>NC_087284.1:18222488-18528899 GCF_015220805.1 Pogoniulus pusillus
TTCAGGATAGGAGAGAAGCAGAGCTCTGGAACAGCTTTCAAATAGGGCAGGAAAATGCCAGCTCTCTAAATGGAATTTGATAACTAAGTTGATAATGAGAATTCATTTAATTCTTGGAAGAGGGATGAGACTCAGTTATGCAAAAGATCCTTTGCAGTCCTGTCTTTCACAAGTGAGAGTTTTGGTGGTCACTTTAGCCAACTGTTTTAGAACTTGGTTGCATATATAGCTGAAATATATTACTGGTGTCTACTCCATTACACCAGGAATGTCTTCCTAGCACATCTTGCTCTAGCATGAGGTGGGCAAGAACAGACACTGGCTTCATTCCTAAATGACTTTTAAAGGATTGAGGAAGAGTACATTTCTTCAGCATAGGACTCCTGCCAGCAGTTCTGGAAGCTGGAGCTGTTGTCCTTATGTTTAGCAGTACAGATACACATCACCACTTCAATTCACTGTAAAGAACATACGGTCTGTCTAGCATGTGCTTGAACCACTGCCATTTCCTTCTAGCCTGGCTGTTTGGTAACAACAAAAGAGCCTGATTTTTCAACCCATCCATTTTGTCAGTGGCCAGAGAACTCATCACCCAGCTGGAGGAACAAGTTGCAGCCAGCCAAGTTTAACTTTGCTCTGCAGGAGCATAGGGAGAAAATGACCTGCCAGCACTTAATCAGTGAATGCAGCAGGTTAAAGCACTTCTAAAAAGGACACCAGGACACTCTGTGTAATTAATGTTTAGCCATGAGGTGAAATGGTTAACTTGAATCTATTGATCATCCTCAGAAACTAAGATTAAGCCTATCTCTGTGCATGGAACTGCTCCATGAGCAAGAGGGTTTGCCAGTCAGTGAGGTGATGCTCATGCGTCAGAGGCAAGCAAACAAAACTGATGCAAGTGTTCACCCAAGAAAAACACAACAGGATAGGCACACTGGATAAAACTGAAACAAACTGTAAATTTTAACACATTTGCTTATTATTGTAATTGAAAATAGATAAATAATTCAGATGGCAGCTTCGAAAGAGCAAAAATCTAGTGAAACACATGATATAAACCACAGAATAGAATCAGAACTGTTTCAGCTGGAAAAGAACTTTTAAGATTGAATCCAACCATTCTCTACCAAGGCTGGTGCTAAAGCATGTCCATCAGGAATACTTCTCTGCCTCTTTCAAACACCTTCAGGATTCAACCACGTCTCTGAGGTGCATGTCCCAGTGTTTGAGAACCCTTTCAGAGAAGAGGTTTCTTCTAATATCCGGTCTAAGCCTTCCCTGGTGCCACTTTAGTCCATTTCCTCTCATCCTATAACTTGTTACTGGGGAGAAGAGACCAACCCCCCCTTCTTACTCTGACCTCCTTTCAGATAGTTGTAGAGACTGAGTAGGTCTTCCCTCAGCTTCCTTTCTCCAGAAAGGACAAGGAGTTGAATCATTTGGGGTGGTTACTGTGCTAGTTTGAGCCTAGCTAGAATGTTTCAGTGAGAAGAATTAGATTACAGGCCATGAAAAGGAAACAATGGTGATGTCTACTGCACTCATAGGCTTGCTGAGATGTATGGGGACAAGAATATAAACATAGGTAACAGAGTCACTCTCTGTCTCTCTGGGGCTGAACTTCTCTCTCTAACCTAACCTGCTGCCTGTGTGACTAATCCATCTGCTTCCTAATCTCCCCTGGCCAACCCTCCAAGCTACCTTGAGCATAAGGCAAAGACTTGGGTAAGTTAGAGGGGTGGGAGGAAGGGGGAAGGGCAGTTGAGAGCCCCTCCTAGGGACTCAGGTTTCTGGGAGGGCTGCTGTGTTTATGTATTACTTTTTAACTTGTCTTAACCTCCCTGGGCAGCCCATTTCAATGCAAATCACTCTCTCTGCCAACAACTTCCTCCTAACATCCAGCCTATGCTTCCCTTGGCACAACTTGAGACTGTATCCCCTTTTTCTATTGCTGGTTGCCTGGCAGAAGAGACCAACCCCACCTGGCTACAACCTCCCTTCAGGTAGCTGTAGACAGCAATGAGATCCCCCCTGAGCCTCCTCTTCTCCAGGCTAAACAACCCCAGCTCCCTCAGCCTCTCCTTGTAGGGTTTGTGTTCCAGGCCCTTCACCAGCCTTGTTGCCCTTCTCTGGACACATTCCATCACCTCAACATCTCTCTTGAATTGAGGAGATCACTGTCTTTTTGCAGATTCTCTGCCTGTCAGAGAGCATATTACAGACAGAACCTGGCAATTCATTAATAAATTGGGTTTTGACCACACTCATTGCAATTACAGTGAAGAGAAGAGCCAGAGTTATATGAAGGCTGGAGTAAATGTCCTATTATAGGGTCCTAAAGAGTGCAGTGTACTTCATTTATCAAAAATTAAACCATGAATAATCCACTTAGAGCACAACACCTCCATGGTGAAAAATAGATGGCCTCAGAGGGCTGCCTAACCTAGCAGAGAAATGCATTGCAAGAGCCAACAGTGAAAATATAGATCTGCAAACTAGACAAATTTAGAAATAAAAATGGCAACATTTTAACTGTGACACAGTGCTGAGACAGATTCTGAATAGAAACTGTACATTTCCAGTTTTAAGTGATCTAGTATTTCCACAGAACACAAGCTGCCTCTTGTTCTTGTCTAGCAGGAGCTGGCACACAGAAGTTCTGTGCAATAGACTGCAGAAAACAGGCGATGTGGATCAGACACAGGAACCTTTCTGTGCTTTCTGGGGCCAGCTACATTTAGAAATCAATCATTTCTCAATCTTCTTACCCCTCACCACACGCCCTCACTTTAAACCTGCTGTCAGGTTTCCTGTGAAAACAAAAATAAGCACCTTTGTGCTCTACAGAGACATTGGTCTGACCACTACCTCTTAGTAATTCTGGACGGCAGTAGCAAATTGTGACTAACTTCAGCAGAAAGGTTTAAAAAGACTAAAAACCTTACAAAAACATTGTGAAAATAGACCAAAAAAGAGAAGATCTCACATTCTTCCCAGAGATAAGGGCCTCAGCATTAGAAAACCAGACAAACCACATGGGAGGAGGTGAGACATGGTATACACACTGTGGAAACAGGGCTTCATTAATTTTGCTGTTCATGGAATTGCTTAAATGAGAATATTATTAAAACAATTTTGTACTATAGCTACTGGTATTTCATCTTCTCAGCTGAACATGGTCTGAATGCTGTGAGATGTTGAACTCTTTTGGCCTTAAAAGCTATACCAGTGTGTTAATTTTTCTTCAAATCTGTCAGTTCAAGAGAGATGTTGAGGTGCTGGAAGGTGTCCAGAGAAGGGCAACAAAGGGCCTGGAGCACAAACCCTATGAGGAGAGGCTGAGGGAGCTGGGGTTGTTTAGCCTGGAGAAGAGGAGGCTCAGGGGGGATCTCACTGCTGTCTACAGCTACCTGAAGGGAAGTTGTAGCCAGGTGGGGGTTGGTCTCTTCTGCCAGGCAACCAGCAATAGAAAAAGGGGACACAGTCTCAAGTTGTGCCAAGGGAAGCATAGGCTGGATGTTAGGAGGAAGTTGTTGGCAGAGAGAGTGATTGGCATTGGAATGGGCTGCCCAGGGAGGTGGTGGAGTCACCATCCCTGGAGGTGTTCAAGAGGAGACTGGATGAGGCACTTAGTGCCATGGTTTAGTTGAGTGGCTAGGGCTGGGTGCTAGGTTGGACTGGATGATTTTGGAGGTCTCTTCCAACCTGGTTGATTCAATGATTCCATCATTCTATGATTCTATATATAAGAGGTCTTTCAATCTTAGTCTGAGGTGCTCTCTAAATGAGAAGAAAGACATGATGAACAACACTGCATTCTTTATTCATCTGAATTCCACATTCAGCCCTACACTGCAGGGGCTGGTCTTTTTAAAACACCATTACAGTTTTCATGCAGGTCCCCAAAAGGAGCTTTAGTAACCAAACTGATAGCCCCACCCCAAGCTAAGCCTCAAGACAGGCCTCAATGGGCCTCAACCCATTGGCATAGCTTGCCAGAGTAAGCTGACTCCCACACACACCCAAAGCAGTAACAGCAACTGCCCACGCAGAGGAGAGAGGAGGGAGACAGAGAGCAAGACTGGACTGTCTGCCCTTTGCATAGGGAATGCAGGAATAGGGAATAGAAGAACAGATTACAGTATCCCCTGCCTCCCTCTGAAGACTTGCTTGTCTCTGGAGGATTTGTACCACTACGGTAAGCAATTAGTCCTAAATCTATAGCCCTGGGCAACCTATTTCAGTGCCTGACCACACTTTCTGTAAAGAAGCCTTTCCTAATATAGGATCTAAATGCCCCCTGGCAGAGTTTCAGGCCATTTCCTCTCATCCTATCACCTGATTCATGGTGCGTGAAATCCTGCTTTGTGACTGCCACCAACATTTAACCATGTCAGTCATCTACAGGAAGGAAAGTACAATAGAAGGAAGGCCACACAAAGTCCATCCTTAGGAAGCAGACTTTTTGTTTGAGGAGATTTCCCCAGATCTTTAACAGCACAGTTATTTTCTTAGACGGTGTCCACTGAATGACCTGTTCCTGCTTGTTCCTTCAGCAGTGACTAAGGCAGGGTTCACTGCAGCCCGTGAAAGGTGTGCTGCATTGCTCGTTTTCTTTTAAGGACACAGAAATTAAAGTTATCACATGAAAATGGAACTGCTGCACCTCCACACAGCAGCTGGCAAGTGAGAGGCATTATCAGTCACCCAGACATCATTTCCGAAGTGCAGGCAACAACCAAACGCCTTGAGCCAGTCCCACCAAGGAGTGCTGAGGAAGTGAAGCTTTCTTAGTGTGTACAAACATTACATGAGGTTGCTGTTTCCTTCTGTTTGTGTATGAACAAAGAGTAACAACAACAAAGTGTAACACAGCTATCTATCATTGCGTGGCTTTTTCTAATGCTGCGCATACCCACACATAAAAAGCAGGAGGCAGAGAGACCTTTGTCAGTAGGAGAAATCTTGGAATGAGCCCTGAGCAATCTCATTCTAGTCACATACAGAGACAGGCAGGACAAGAAGCCACCACTTCTTGCCAACCTATAGTGACAAGAAAAAACAAATTCTGGCCAAAGTATTCCCTATGACACAGAAGAGGAACGTTAAAGACTCCTCTCTGCGCTAGTTTGAAGCTAGCTAGAATGTTTTGGTGAGAAGGATTAGATCACAGGCTGTGAAAGGGAAACAATGGTGATGTCTACTGCACTGATAGGCTTGCTGAGATGTATAAGAACAAGATTATAAACACAGATAAGGCAGTTCAGGCACAGCCTGGGCTTTGGGCTGCATTTCTCTCTCTAACCTCACCGTCTGTCTCTCTGATTAATCCACTTGCTTCCTAACCCCCCTGGCCAACCCTCCAAGCCACTTTGAGCATAAAGCAACATCTTGGGTAAGGTAGAGGGGTGGGAGGAAGGTAGAAAGGTGGTTGAGAGCCCCTCCTGGGGACTCAGGTTTCTGGGAGGGCTGTTGTGTTTCTGTATTACCTTTTACCTTGTCTATGTCTGTCTATAACTGTATATACTGTAAATATCTGCTTGTATGTTGAGCTAAGCTGTAAATAATAAGCTCCATTCAATTTTCAGAGCCAGATGAGTCTAGTCTGGGTGATTTCCAAAGTGTGTGGGGGGCAGGTAACACCCAAACCACCACACTCTCCCCACAGCATGGCAGCACTCTGTTATCTGCCTGACTTGAACCAGCAAGGGTTTGAGCCCCACCAGTATATAGGGCAAATTACTTTGCTCCTGCTAACAGCAATTAATCAGCAGAATTCAGAGCAGAAAAAATTAACACCAATTAGATGCACTCAGCAACAGCTTTTGGGCATTCCTTTGAATATACCTAGTTAGGAACACAAAAAGCTTCCTTCTCCTAGGGCCGGGGTGGTTTGTCACTGCTGTGTGACCACATTACCCACTGGGTATGGCAATGAGCCAAAAGAATGCTGCACGTTACCTTACAGCACAGAACTTTCACTTACCCTATGCCTCTTGGTTCATCTTCTCATGCCACCTCTCGGAATGGTTTTCTGTATCTAAGAGTCCACAGGCTGCTGCTTATTGTGAAAATAATCAACACACTGAAAATGAGAAAAAGATAATCCAAAAATTAGAGATATTTTCTGCTAACACTGCTGCTGTGTCTGTAGCAAATTTAGTTATGCTGGCCTTTTAAACTTCCCCTTAGATGCTGAATGGCCTTTGAAAAGAAGAATGTGGAGTTAAAAACATTGGCTTATGTTTTTAATAAATCTGAATAATTATTCAGGATCTTCTCAAGCAATGCAAACCAAGAATGTGCATCATGTATATTAATAAGTCCTTCTTAGTTATGATTAGAAATGTCCTACATACATGTTTAGTTAGCTATGATTAGAAACCCTCTAGATATACGTTGCTCAAGCTTGCCCAGAACTTGCAGGAGAGTACAGGGTCTACAGGAGAGATGGAGAGGGACTTTTTGCAAAGGCATTTAGTGACAGGATGAGGGGTAATGGCTTCAAACTGGAAGAAGCTCAATTTAGATTAGGCATTAGGAAGAAATTCTTCTCCACAAGGGTGGTGAGGCTTGGGAATAGGTTATGCAGAAAAGTGATGGAAGCTCCAAACTTGGAAGTACTTAAGGCCAGGTTGGATGCGGTCTTGAGTGACCTGGTCTAGGTGTCCCTGCCCCTAGCACAGGGGCTGGAATTACATGATCTTGAAGGTCCTTTCCAACCCAAACCATTCTGTGGTTAGGGCACTCGAACTAAACAGCAACAAAATGACATCAAGCCATCTTAATCTGTCCCCTCCTTTTTCTACAGTTCTGCAAGTTGGAGTGGGCTTAGATACCATTTTAGTACCTACAGACTACTTAAGAAAACAATGTGCAATATTAATCCTGACACTGTTACACGAGTTTAAAACAAGACTTGTGAACACATGCAAATTGAAATGATCCAAATTAAAGCAAAAATCAATGTGGCCCAAAGCAAACTAACAGACTTCACACAGATCTGTATTTGCAGACTTCTGCCCCACATAGGTAACTGTTAGGGACCTCTGCTGAAGCTGGTAGGATGTTATGTTTAGAAGAAGCCCTAAGGTATGATTTTAAACCAATTTAATTAAAACAGAACACAAAGTTGAGCTCATCCTTTTAGATATGATTAGTGTTCCACCTTCATGAGTTAGCCAGGTATCACCTCAGCTACAGCAATTGTGTCTGCAAGACTAAACCTGCAGCTGACATCAGGCACAGTGTGATTAATTCCAGGGAAATCTGGCAAGAAATTAGCATGTTTATTATCTGCTTTTAAAATCATCCCCTGCTGATAGTGAAATTTACTTCCAGCAGGTATGGTGCATAATTTTGTTAATACTGACCAAGGGAAATTGAATCTCAAACTCCTAACAACAGCGAGTAGCCAGTTGTGTGACAGTGGTTTAGGCAGCTTTCATAATATATGGTGATAGCAATTCCCAAATGATCTGCTCTATTTGTCTTGATTTATAGGAAGGAACTGGCTAGCAGAGGTAGTGCTAATAACCAGAGCTTTGGGGAATGTGCTGGGCATTAGAGTGGTCCCAAAAGATCATCCTGCAATCAACAAGCCTATGGAGATATATTTCCATTTGCAGTCTCCAATTAAAACCACATTATTTATAGCAGGAGAACCTTTGCCTGAATATAACTAGACAAAAACTCCTTCATGAACTCTGCTACAGCCCCCAACCTATGCTGAGGCTGCACTTTGTGGAACTGCTCCTCTAAGAAAGGTCTTTCCTGACAGAAAAAGGAAGTAAGAAGGAAAGGGAATGCAAGGGATGGTTTGTTCAAGAGGAAGCACAGTTTATTTAACAGCTTTGTAACAGGCACACAGAAAATCTACCTGTTTCCTCTTAGACTCATAAATTGACACTCGACAACACCCCCACCTCCCATCACTGTTGGCTGCTTTAGACAGAAAACAACACATATTAAATCAGCTATCCCTAGATAAATTGTGCTGGGAGCCAGCAGCAGATTTGGAAGATTTGCAATATATGTGACAGCTGAACTAGAAGTTAACTGTTTAGTGGTCTATTTAAAATGTTTTTATATTAACTAATGATAGTTTTACATGCTAACCTCTTTAGTCTTCCACTAGGAGCTACTCCTGAATGACCAGGGCGTGTGGACTTCTGATAAAGGGCCAGTATTTCAAGAGGTCTCACACAACAAACAAGAAACCTGTCACGCTTGTTCCTTTCTGCACCTGAATTGTGTTCCTTTTCTGGAGAGCAAGGAGGATTTTCTGACAGTCCATGTCATATTCGTATTGAAAGATCACTTACAAGGACATACCAAAACCCTTTACTGCAGAATAGCTGCACTGCCTGAGGCTAGTATAAAGAATGGTTTGGAATTTGGCTGTGTAAATCATACCTTATATGTACAAAACCTGCTATCAGCAGGTTTTTTTCTCAGCAAACCAGCTAATGCTGACTATTTCTGCCCCCTTACAACAGGCTAATAAATGCACCAAAAAGCAATAAAGCATTTATTTTATACATGAGATCTCACTCCTAATTAAGTTACCAAACCTATTACACAGCCTGCACTGACAACAGAGGGGAAAAAAATGAGTGGGGGAGGTAAAAAAAATTATCAGCACATTAAAAATTCTAGTGGGCATGCGACTGCACCATGCCTGCAGCTTGCTGCTCTGAGCTGTACTCTGGCCTGTTCTCAAATGTTAAGGTTAGGCTTGGTGCTTATATGAAAGACAGGAAAACAGGGTAGAAAGCTGCCAGAAGTAATCTCTTGTAATTACTAGCAATTTACTAAGTGGCACAGACCATTCCTTACAAGATTACTGAATAAATTCCCTAGAAAAGTAGATGCTGGAGTGCTTGCACCACAACTGTCAAGGTGACATCAAAATGACAGCTCAGTTCACTTGCCAACTGTGAGACGTCCCCTTGTGCTTTCTACAAGATTGGGACTCCTGATCTAAGCTTTGGCTGAATTCCAGTTTCATTAATTAAATTCAGCATATCTATATCCTCTCTGCAGCTCACAGCATTTGCTACTGCTAACTGCTATAAAACAACCAGTGTGTTAAGTCAGTGTCCTCTGGGCCCAAAATCAAGAAGGATCAAAATATTTCCCCAGTGCAAAGTTAGAGAATCCCTCAGAGCAGTACTACTGTAGATGAGTATTCATCATTTGAGCAATGCCAAAGTAGAGAACCACCAGACTGCTGTACAACCAAATTAAAATGCTGCAATGTGACTTGTATTAAGAAAATACTTCTCATTAGTAGTTATGCATTGGCTCAGTTGCAAATCTCCAACCTCTATACTCTCAGAAGAAAATATAACAATGAAAAACATTTGGTTCCATTTCCAATCTCTTCTATTCCAGAAGGCAGAAGAGCTCTGTGATGCTCACCAGTTTCTAATAGCATAAAAAAAAAACCAAAACATTTTCTCTGTGAAAAGTTTCTCCTGAATTCTTTGTGGCCGTTTGAGCTGATTTTCTAGATCGGACATAGAGTAGAGGTGAACATTCCAGGGATAGGCCATAGAATGGCAACAATGGATAAGTTGATGTCAATTCATTGGAGCATCAGGAGCTTTATGTCTAGAAGCACAGCTTGGTCTTTCCCCTTGCTGCCTTCTGCTGCTTGAGCTGTACCTGCCTGCTATCTTCCCCCACTGCTGTTTTGGCTGCTGCTGCTTTTGCTGTTTAGCTGCTTGACCCCTTCCCCATCTTCCTTCAGTTTATTATATATATATATATATATATATTTATCTAGTAGTTTATTTCTCTTTATGCTGTTATACTTGAACTATAAGAAATACAATTTCATCTTTCCCTGACTTTCCCAAAAAAAAAAAAAAAAATCTGTGTTGTGGTGAGTTTATTCTACCAGGGGAGGGATCCACCCTAACCTGGGACATTCTTTTAATTCTACTCTTCACATAACTCATTTGCTAACATTTCCCTGTAAACCAAACCTAGAAGCTTCCCTTCAGGTAAGTTTTATCTGATTAAAACAGCAGATTCTTCACAGCTGTGTTGAAGGGAACAGTGCAGGCATGCTTCAGTCAACATTTGCCTCTCTGGTAGAAGCTGTGCTGTTAGGTTTTATTATTTTTAGCACGAGTTATATTTCCTGACCAACACTCAGAACTAACAACAGACTCCACAAAACCACCACACTCCAAGAATAAATGTGCAGTCAGAGTAAAAGCAGTTCTGTAAAAGCCTAGAATTAGAAAGTACTCCATTCTTCTGATTTAATTCTTTCTTTTTTGAAAGGGATCAATTTGGCTAAACAAGGTACAGATGTGCTTAACCACGGAACTTTACTTCAACACTGGATTAGCTCTTGATAATAAGACACATTTGGTAATGAAAAATAACCATGAAGAAGTGTGGTGGTTTGGCCCTGTCTGGGATCCAAATGCCCACCAAAGCCGCTCTATCACTTCCCTTCTGAGATAGAAGGGGGAAAGGGGAAAACATAAGAGAAGCCAGTTATGAGATAGAAGTAATTAAATAATAATGATAAACAAAGTGATAGACTGTGCAGCAGTGACAGCAAAGAGTGATGTTAATCTCTACTTCCCATCTGCAGATGACGGTCAGTCTCGGGAAGCAGGGCTTTCTAAGCTTAATGGTTCCACTGGAGGACAAATGCCATGGATGAATATCCACAGCATTTTCCTTCTTTCATTTCTTTCTTATGTCAGAGCTGACATACAGCATAGAATACCCCTTTGGTCAGTTTGGGTCAGCTGGCTCAGCTGTGTCCCCTCCCTCAGATTCTTGGAGTGGGGAAATGTGAACATGTGTTCAACAGCAGGCAAACCACTGGTGGATTAAAAATCCTCCCCTATGGTGGGCTTGAAAGGCCATACAGATGCAGTGCTGAAAGACATGGCTTAGTGGTGGACTTGGCAGTACTTTGTTAAGGGCTGAACTAGATGATCTTAAAGCTCTCTTCCAACAAAAATGATTTGGTGACTCTATAACTGCAGGTATTAGCTTACCCTAGTTCAAACCTTTTAAGTGCAAAAGAAAAAAGCTAAGAGTACATAATTTAGCATACAGAGTTTAAACACAGAAGAACATAGCAGTCAAACAGGCTCTAGGGCTGCTAAGTGCATACTTTCAACACATACTTGGGCTTTACTAAGACCAGCTAATGCTCCCACTCATCACATGACGCACTTTGCCAACACTGCAAAACAAAATGTTAGCACTGTCAGAAATGTGATCTCTTCCCCAGTAGCAGGGGTGGAAAAGTGGAATCAAAACACTACCAGCAAAGCTGCACACAAAATCAGCATGAAAAGCAACACAGTGCATTTAACACAGAGTTAGTGAAAACACTTTTTTTGGGCTTAATACAAGTCACTACTATTTGCCTCAGTACTGCTTCACACACAGATACAAATACCTGCTGGATAATTTCATGGTTATTACATTAACATTCCATGCACCTTCTGGCATAATTTATGCTGTCTCCATATAGAGAAAGAGCTGTAAAGAGGGGATAGAAAGTGATCCCTTTAAATTAAAAAACATTCATAAAGCCTAGCTCCCAACAGGATGGTATTTAAGTGTTTGACTTGGCTTTATTAATGATTAGGAGCACATAGATAAAGTGTGAGAGTGTTTAAAGGGCAGAGGGTGAGAAGATGGAGCCAGCCTCTTTTTGGTTGTGCCCAGTGACAAGACAAGGAGCAATGCACAAACTGGAAGCCAGGGAATTTCATGTGAACAGATGTGCTGTGCTGTGAGCTGGAGTCCTGGAGAAGGCTACACAGAGAGGAGTGGGTCTCCTTCTCTGGAAAGATTCCAAGCACACCTGGATATTGTGACCCTAGACAACCTGCTCTGGGTGACATTGTTTTAGCAGGATTATTGGATTAGATGATCTTCAGTGGTCCCTCCCAACCCCCACCATGCTGGCATTCTGTGACTTTGTGGTAGAGTTGTTATTTAAAGAGTTTATCCAACAAAGGGATAATTTACACTTTCCAGCTCTAGGAACAGAGTTAACATTTGTGGGAACTCACGCCAGCATGTTAGGATGTGCTGCTGCAGAGCAGTGGTCTAAGAGCAGATCTCACATCTGAAAGGCTTCTTACCTAGCAGGAAATGGAAAGCAAGGATGAATGAAGCAGTATCTTCTATGGGAATACAGAGAGTGTGTGTGTATGAAATCCAAATGAGTATCAGTGGATTGGCATTTAAAGCACATCTGCAAAGCCACAGCTCATCATCCTTCATGTAATCTTGTTTCTATGGAAGCAATGATCTTAGCCCATGTCCCTCTGTACTCACCACTGGTGAGGCTACACCCCGAACACTGGGTTCAATCTTAGAGTCTTCACTACAAAAAGGACATTGAGGTGCTGGAGTGTGTCCAGAAAAAAGGGCAATGTGTCTCATGGAGGGTGTAGAGAACAGGTCTTGTGAGGAACGGCTGAGGGATCTGGAGCTGTTTAGAGAAAATGAGGCGCAGGGAAGAACTCTCTCTCCACTTCTCATCTGTGTGAAAGGAGGTTGGAGCAAGGTGGGTGGTTGGTCTCTTCTCCCAAGTACTAAGTGATAGGACAACAGAAAACAGTTTTAAGTTGTAACAGGGGAAGTTTAGAGTAGTTATTAGGAAAGATGCTGTCCCTGAAAGCCTTGCAAGCCCTGAAACAGGCTGTCTAGAGCCTAAAGTGGCAGAATTGTAACCCCTGAAGGGATTCAAAAGTCACGTTGATGTGGTGCTGAGAATCACAGTTTAGCAGTGAACTTATCATTGGGTTAATAGCTGAACTTGACAATTTTACAGATCATTTTCAGCTTGAATGATACTCTGGTTCTATAATGGCCCAGGCAGTTAAAGGCTGCATCCAAATTTGGCTTCTGCTGTGAGTCTCATAAAGAATCATAGAATGGTTTAGGTTGGAAGGGACCTCAAAGATCATCTAGTTCCACCCCCCTGCCATAGGCAGAGGCACCTACCACTAGAACAGTTCACTCAAGGCTTCATCTAACCTATCCTTGAACATCTCCAAGGAGGGAGCACCCACAATCTCTCTGGGCAACCTATTCCAGTGTCTCATCACCCTCACTGTAAAGAGCTTCTTCCTAACATCTAGTTTAAATCTCTCCTCTGCCAGTTTAAATGCATTACTCCTCGTCCTGTCATTACAAGACCTTGCAAATAGTCCCTCCCCAGCCTTCCTGTAGGCCCTCTTCAGATACCAGCAGGCTACTACAAGGTGTCCTTGAAGCCTTCTCTTCTCCAGGCTGAAGAGCCCCAACTCTCGTAATCTGTCCTCATAGGAGATGTGCTCCAGCCCTCTGATCATCTTCCTTGCCCTCCTCTGGACTTGCTCCAACAGTTTGAGGTCCTTCTTGGGTTGGGGGCTCCAGAGCCATACACAGTACCCCAGGTGGGGTCAGATGAGAGCAAAGTGGCAACACTTCCCTTTATGCAGCCCAGGACACGGCTGTCTGTCTGGGCTGCATGCACAAAGCCAGAACCACTTCCAAACTTAGTTTTGATCTTTTTCTCTGAATCAGAGTTCAGAGGTCAAATTTACAGCATAATCAAGTCACTAATGAAAAAGAAACAAGCCAATTCCCCAGAAAGGGGAAATGTAACAGAACAGGAAATTTTCAAGAGGCATAGGGAAATCACATTAAGGCAAAGTCTTATTAACTTAATGAAGAAAACACACAAAGAATTTTCTGTGAAGACAGCAAGGGCAATGTTTAGTTCTCAAATACAAAGGAAAACAATTACTATGAATAACAAAAGCACAAAGAAGTACATTCTTAAAGTACTTGCCTCCCCTTTCATCTGCATTCCCACTGAAAATTTCTAATTTACCATATTTATCTTCCTCTTTTTCTGCTGTATGAAAATTCTGATGTATCATTCTTACACTGGAGAAACTGAAATAAACACAAACAGAAAGAAACCACAGACTAACAAAATTGGAGCAGAATCACAGTATGGTCAAGGTTAAACGGGAGCTCTGGAGATCATTTGATCCAACCCCCAAATAGCCAACCTATTTTCAGTTTTACAGGCAAAAATAAGACCTCAAACCAAGCAAATGCACATTTAAGTTCAAAAATCAATGAAAAGTGAACATATTCTGAAAATCTAAGTCCTAGCATCAACCCTAGCATTGTAATAGAATCATAGAATCAACCAGGTTGGAAGAGACCTCCAAGATCATCCAGTCCAACCTATCCCCCAGCCCTAGCCAGTCAACTAGACCATGGCACTAATACTTCTCCTAAAGGCAGTATTTCATGCCAACACTAACAGAAGTAACTCCCCAGCTCCAGTTTTATTTCTATTACCTTTCAAGAATTAACACATGGGATATCAAATTGCAATATTAATATGATGTGGAAATGAAAGTATTTTTTATGTTTACTCCAGGCTGTCAATGGGAAAGCAAAGAAAAAGAGGCTGATGACACTGTCAGAAGCAATTGTCAATGTTCTGATAGATAATAAATTCCATTTTTGTAGGTAATAAGCAGCTTCCTAAAACTCATTCCATGTGTGGGCCAGCAGAGCAAGTCATGATCAGAACAAGAGGAGGCTGTTCTGGATTGGCAATCCTTCTAGATAGTGACTTATTCTCTTCATTTTTTTTCACAAAAGTTTAATTAATCATGCATAGGACTGGCAATGTCTCTACTTTTGCACCTGAACACCATAAACAACCACACTGCCTAGTGAGACACTGAGAAGTTGCTTATCCTTCTTTGGCTATTGCTCTCCACTTCCTGTACCTTTTAAAGCTCTGTCAGTTGCCTTCTACCTAGGCTAAGATTTTAACAGAGCAAATGTCTGTCTTTGAAGACATGACATACTTGCTACCACAGAGCCTTCTGCCCCAGTAACATGTCTATCAGCCCCCTCCAGACCTGTTTCCTGACAGACACCTGCCTACTCTTCTCTGCCACACAGTGTGTGATGCCACAGGATAGAGCACCATCCACAATTGTTAAGTGTTGGAGTGCTGTACTCCTGCAAGGAGCACTCAATTCCTTCAACTGGCTGAAAAGTATGGGAAAAGGTTGATGTTCCCTATTCATTGGATGAGTTCTCAGGCATCCAGTGGGCTCACCACTGTCCTATCCACCGACTTACTGCAGACATCAAGTAGGTTTCAAAAGGCCATTAATAGAACACAGCATGTTCTTGTTCTCGTCATTCAGTTACACTTACTTTCTAATCCTGTAAAATGCTCATTTCAGAACAAGAAAGGCTTCACTCTTTAAATGCCAACAAGGTGGACCACATCCAACAGTTTCAATCAGACATTCCTACAAAGTATGTTCTTCTGTGTCATTCATGACTTTTAATACAAGTGGGTTTTTGGCACAATGATGGACTTACTCTGAACTTGGCAATGCAAAGTCTGAATAAACAAATCACTTGAAAGAGATGGAAAGAAGGTCAGAGCACCAGTTGCAGAAGGGCTGGGTCTTTGACAGAAGTTCAAAAGTAAACTCTAAACTAGAAAAACGAAGGAGGAAGCTTTCCAGAAAACAAAAAAGAATGTGGCCATGGTGGATGAACAACAAGCTACTATATGCAAAATATATTAGCATCTATTGACTGAGCATGTCAGTATATGCAAATTGATTTAAAAGGCTCCAAGAAGACATTCCCATTCTTTCCTAGCCATGGAAAATCAGAACATGAAAAAAAATAATGAAGTCCACATCCTTCTGAACTAGCAAAGTTCAGCCCACAAGCTGGGACATAAGCATTCCTTATCTTTGCAGTATTTAGACCTTTACATGGCTGTCTTCTTAACTAATCCAAAACCAGGATCAACTATGTCATTAAAAATCAATATCCCTAAATGACATAAACCCCATTTGAGTTAAAATTGCTCCTGTTTTGCTAAATCAGGATCACAGTGTTTCCTTTTTGCATATTCAACATAAGATGGAGTACCTTCAAGAGGCAGAAAATACTCCTTATCACTAGAAATCCTCATGTCACACAAGAATCTGTCCCTTTGATAATCATAGTCTTTTCTTCCCCTCCCTTACTGGTTTACCTAAGTAGTAACATAAAATAAATAAAATACATGAAATCCACCCATATGCATCTGCTGTACCAGAGAGACTTTGTTTTGTACTTGTGGTGGCAGTGAAAAGCTTTGATGCCAGCATGTGTTCCTATGTGCTTCTGTGGAGCTAACTACAAGAACATTTCCTGTCAGAAAGGAAACGAACCTTGTCACAGCTGGAAAATCATCATCTTTTCTTCCTGGGTAAGTGGCCTGAAGGGATGACATTTCTCAGTTATTGTGCTAATTTAGGCTTTTAATGCCTTTTATCATAAGTATTTAGAGCTGTTATGAAAGATTGATATCGCTATGGGAGAGATGAGAGCACAAAGGCTCCTACCAGATCAGACTACATCAAATATTTCAGTTATTATTTTCTTATTTCTCATTTATTTATATTCCCAGAATGACTTATTTTGCTCAACTTGGCAGTAGCCAAATCACTGTTTTGTTACCAACACCCAGATATAGCACGGCAAAGCAGAGCATTAGAAAGATGCTCTGGGGAGAATTTACTCCCCCTAAACCAAAGGCAGCACAGCCCTCTTGGCCACAAGGGCACATTCCTGTCCCATGGATAACCTGTTGTCCACTAGGACTACAATGTCTTTCTCCAAAGAGCTGAAATCCTCAAAACTCAGCTGCAAAAGAGAATCATAGAAACATAGAATCAACCAGGTCGGAAGAGACCTCCAAGATCACCCAGTCCAACCTATCCCCCAGACTTATTCAGTCAACCAGACCATGGCACTAAGTGCCTCATTCAGTCTTTTCTTGAACACCTCCAGGGACGGTGCCTCCACCACCTCCCTGGGCAGCCCATGCCAATGGCAAATCACAAATATATCTGTTCACAAATTCAGACAAGTCTCTAATGATGTCAAACTCACATCTTTAACACAAAGGAATAAAACTAAGCATTGAACTGTAAAATCCTTGCCTAGAAGTCAAGTACAGCAAGCTTAAAGATGCTTTCATCTCTCACCAGAATGATCAGCACTCATCAAAAGGAAACAATGACTTGTTGAATCACACCTGTCAATAATTAAGTGCTAAGTAAATACTATCTCCAAATATGTGCATTACATCTACATGTTAAAGATAATAAACACAATTACTCATTTATTAAATGCTCTGTAAAATAAACATGGCTATTTTCACAACACATTTGTGAGGGTAATTAGTAATTCTGCTGTTCTGAAGACAGTATTTTATAAAACAATGAAATTATGTTATACTCAAGAATTCACTGGTAAAAATATTCTGGCTGATTATAAATCAAGAGTGAATCACAGAGCAACCGTATGCAAAACAATAATGAGGCAAATGGGGATTTAATCCTTAGTTATTTGTGTGGATTAACACTTTCTTGCACCAGAGACCTAAAGCTTACACTGCTCAAGGAATAAAACCCCTTAAGTACTCAGAGGTGTGGAAGTGTTCAAAGCACAGAAGGTGTGAAAGCTAAACCAGTGATCTCAGCACAACCAAGGGCCTATCTGGAGAAAGCTGAGATTTAAACAGAGGGTTCAAGATGAAAGGTAAGTCTAAACCAGAAGCTGTGCAATTTTGAATGACTCTTTGCAATGCTTTTCCCATTTGTGATCTTTCAAGAGGAAAACCCATCACACACATACACAAAAATAATAGTCAAAGATCTCCAAATTCCTCCAGGACAAAGAAAACATTTTAGAGCTATGAAGCAAAGACTACAAATGCATAGGCTAGTTTCAGCACTGTCTTTGTGAATACAATGGAAGCACAGAAGTTCAAGGTGTTAACGTGCTGCTTTACGCCCCAGAGAAGTATTCCTTGCTCTCATTTCTACTCAGTGAAATCAGAATTACAACTGTACTTTTTCTACATTTCAAAGACCGTTGTCTTTCACAATGATATAACAGAACAACCTTTCTCTGTATTCTCAGATTTGTTTTCTGGTGGGAGAAAACGGCTGTGAGAACATGATTTTGCATGGTAACATTACATTAATTGTACTATTTCACCAGCTATATTAATTACATTAATTGTAGTAGTACATCAATTGTAATATTCCATTAACTCGAAATATAGAAAATACATATTTGAAAGATGCTAGGCAAGACTTAGGTGACATTAACTAGTTATGTTGTGGAGTTGGATTGTTTGGCTGTTTAAAATATGCATACGCCTAACATCAGTCATAAAAATCTTTAGCCTTCACACAGAATCGCCTTTCCTAGTAACTTGAAACAGATTTTACTGAATAAATTTTGCTCCCTAATTAAAACAGA
Organism: Pogoniulus pusillus; assembly: GCF_015220805.1. Lineage (NCBI taxonomy): Eukaryota > Metazoa > Chordata > Aves > Piciformes > Lybiidae > Pogoniulus > Pogoniulus pusillus. The sequence continues at coordinate 18,240,855 of NC_087284.1, forward strand.
CATACGTCCCAGCTATCCTTGTAGCAAATAAATAAAACGGAAAGCATCATTTTATGCTGTAGCGTCAGCGGGTAGCCCGCACGGAGGAGTGCAAGCAAAGGAAGAAGACTGAGAAGGCGCTTGAAAAGCCCCGGTGTTGTTGTTCATTTGCTGCCCTCTGCTGGGGAAAGGCAAAACGAACCAAAGAGAGCACCAGAGCCAGGAGAATCATAGAATCAACCAGGTTGGAAGAGACCTCCAAGATCTTCCAGTCCAACCTATCCCCCAGCCCTAGCCACTCAACCAGACCATGGCACTAAGTGCCTCATCCAGTCCTTTCCTGAACACCTCCAGGGATGGAGACTCCACCACCTCCCTGGGCAGCCCATTCCAATGCCAATCACTCTCTCTGCCAACAACTTCCTCCTAACATCCAGCCTATACTTTCCCTGGCACAACTTGAGACTGTGTCCCCTTGTTCTGTTTCTGGTTGTCTGGGAGAAGAGACCAACCCCAACCTGGCTACAATGTCCCCTCAGGTAGTTGTAGACAGCTATGAGGTCACCCCTGAGCCTCCTCTTCTCCAGGCTGCACACCCCCAGCTCCCTCAGCCTCTTCTCACAGGGTTTGTGTTCCAGGCCCCTCACCAGCTTTGTTGCCCTTCTCTGGACACCTTCCAGCACCTCAACATCTCTCTTGAATTGAGGGGCCCAGAACTGGACACAGCATTCAAGGTGTAGCCTGACCAGTGCTGAGAAGAGCTGCTCCTTTCGCACTGTTACCTACAGTGCTCTGATACGCTTAGCGCGGCAGATCTCCCCAGATAACCACACTTCACCCGTTCAGAAATAACTGTGGGAATGACAGAATGATGTCAAGTGCTTAACTTAGACTTCTCTGACCTTAAACGTGACTTCTTTAAAACTGAGACAAGTTATTAGAAAGGACGTGCAATTGAGGAGGCAGTTGGTCACTTCTCCCAGGGAACAAGTTATAGGATAAGATGAAACAGCCTCAAGATACTCCCACTGCCTGTGCAGCTCCTTCTTGCCTTTTGGCTTGACTAGATACTTTGCATTCTATGCAGCAAGTCCTTAAATATCTGCCAGCTCTGTTTCGTTCCTTTGTCCCTGAGGACACTACATGTCTTTATAACATGTCCTTCACCAGCTCTTCTGTAATCCCTTTCAAATACTGGAAGGCTGCTCTAAGGTGTTCCCCGAACATTCTCTTCTCCAGGCTGAACAACCTCATCTCTCTTGGCCTGTCTCCATAATAGAGGTGCTCCAGCCCTCAGATGATCTTCATGGGCACCATCTCATGCAGACTGAGGGAACATCATCAAAAAGTGAACATTTACAAGATCCTTTTAAAAAAACTCTTGTATTTTGTTTAAACCAGTATGAAGACGCTTCTCATGGCAGCATTTACAGCTCACGTTGGAATCGCTAATAAATTGTGCACTCACCAAACAATGTTTTGTGCATAGAGTTCACACAGTGCAGGCAACTGTGTGGAAATAAAAAGTAAAATTTGACTTACTGGTGAAAATCTCTGGGCAGACATTTAAACACATATTGATAGCATCATGCTACAGGAAGATTTCTTCTGTGGTGTTTTCTAAAGATAATAAATACACTGTGCATTGAAAGAAATGAAGTTTCCTCTGACGGTTGCTTCTGTGCACTTTCCAGGCCCTTTGTGACAGAAACTTTCCTAGATAAGTCCCTGAATGAAAGGTTTCTTTTATCCACGTGCATTTCTTTTTCCACCAAGTCCCACTCATCCCTACAACAATAAACACATTTAAAGCCACAATCCACATTACAACCCTTTTAACAGATTTTATTACTACCTTTTGACTCTAATGCTACGTCAAATGTTGCAGAAGTGCTGCATCCTCCCAGATTCCAGGGACAAGCATGAGCCACGGTGTTTTCTTCTGATTTTCTTATTCAGTTTTAGAGGTTTTTATTTCCCCAACTAACATTCAAATTCTAACACTTGAAACACTACAGAGGCCAAGATGTGCAGACTGGGCAGCGCAGAAGAGGGCTCCTTAAGCTGCAAATGAGCTGCTCCTTCTCAAACAAGATGTTCACAGAAGACACATGAAGATTAGGTTCACGTCATGTCATTGAGAACTTGTACTTTGAAGCATTTAATACATAGGTAATAAGACAATATTTTTTTGGTGGTATTTTATTTTCTTGGTTTCTCCACCGCTATACAAATTGTTTTCACCTTGCTCCATTTTATGACAAGTGGAATTTGACATACTATCTTTTTTTTTTTTGGCAAGAGAGAGCAGGACCAAATACTTGGCACATTGTGAGAGTTCAGGAGGTTCTTCCCAGAGAGTGATTTGCCATTGGAATGGGCTGCCCAGGGAGGTGGTGGAGGCACCATCCCTAGAGGTGTTCAGGAAAGGACGGGATGAGGCACTTAGTGCTATGGTCTGCTTGAGTGGCTAGGGCTGGGTGCTAGGTTGGACAGGAAGATCTTGGAGGTCTCTTCCAACCTGGTTGATTCTATGATAAAAGTCAGGTGTGTCTTTATCTTACTTATGATGCTGCTTGTGAACTGGCAGAACTTGCACCTGTAAAGCACCAGGAATATTTTCCACCAGGGTTTCAAAACCCTCAAGCACAGCAGCATACAACTGGGGTGATGTGTTTTCCTCAGGGTGATGCAGGCTGACAAAATACATCAGTATTTGTGTCTAAATCCATGAGTTTCCCACAGCTGCTGGTACACAGACAGACAACAAACGAAAGAGCTAAAATCCATTTCATCATTTCAAATGTCTTTTTATCAAAATTCTAGGCCACAATAAAATCCAGATTCATCTTCTGGTCCTAGGGCTGTCCACAGATTTTAAGACACCTGAAAGTGTCTGTGTTTAAGCCAAATCTAAGACTGAAGTACAGCAGTTTTTCTGTCACCTGCTGACCTCTCACCAACAGAGAAGGGGAAGTAGGAAAAGGAGAGAAAACCTGTGGCATGAAATGAAAATAGATTTAATGAAACAACAAAACTGATACCAATTCCAATATACGTATGTAAAGTTATACCTAGCCCTGTGAAAATACAGTAGCCACACAGAACAGGAGGGACGCCTTGGGAGCAGAAGGGAGAGAAGCAGGATTAGGAGGTGCCCAAGCAGGAAGCTTCCATCCTGTCAGCAAAGCTCCCCCGTTACACCGAGCATGACTTTCTGGTCCGCGATACTCCTGCAGTCAATTCAGGTCAGCTGCCCTAGTTCACTTCAAGTAGCCAACAGGCTACGGCTAGCCCGGGATTCTGCCCAGCAAAGCCATGACAGAAAGCACGGAGGGTTTTTACCATGAGACAAATGACACCATAAACGATGCCTTAGATCACTTCTTGAAATAAAAAAACAACCTCGGGTCAAAAACATTATGATCTGTTTGTGCTTTGTGTGCTGTGAGGAGACAAACTCTGTCAAACTTAAACCAAAGAAAGCTGGCGGGAAATCTGTCCTGCAAACACACGGAGGCCTCCCGGCCAAAAACCCAGCCACGGCGCAACATCCCGCCGCTAAGGACCCCCGACCCGCTCAGAGTACAGCCAGGAGGAGACTGGAAGGAGAAATTAAGCGGATCAACGCCTTACAAGACGCACCAGCTTCTTCAGGAGAGCCTGTCTCGAAACACTTGGCAGCCCATTCCTGGGCTGGAGCCTCTCCCGTTGCCAGTTCCGGGCTGAAGCGACAGCTCCCGCCAGTACCACTCCCCGAGAAAGCAGCTGGGCTCGGCCGCGCCGGGGAAGGAAGAGGCGGCACTTGCAGTGCACTCTACCCCGGAACCAGGGCTCGCTTCCGGTACTAGGCTGCCCCTTTCCAGCCGTTCCCCTCCCCCGCGCACCCTCTCGCCCGCTGCGCGCCTGCGCCGCGGCCCCGCGGCCGTCTCTCCCCTCCACCCCCCCAGCCCGCCCGCCCCAGCGGCAGCGAAGGAGTTTGGAAGTTCAAAATGGCCGCCGCGGCGGAGCCCGAGCTGCGAGCGCCCGAGTAAGAAATGGGCCGGGAGGCTGCCGGCTGCGGTGCCGCAGGGAGGAGGGAGGCGGAGGGAGAAGCGCGGGAAAGGGCGGAGGGAGTGGGGAGAGGGCGAGAATCGGCCTGGATAGAAGTGGTGAGGGGAGGAGGAGGAAGGAGATGGGGGAAGGCGGCCGCTCCGTTCCGGAGGAGAGAAATTGCTGCAGGAGCCGCTCGTCCTGCCGCAGGGTGACCCGGAGGGGTTAGTAGAGGGGAGCTGTGTCCCGCTGGCTGAGGACCGGCGATGGGAAGCGGGAAGCGGGGGTGGGAGTGCGAAGGAGGCCGCGGGCCGGGCCGCGGGGGGGAGGGGAAGCGGAGCCCGGACTGGCGTGCGCGTGTCTTCGGTTCCGCGCGCGCCTTCCCGCCTCGGCGGAGCCCAGCGCTGCCTCCCCGCACACACCGCTCCCGGGTCTGCCTGCTACTGCTGCTCGGGGCAGCGAGTTTGCCCCGGGGAGTATTATCTTTCTCCTCGTGGTGGGAAGGCCGCTGTCCTCCCGGGCCGGGCTGACGCGCAGAGCTCAGGCGTTCCGGAGGTGAAGCTGGGCCGGTGCATCCCGGGCAATCCCACCCGGGGCCTGCGGGCCGCGGCTCCTGAGCCGAGCCCAGTCTCTCTGAACGATCCGCTGCCCGCCCTGCGGCGAGCCCAGCTCCCCCGAGTCCCGGGCGGTCTCGCGTTATGGAAAAGTGCCTGTGCTGCTGGAAGCAAAACGCGATTTGTTGTCGCCAGTCCCTCCTTCCAGCCCCTCGAAATGACTGGCAACTCTCGACTCCCGTTGGGAAGTGAGGATCGTTGGGAAGCTGCCGCCTCCCCGCCGGATCGGGGTTCCGAGGGTGCATTTTCCTGGCGCTCCGGTTAGCGTCCTGAGGTTCGGAGTTGGCAGCGCTCATGAGCTCCTTCTCTGAAACTTTCGCCCAGAGTTGATGAGTTAATGCCTACTTTATTGCTCCTCTTCGCTATGCAGATGTTTTAGACATATAAACTGATCTCTGTGCTTTTTCTACTAAAAAAAGAAATAATATATTGAGGGAGGTTTTGTGCTTGCGATTTGTGGAACTAGAAAACAGGTGTGGACAAGTAGTCTACATGTGACCCCCGTAAAAGATCAACACGGAAAGAAGAGAGTTTAGTATTGTATAGAGAAACTTCAGTAAGGGTCGTAAGGTAAAGAACCTGATGACAGGAAACCCGAATGCAGGAGAAGATGGGTGAAATCTTTGCCAATCTTCACACAGTTCCCGTTGTACTTCTGGAATTCGTGAGAAGAAAAGGGACTATAAGAGGGTAATGTCACAGTTGTTCTCTATTTAAAGCCATTAAAATCCAGCCTTGCAGATACCTCTGCCTTATCACCTTCTGAATTTTGAAAGGTGTTTCATCCACGTCATTATGCCTTTGAAAGAAAATAAGAATACTGAAAATGAAGTACAAGTTTGGCCACGTTTTGATGGAATTACTTGAGATAAACAGATTCCTGTATGTGAAGAAACTGAGCTATTTCGTGAGTGTTAATGAGGTCAATGGTTATTTTATAGTAGAGGTACAGAGAAAAGCTGGTGCTTAAAAGGAGTGGCCTGAGGTGCTGCTGTGATGATGTGTCTCGTCCGACACCTCTGCTGCTGTCTGGCTTTTATGTGACGTGGTGAGGTTAGTAGATAACATTAAAATATACACAGTAGAAAGTGACTTCCTTTTGGATTTCACTGTCATTTTCTAACAAAATGATCTTTGAGGATGTATATTTCCTTTAAAATTCTCCTTGTGACATTTCTCTGCCCTTTAGCCAACTTGTGTCACGGACACACTTGCTCTGGATTGCAAATCCGAGTTGAGAAAGTTTTACATTTAGAACTTCTTTTCCTTTTTATGCCTTTTGTGCCAAATGTAACCTAATTTAAACTAATTTAAAGCAGTCTGTCTTCTTGATAGTCTGTTGTTGTAATGGTATGGAGTGTCAGGAGGAAGCAGTTAAGGAAAATACATTTTTACATGCTTTTAGTAAGCAGAAGTAGTAGTAAAGATGTAAAAGAAAAAGCCTAGAGCATTCTGACATCATTGGAATCTTAATTCTGACTAAATTCTGAATGTTGGCTAGTAAACATTCTATTCCCTTAAGAAGTTTTCCCATTTCAGAGCACTAAAGTGTTAATGGCTTTATCAAGTGGCTTTTAGAGTATGTTGCCCAAAATTCTGGATTATTTACTAGTACTAGAGTTTGTGTTAAGCAGAGAAGAGTCAGTGACTGTGTGTTGTTTGAAGAGTCTATTGTTAATTAGGCAGACACTAATGAAATTTATAGTGAAAGTGCCATCCTTTAGGCATGGTTTGGAGTACCTCCAATATAATTATTCTCTTGAATCCTTGATCTTCAGCAGCAACTGTAGTATGAAACTAGAGGAGTTGTGCAGATGTGTACATTTCTGTGTATGTCATCTGCAACTCCTGACCATCATGTTTAAGGATTTTCCTTTTAATGTATGAGGATATGGAAGGAGCTGTATTTAAGTTACTAAAGTGTTATAGATGTAGGTCTAGAAATCATGCTTGAGTCACAGCATTAACCAGGTTGGAAAAGACCTCTGAGATCATTAAGTCCAGCCTATCACCTAACCCTTCTAATGAACTAAACCATGGTACTAAGCGTCTCATTCAGCCTCCTTTTAGGCACCTCCAGGGGTGGTGACTCCACCACCTCCCTTGGCAGCCCATTCCAATGCCAACCACTCTTTCTGTGAATAACTTCTTCCTAATGTCCAGCCTAAACCTGCCCTTGTGCAGTTTGAGACTGTGTCCTCCTGTTCTGTCACAGGGTGCCTGGGAGAAGAGGCCAACTCCTGCCTGGCTTTTAGCTTGATTCTTGGGAAGCTGATAGTCTGCTGTGTTCTGTTAGAAATGAGACTCCCTTAATTTATCCTGTTTCTCAGCCGGGCTCTCTACATAGCATAAGTAGCATAAACACATGACAAGAGCAGTTCTTGATTTTTCTAACAGGTGTGTACAGAAAAAAACTGCACCTGAGAGATTGAATCAACTCCACATGAGACTTTGCAGGACACTTCCTTTAGGTGGTCAGTGTCATCATTTGAAATAAGTTTTGTTGTTCTGCCACTTGAAAATATCTTTAAAAGGCACAGTTCTGGTTATGCATCAGAGTGGAGCTGCAAATAAGAGAGATTGTGGACTAACAGGGTGCATAAATAGGCAGCTCTATTGTATACTCTTAAGAGATGCTGTCAGGATTGATCCTAAAAGCATACTAATTTCACCCACAGGTTTTGTTAGTGATTTTCTGTACTTTTCTTCTTTAATACTTACTTTTGCCGTCTGAGCTGTCCGCTCATGAGGAACATGAACAGATGAATAATGTGTCTGCTGTTAGAACTTAGTTATGTTAGTTGTATATCTTTCTTTCTCTCAAAGGTGGCTAATTGCTTAAAGGCCAGTTAGTTTCTCTCGTAAAGACTCAACCCAAGATGAAGGGCTGCAGTAAGTTAACAGTACTGACCTTTGGTTTTCACTTGTAGCAGGGCCGAGGATGCTGATGCATCGGAGAAAAGCATAAATGAAGAAAATGGGGAGGTATCGGAGGCAGACCAACCTCAGAACAAGCACAGCCGGCACAAAAAAAAGAAACACAAACACCGAAGTAAACACAAGAAACATAAACATTCTTCAGAGGAAGATAAGGACAAAAAACATAAACACAGACACAAACATAAGAAACATAAACGGAAAGAGGTAGCTGATACCTCTGACAAAGAAGATGGACCAGCTAAAAGAACTAAAATTGATTTTTTAGCTCCTCTGGAAGACTTGGAGAAGCAAAGAGCATTATTGAAAGCTGAACTTGAAAATGAATTAATGGAAGGAAAAGTCCAGTCTGGGATGGGATTAATATTACAAGGTTATGAGTCAGGATCTGAAGAGGAAGGGGAGATTAATGAAAAAGCACGCAATGGCACGAGACCTACAGCTAAGTCAAACACTAAGGGGAAATTGGAACCTGTGGACAATAAAACTAGTTCCAAGAAGGCAAGTAAGAGTGAATCTAAAGAAAGGACTAGGCACAGATCTGACAAAAAGAAAGGTAAGGTAGGAGTTGATGGAATCAAAGAGAAGACCACTAGAAGCAAGTCAAAAGAGAGGAGGAAATCCAAAAGCCCTCATAAGAGAAGTAAGTCTGAGGATCAGACAAGGAAATCCAGGTCTCCAATGCTTAAAAGGCGATCTCAGGAGAAGAACAGAAAGTCTAAATCTCCCCCAGAGGAAAGAAATAAGGCTGATGACAAAAGTAAATCAAGAGATCGCAGAAAGTCTCCGGTTGTAAATGAAAATAAAAGCAGAGATCGTGGCAGAAAATCTAAATCTCCAGCAGAACTAAGAAGCAGATCCAAAGATAGAAGATCACGGTCCAAAGATAGAAAACCTAGGAGATCAGAGACTGACAAAGAGAAAAAGCCAATTAAATCTCCTTCTAAAGACGCTTCGTCAGGGAAAGAAAACAGGTCCCCGAGACGACCTGGCCGTAGCCCAAAAGGCAGAAGCTTATCTCCCAAACAACGTGAAAAGTCAAGGAGAAGCAGATCCCCCCTTTTCAATGATCGGAGATCTAAACAGAGTAAATCCCCATCTCGAACCCGGTCTCCAGTTAGAAGAGTGAGGAGTAGATCCGCGGAAAGGAAAAGAAGAGAGTCAGAAAGGAGACGTCTGTCTTCTCCCAGGTAACTTAAAGATGTGATGGAGCATCACAAAAATGTAGTACAGGTTGAACTGTCTCCTAGTTTGGTGGTTTTCTTTTCATTTGAGTCTGAAAATAGCTAGTTAAAAAGGTAGTGGGAATGTGCATTTGTATCATGAGCTTTCTTTGGATGTATTTGGTTTTCAAAAATCCTCTGCCCAGGTGTCAGGCAAATTTAGCTTTGAATTCAGCTTTGAGTGATTTGCTGCTCACACTCTTTCTGAGAAGAAGTTTTGTAGCTAAGCTTGTTGCTTTTGTAGCTAATCCTATTACTTGGCAGGGTTCAGAATTTGGTTTCCTTCTTCGTTAATAGTTCTGTAGCTTTCAGGAGTTTCCGTAGAGTCCTCTCCTCTCTTCCATATCATTGTTGCCTAAAAGTGGGTAATTAACCCATTTTTCTCCCTCAGAACCAAACCTTTGAGAGAGTCAGTGTGAGTATATCTTGATACAGAAGATTTTCTTCTTGCAGTCCTTTTTGCTTACAAATATTTTGTGTATTTCATTTGCTAGTGGTCTGGCAGTGTTGCTTGATTACTGCTCTGTTGTATAGCATTACTGTATCTTGCACACACTTAGAGGGAGAAGGACTGAAGTCTTTAGATGAAGTGTATTTTTAGTCTTGGCATTTTTAAAAGGACAGATTAGCCTATGAAAGCTGTTAGCTTGAAATATGAACCATAAAACAATAATGACCGGCATCTCCTTCTTATCAGCCTCTGAGCCGATAAAGCCCAAAGGGGAAGTTCCCAAGCAGAGAATGTGTATACATATGGAGTTAATTCATTAAATGTAAGAACTTCAGCAGGCAGAAGGGTTCAGTATTACTTCTGGATGACAATTAGTTTAAAAGCAAATGAAGCAAGTATTGCAACACAGTCTATGTGGCTGCTTTCTGGGGAACCAGGAATGCATCAGCACTGCTACTGAGTTTCTTCGATGTAGCGTTTCACTTGTTTTTTTGTAGCTTTTTGCATTTCTTAGTGTCCATTTTTCATGGCAGCTTGCATTGCAGCCAGCATGAATTGGTTGTTTAGATGCTTCTTCAGGCAATGTGTGCATGTATAATTTTGTTGTTATGCTTCTGTAACACTGTGGTGAGCACCACGTTACTGAGGGACCATGAAGAAATATTTTCTGGTGGAAGTGTCTGCATATCAGCAGAAATAATCTTTGTGGGACATTCTGAACTAATTTCCAGCTATCTTGGAGCTTTAACCACCTTAGTCACTCAGGCTGCAAGGGAATTTCAGGAGGTTTAACAAGGTTTAAACAAAAATTGCCAGCAATTTTGTATTTTTCAAGTTTGTTTCTAGTGTTATAATTACGTAAGCTATTTCTCAGGCCTTTAACTTGCTCATTACATGATGTTGTTATGAATTCTTAATCAGCTTTTCCTTTTTATCTCATCCCTAAACTGATTGATCTTTTAACAGATATTTTAGGGTTTGATATTACAGTTCCTCTGTTAGCCAATAAGCCTCAAGCTCAGTTCATCCTATGGACTTACATTGTAAGATTTGTCACAAGAACGTGGCATGAATTCTATGGGTTAAAGGCATCAGCCTGCTTGAGCATTTGGATATGCAGTCATTTCTTGGAGAAGCTGCCAGTACTTCCACAAGTGTAGGAATTTTTCTTCTGTCCTACTGTGCCCTATTTTGCATCAGTTCTGGATGCCTGGCCGCTATACAAAGTTGATAAAGCTGCCTCAAAACAAATAAAAAAATGGTACAGAATGAGTGGAATTAATCTTTCAGTCCCAGCAGATTTTGTTCATTGATGAGATGAACCTGAAATAACTTGTCCCAGATTGATTTGAAAAAAAAAAGAGGGGAAAAATGAAAAGAACTGGAGTATCAACATTTGCTTGGAACAATTATGTGGTCATATTTTCCAAGAATTTCTGTGACAACCTCACTAGAATAATTTTGGAATATTTTTGACCTCTATCCCTTCAGATTTTTGACTGAAGCCTTAAGAATCATACAATGATTTGGGTTGGAAGAGACCTTCAAGATTGTCTAGTTCCAAGCCCCTTGCAGGCAGAAAGGGACACCTCCTACTAGATCAGGTTGCTCAATTTCCCATCCAACCTGGCCATGAATACTTCCATGCTTGAGCCTCCACAGCCTCTCTGGGCAATCTATTCCAATGCCTCAGCACCTTCATGGGGAAGAATTTCTTTCTAATGTCTAATCTGAATTGATCTTCTGGTTTGAGCTGTGGAGCTCTAAATTTCAATACAATGTTGTAAAATTGCTGAGAAATTTCTCAGGAATTAGGTTTTGGAGTTTATTTCCTGTTTAAATTCTGTTTCTAATAAACAGAAAGCAAGCCACTAACTATGCAAGACCTAAACCACAGGCTTTATTTTAAAACAACTTTCAGCTTTGTGGTAGTAATTAACAGGCTGTTTCTGGAGCTGTCCTGTGTGTGAGCACAGAGGAAAGGCAGCCAGTTCTACAGTGTGCTTACCCCTTCCTCCCTTCCCCTCTCTCTCCCTCGTGCCCTCAGAAGCCCATCTGATAATCCCTAACCTGGAGTGAGATGTTATAGTGAGCTTGTAGAGGGAGCTGTGATTTGTGTTTAGCTTCCTCCTGACTTCACTACCATTCTGTTCTTTTAAGAACGCGGACCAGAGATGATATTTTGTCTAGACGGGAAAGATCAAAAGATGTTAGCCCACCCAGCAGGTGGTCGCCATCCAGGAGAAGGTCTCGGTCCCCCATTAGGAGGAGGTCTCGTTCACCCCTTCGACGCAGCCGATCCCCACGAAGGCGGAGTAGGTCTCCTCGGAGGAGGTAAAGACGTATTATATTTTTAAGGGATTACTAAAATGTGTGGAGAGATGAGGCATCATTTGCGCACTTTTATGTATGCTGGTATAGCTGAATTCGTTGTGAATTTGTTTTATGACTTGGGGCCAGTATGTACCTCAGTCAGTTTTATGTAGATTGTCCTCCTTTTCTTCAAAAAACCAAGCCAAAGCCCTCATATTTTTTCCAGGGATAGAAGCCGAAGGAGTAGATCTCGTCTTCGAAGGAGATCCAGGTCACGTGGCGGCCATAGACGTAGGAGCAGGAGCAAAGTTAAAGAAGACAAATTTAAAGGTAGTCTTTCTGAGGGTATGAAAGCTGAACAGGAGTCTTCATCAGATGAAAAGTAAGAATTCATTTTTAACTTGTGCTTATTACCTAAAAGTAGAAAATCCAGTGACGCTGAGAATCCCAGAACTGCAGAAGGGTAGGGGCTGGAAGGGACCTCAAAAGGTGATCCAGTTCAGTCACCTTGCCAGAGCAGGATCACTTCTACCAGATCACACAGGAACGCATCTAGGCCAGTCTTGAATATCTCCAGAGAGGGAGAGTGAACTGACGCTTACCTCATGGCATAGTTTTTGGGTTGTCACCTCACACCATAACCATGTTTTAGTACTTGTGATTTTGCCAGATTACTGTCGGGATAAGTTGGGAAAATTTGGAGTATGCAAGGAGCATCCAGACTTGTTGGCTAGTGGGCAGACGTGAGGGAATGAGATGTTGTTTGGTTTCTAAATTCAGCCCAGTCAGTGTCTCGTGACGATACACTTGGTCTGTTTCCTCCAGCTTATTGCTTGAGGAAAAGTTGTAATACCTGAGAGGATTAATTGCTGTCTGCAAATTGGTTTTATACTTGCTAAATACCTGCTAAATTGAATTGCGTAAATTGCATTCTTAATGAAACTGTTAAGAACGGTGCTGGAATGGAACTGCACAGTGTTTGGTTTGCTTTTTAAAACCAGTTACTGTGAATTCTTGCAGTTAAGAATGAAATAGTCTCAATTAATTTTCCCTCTAAGATACAAATGTACACACTGGGATTTGATGCACCTTTGCTTTCTGAGTCAGTTCTGCAGTATATTGTGTGCTTTCTACGACAGAGAACTTAATTTGGTGAAATTCAGTAGCTAAGCTTATTTTTATGATGTTATATTGAACAATTATATTTTTATAGTCTTGAAGACTTTGATTTGGAGGAAGAGGATGAAGAAGCAGAGATAAGACAAAGAAGATTACAGCGGCAAGCAATTGTTCAGGTACATGGCTACATAAACTTAAAGTCATAAAGTCACTGGCTTGGGCCCCTCCTTCATGAACTCATGAAATGTCTTTAGTTATACGTGTGAACTTATTCCCATGAACTTGTATCTGGTAAGAAGAGAGAGGCAATAGCTGATTGAGAGCCCTGAAAGGGAGCTGTGGCCAGAGGGGATGTAATTCTGCAGCAGAAGCTGGGATTTGGCACACAGTTAGAAAATGGTATGCAAAATGCTCTAGTGCATTTACTTAATGTTTAGTTATAAAAACATTGATTACATGCTGCTTATCTCAAGCAGCACTACGTGTACTGTTCAGCATTTGACTTTTATCCATACCCATTGTAAAATCATTCAGAACTCATGACAGCAAAATCACATGAAATAATATTCTTTTTCAAAGGCTGGTTACACCTACTGTGGGCCCAGACAGGAAGCAGATTTCAGAGCTTCATTCCCCAAAGCAGAAAACCTTTGCTTGTGCTACTGAATAGTTTGACCTTAATAACTGAGTGTTATCAGAATTTACTCATTTTGATGTTCAGCTTTTGTGAGAGGAGGTGACATCTGCATAATTCAATGCTTCTTAAGTGGAAAAACGTCATTTATGAAGGTGTTATCATGAACTTTCTTAATGCATCTGAAACTTTTCAATGAGAATAAACAGATTTCAAGTAGAAAACTGAATCTAAAAGATACTTTTCTGCAATGTAACACTAATAAAAATGGGAAAGATTGTACCATGTAGGATAGCAAATCAGTAATTGTTCCTTCAAGACTTAATCTCAGTACTTGTGTGCCAGAATAGCTTAGTAATAAATCTATCACTAATGACATTTTGTCACACACAACAAAAGAGTTAATCCTCAATAAAAATTGCTTTTTACAGAAATCAAAGAGCTTAAAGACTACATGAGTAGGTTGGACTATATGACCAGTGGAGATCACTTCCAACCCAGACCACTCATTCTATGATGCACATGTATTTTTTAGTCTTATTTTATGATCAGGACTGTGGCAAGGATGTTTTGAAAGATGCTGTTCTGCAGATAATCTGTTGCTTTTAGAGATGTAGGTGATTGTGAAAGCAAAGATTTAGCACAAACTGTTGAAAGAGTCAGTATAAAAATGGTTCAATTGTAATGAGCTGTGATGATGAGATTAATAACTTAATTTCTTTTTAGAAATACAAGGGCCAGACAGAAGACAGTAACATATCTGTGCCATCTGAACCAAGCAGCCCTCAGAGCAGCACACGTAGCCGCTCCAATTCACCAGAAGACATCCTTGAGAGGGTAGCTGCTGATGTCAAGGAGTATGAACGGGAAAATGTGGACACGTTTGAAGCCTCAGTCAAAGCCAAGCACAACCTCATGACAGTCGAACAAAACAGTGGTAAGTATCTGAAATCTCACTGTGCAAAAGCAATATGAAAGCTCCTATGTTTTGCTGTGTTTTCTTACCTCTGAATTAGCTTCAATTTTTGGATGGCATTTGAGAATGTTTCCATGAATATTATGGTACTTAAAGCATTAAAATAAAGCTTAATCCTTAAGCAGGGTGATATGAGTGGAACATTTTCTGTATTTCCAATAATTCAACCTACAGTTCGTGCTGTACATTTGGAGAGGAAATAACAATCTCTCCATATAGTTAAAATCACCCTTTTTAACATCTGTTTTTTTCTTACACATGTAGATTTCTTAGAAGCTTACTGTAGTCCTAGACTATTTTGGGGTAGGTTGGAAACTATGCCACTTTTGTCCCTTGTTTTGGTCAAAGCCACCATGTAAGAAGAATTTAAGTGGTTCTGTAGTCATTTAGAATAAATAAAGCTTTTGAGAGTCACTGCCAGTAAGTCGGTTTTGGCAGCATTTATTCCTTCTTGCTGAAGAACTGTAGTATTTCCTCTTCTTACACCCTGCACGTAGTCTGGTATACAGCAACATTGAAATAAAATACATCTGGGTGCAAAACCTGCCTTGTGCTGCTGCAGCCAGAGGAGCACAGAGCATCTCCCAATGTACCTTTGAATACTAAAAATCTGCTTTTTGTTCTTCTTTTGAAAGTATAAAAAATGAGGCTTTGATGCTGTCAGAAGATTTTGGTCTCATTATTTTGTATGAAAACAGCCAGTTAGATATATCATGAGACCCAAACCACCTGAGATTAGCTCTTTGTTTTCCTTCATTGCTGTGATTTGCTGTGGTCATGAAGGGATGCTGCCATAATGTGTGTTATGAAGTAGTTTGATGTTTATTGCTTTCACTAACATGTACTTAATTTATATTTCTTCGCTTTTATCAACCAAGTAAAATATCTTTGGGACTTTAAAGATGATGAAAAGGTGAGAAAGGGATGATCTTGCCCTCATTAAAAAAGTTTTTTTATGTCATAGTTAATGTTGTCTTTTGACTAAAAGCTACACCCGAGGTGCTTTTTGACAGGGTTGAAGAAAACACTTTGCAAAGAAACAACTTCTGGGCTTTCCAGCTTTAATTTTTAGTAAGATACCTTGTGATGAGCAGAAAAGCCTGAAGTTGTATATTGAAAACATGTCTGTATTTTTTAGATATACACACAGTCATTTGGTATTTGTTTTTATGCATATATGTGTAGTCAGTATCTGCAGGGATTATGTAAGTATGTGCTTGCTTTTTCTGCTGTATGAGTTATTTGAAAGCCACTGTACTTAAATTTTTCAAGGAGATAGATTTTTGATTGTTCTCAAAACCTGAGTTTTTCTAGAATTTAAAGTGATACTTCCTAGAAACATTTGTAGCACTGTTTGCCAGCATAGCCATTTTAGATTAGATTATAAAGATGCCAAATCACCAGTTAGACTGGTAACAGTTACTAGTTTGTCTTCTTTTCCATGTTGAGTAATCTAAATCTCATTTTAAGGTTCAGCTCAGAAGAAACTGCTAGCTCCTGATATGTTCACAGAATCAGATGATATGTTTGCTGCGTACTTTGATGTAGGTAATTCTGGGAGATGAAACATATCATTTATTTGGGGTTTTTTTGACTGTCACTTGAGGTTTTTGGGAGCTTTGTTTTGTAAAAGCCTGTGTAGCTGAGAGGATGGTATGTTCTGAATCGTTTGATCAGCAAAGGCAGACAAACTGAAAGAAAACCTGCTGGAATCATTGGGAGTTTTGCCCAAGTGTGTGCTTGGGGAATTCACCCACTCGTTGAACAGGACTGTAACAGCACGTGGTAACAAACCTATTTCTAAGTTTTACTTTGTTAATGTTACCATTCTGTGCTGCTCTATATTTGTGGTTTTTTTCAGAGATCCAAGCATGGTTAATTAAAAAGGGTTTGTGTAAGATACTTTAATTTGCTAATGGTGCTGTGTTGGAGTAATTGATTTGGTTTGGGGGAGGAGGGTTGGATGAAGACATTTCCTGTCTTTTCCACTATTGAGCATTAATTTTAGTACTATTCCAGCAGCTTTTCTCTAAATGTGCTGAAGTGCCTTGCAAGTATTGGCAGCCCAGTGACTGGGTTTGAGGCTTTACTTGCTGTTATCTACACTGAGAAATAAGATAACTGCTTTCTTCTAACTTAGAAGTTCTCCAATTAATTTCAGTTTAGTGGAGGGACTTGATGATTTTACAAGTCATTTCCAATGGAGATTAAATGATTCTGTGATAGTTGCAATCTGTCAATTGTAGTGGCAGCATTGGTGACAAAAGGCTGCCATGGTGCCACTGGTAATAATGTAAACAAAATTAAACTCCATTTGACCTGGAAAAAGGCAAATACTTGAAGAATAGCACTAAATGAACTCTTTCCTTGCAAATTGTTAAACATTTTCACTACAAACATGCTGTTAGGAAAAAGCCTTACTCAAATGATCCAAAACACGACTTGGATAAGTACTTGTGGGTGTTAATTGAAGCTTTGCCAAATTGTGTTTAATAATAGGATGAGCTCAACCAATAGAGCTCTTTCTTGCATCAGACTTTAGATATTGGTGGTATGCAAATAGCATTTTGTCTTGAGTGGTTTCCCTGCAAGATAAGCCTATTTGTACTATGGACAGTAACAGTATTTCAGTAGGTAAAAACAGACTTTTGGTAAGTAAACATCAAGTAAAACCTGGAGCATGCAAGCAAAGCTGTTACTTTCTATTTCAGAGTGCTCGTCTAAGGGCTGCTGGGTTTGGAAAAGACTTCAAAGAAAACCCCAATCTCAGGGATAACTGGACTGATGCAGAGGGCTATTACCGTAAGTCACTTGTTCATGTGCAAGGACAGATAGAATGAGGCTGCTGGATGGAAAAGGTCCTTATGTAAAAGCACAGAAACATGATTCTGTTGTAAATGTACTGCAAACGCCCTCAGTAAGGATGAAATGAGGTCTTCACCTCAGTGACGGAACTGCTTCAGACTCTGTTCCACATAATTTCCACAAAGTTCAGTGTACAAGACATTGTGCACTGAAATTAAGTAATGATGCCATTTATCTTGTCTCTCTGAATTAGAATGGATTCATTATGTATGCCACTCATAACTTTAAACTGCTTGATTTTTATCCTCCAGGTGTTAACATAGGTGAAGTTCTTGATAAGCGTTACAATGTCTATGGGTACACTGGTCAGGGAGTCTTCAGTAACGTCGTACGTGCCAGGGACATGGCCAGAGCCAACCAAGAAGTAGCAGTTAAAATCATCAGGAACAATGAGCTTATGTAAGTAATGGTTTTGTTCAGTAATCACAGAGCACATGTTGGGCATTGTTCAGGATGGGATTTGAATCTCCCTTTGCCTCAAGGGAGGTGAGAGATTACAGCTGTGATTTCCACCTTTTCTGCTAACTTAAGCCAGATAATGGGAAGCGCTTGGGGACTATGTATCTACATTTCCTTACAGCTGTCCCAGGAGAAGGGTACTTGTGTTTTCATCAGGCACTTTCTCATTTGCCAATCCGGGGGTAGCAAGAAACCAGGTTACAGTTGAGTAACCATTTGAGTTGAGTAACAGTTATGTATGAGGCCTGTGGTTGGTGAAATGGGAGTACTGGACTCTAAAAATGTTTGAAGGAAGTGGATTGGATCCTTATCCCTGATGGACAGTGGGCTGAGTATGAGCCAGCAGTGTGCCCAGGTGGCCAGGAACATCCTGGGCTGTATCAGGAATAATGTGACCAGCAAGACCAGGGAAATGATTGTTCCTAGATACTCAATGCTGGTGAGGCTACATCTTGAGTACTGGCTTCAATTTTGGATCTCTCATTACAAGAAGGACATTGAGGAGTGTATCCAGAGAAGGGAAACAAAGCTGGTGAAGGGTCTGGAGAACAGGTCTTGTGAGTATTGACTGAGGCAACTGGGGCTGTTTAGTCTCGAAAAAAAGCTAAGGGGAGAACTTCTTGCTCTCTATAGCAACCTGAAAGGAGGTTGGAGCTAGGTAGAGGTTGGTCTCTTTTTCCCAAGGAATAAGCTATAGGACAAGGGGAAATGGCCTCAAATTGCACCGGGGAAGGTTTAGGTTGGATATTAGAAGGAAATTCTCAAACACTAGAGCAGGCTCCCCAGAGAGGTAGTTGAATCCCCATCCCTGAAGATGTTTAAAAGACACAAAGATGTGATTCTGAGGGATGTGGTTTAGCACCAGTCTTGGTAGAGCTGTACAGTGGTTGGACTTAATGATCTTAAAGATCTTTTCCAACTAAAACCATTCTGTGGTTCTCTCAAATCACATGTTGCTTACAAAATTACCTGCATGCATTAATCATGTCTGTATATTTTCTGTATGTTTGCATGTTTGTATGACATGGAAAAAGGGGTGGGACTGTTCCTGCTGAAGTAAAAACAATTTGAAGCCTTTGAGAATGAGTGAACATTAACCAGTATGACCTCTTAAACTGCCTTATGTGAAGACTTGTCTCTAAAATTCATTTTTGGTGCCTGCTGCAGTATTTCTCTAGTCTGTTATCATGCCCTCTTCCATTACAGCAAATGAAGATCTTTTTCATGCATTTTTACCTTGGGGGTTGTAAAAGCTGCTTTGCTGTGTGTATAACTGGGTTATTCTGAGCTATATGAGTAGGTATCTAGCAAAGATTAAAGCTGTTTCAGTTTGGTATGTTGTGCAGGTAATCACTTGGGTGTGTGCTTCACTCCAGAGTCAGTTTAGCTTAAATGTTTAACTGCTTTCTAAACTGAACTTCTCCAGTGAGTACTGCCTGAATCTAACGTGTCATGTTACAGGAGGAAATCTAATTTTAGTTCTACATGCAACTGTTGAAGGAGGGGGTACAGGTGAGTAAGATTGCAAAGGCACAGAGAAGGAGCGTTTAACTCTCCCAGTGTGTAGACAGTGACAGCTAAACCACTGTTGTGATTTTTGTAAGCTATGCTGCATTAGGCAATCAGAACTCTTTGGGCTGGAAAGGACCTTTAAAGGTCAGCGAGTCTACCCTGCTGCTGCAGTAGGCAGGGATGTAATGACAAGATCTGTCTCATTTCTGGATAATAACAGCACAAGTGAATGCCTACCTTTAGAAAGAGTGTTAGAATCTCACTGATTTTGCTTTATATGATCCTATTTCTTTGTTTTCAGGCAAAAAACTGGCCTAAAAGAATTGGAGTTTTTGAAGAAGCTAAATGATGCAGATCCTGATGACAAGTTTCACTGTCTACGCTTGTTCAGGCATTTCTACCACAAACAACATCTCTGTCTGGTATTTGAACCACTCAGGTGAGATGATAGATGTTTGAGGTTCTCTCTAAAAACTGCTGTTGAGGGATGTTTACCTTTCTGATTACGGCTGTTGGCTTGAGGACTTGTTCAGCTGCCAAGATGAAAGAATCCAAGGAACTTGGGGGGGAAATCCACAAATCCACAGATAATGGAACTATTTCTGATTTACTCAGCACATCACTGTGACCTTTCTGCTTGGCCAATGTCTGAAACAAAATGATATATTATTAATGGTGCTTCATCTCCCCATTTTTAAAATACATGTGTGTGCCACATTTTCATTAGTTTAATTCTCTGTTTTAAGGGTTTGAGTTAAGAACTTGTTGCCAGAGAAGTTCAGCAAATGCTGTATGTTTATATGACAACAAGCTCAGGAAGAAATCCACTACATTGCCTTCTTTGCACACTCGGTATTTCTTTAAGTAATGGTGCTCCTTTGACAGGTTAATTGTAGACACTGTTTTATGGTAGCACCCTACATACAGTAATTGCTTTAGTTCTCCATTCCTGCTCAGAGACATCAGCTGTTCATATCTTAAGTTTTCTGTGTATGTTGTAGGTGTGTTGTAGCAATGCACATTTGGAGAAATTACTGTTACATTTTCATTAATGAGCCCAAGCAACAATTAGTTTCTTGTGTCACACTCTAGCACATTTGTGCATTATTTAGGTCTAATAACCCTTTTGTCCTGGAATTTTGATCATTTGGTCTTCAGAGTCACCAAAAAGTCTCCTCAACTTGTATCTTTTTTATTTATTTCTGAGGCAAAGAAGGGCAAAGGCTTTTTATTTGTTAAGAAAATGCTGATCATGTGCAAATAAATCCTCTCAATTTTGATTAAAAATGTGCTCTGAACTAAATCAGTCCAGCCTAGGACAGACCTGACTCACCTGCATTTCTGTGCTGCTTTCCATCACAAATGTCTAAGGCTGACTGGTTTGTTCAGGTTAGTCTGACAGTTTCAGAGGCCTCTGTGTTGTCCTTCGTTAAGCTCTTTCACCTCCTTTCTCTCTCCATTTCTTTCTCCTAACAGCATGAATTTGCGGGAAGTGTTGAAGAAGTATGGGAAAGATGTCGGGCTCCATATTAAAGCTGTGCGCTCCTACAGCCAGCAGTTGTTCCTGGCATTGAAGCTTCTAAAGAGATGCAATATCCTACATGCGGATATTAAGCCAGATAACATTCTGGTAAGTAAGCAACAACTGCAGCTTACTTTGGATGGTCTGGAGCATGAAATCAAGTGTTTTGTTTATTTTGATGAAGTCAAAAATTTACTTAGTGCTAAGGGTTCACCTTTTGACATAAAATGTTATCAGTGTCAAAGTTGTACCTTTTAGTTAATCTTTTGTCCAAATAAAACTTTTTGTTTGCTACAATCTTTCTCAAACAAACATGCACCCACTTGGATCTTTGTAGAAGGAAGAAGTCCCAAAGTATGGCAGTGTCCTCTCTTAAGAGTAATCTTGGGACTTTCTCCACTGAGAGATGAAAAAATGTTCTTGCATTCTGCAAGCTGGAAGCAGGTTGTTTTGAGCCTGGATGAAGATTTTATGTGAATGGGATAACCGAGGAAAAGTTCTTAATGCCTTTTTTTCTCTTTTCTCTCCATTAAACATTCTGGTGAGCAGGGTATGAGAAGCTCCAGCAGAGGAATCAAGCACTTTTCCCTTGGTTTTCTTGATGGTCATCCCTGTGACAGATTCAGAGTTTTGTTGTTAGTTAAATGTTCTCTCCTTGCCGTCACAGCAGTAGAATCTACTGTGTAAGCCTGAGCTTTGTGGGTGTTGTGCTGGTCTGTGAACGGTACTCGGGATGCTCGAGTTGGAAGTTTAGGATTTCAGTGTTTGGAATGAAATCTGGGTCCTCCAAGGATAGTTTGGTATGGGAAAAGCAGGTGAAACAGACTTTTTCAATCTTTCATAGGGTCTGAAGACTTTAATTATCACTTTGAATTTAAGCAAGTTTTGCAGTTGCTTTAAAATGCCGAGAGGAAGGATTGAGTATGGGCAGAACTCACAGCTGCAAGGTGGAATGTTCTGCTGTCTCTGACTTAGATGCATTGTCTCTTTCGCAGTGCTGCTGGTAATTCTCTCTACAATCAGTGCTGATGGATGTTTGTATTCAACTTTCAGGTTAATGAGTCTAAAACGATACTAAAGCTTTGTGACTTTGGGTCAGCTTCTCATGTGGCAGACAACGACATTACGCCATATCTAGTCAGTAGATTCTATCGAGCTCCAGAAATCAGTAAGTACACTGCGAGTGGTCTCACTTCTCATAGGCAGTAGCAGGATAATACTGGTAGTAGCAAATGAGAATTTGACTTGAATTTACTCTCTGTTTGGTCTTAGCAAAACATCACTCTGGAAATATGATGGCAGTCAGAAATTTTGCCTTTGAAAGCATGCTTGGGTGACTCTTCGTGTGTATTGGTGGTCAGCTCAGTGAGGACAGGGCGAAGTCATTCTGACTGGTTGTAGTTATGGTTTAATTTAGAGGTATTGTTCTGACTTCTTGTTCTTTGCTCAATTGATGCCAATCAGTTTGGGTGTTAGGTAAAAATTGCCCTTTTTAACAGGGGTGCTGAAAAAGTTAAAAGGTTGGCATCTCGCTATGCTGATGACTCATTCCTAAGAGGAGGAGCACACCAGCAGAGTTCACAAATCAGAACGTTTTCATCTGTCTGGTTTTGTGATTGTGTGTCGTTTAAGGCTGCCTGTAGGGAATTAACTGGAATCACTCTCTTTCAGTTATAGGAAAGATCTATGACTATGGTATAGATATGTGGTCTGTAGGCTGCACATTGTATGAACTTTATACAGGAAAAATCCTCTTTCCTGGCAAAACCAATAACCACATGTTGAAACTAGCCATGGATCTCAAAGGAAAGATGCCAAACAAGGTAAGGAAAATACATAAGTGATTTTTAACTGATACCTGAAACCAGTGTCATGAACAGTAGAACATGATTTCTTTTTTCTCCCTGAATTCTATCTGTTATCACATACCTCTGGTTAATAGCAAGTAAATATCAGGCATTGCTCTGACTGTGTAATTTATATTGATTTAAAATGTTATGAAGTGAAAGTATACAGACTGTTTTTCATAGACTAAGTATAAAGCGAGAGCAGAAACCATCTAAGCACTGACCTGAAAAAGAATCCGTAAGTCAATGGCAAATACTGTGCCCTTTTCCAGAAGAACTGTGGGTTTTAATTCAGTTTAGGTGTTTCTTACTGTCCTTTTGATATACTTTTCATTACTATTAAGTAATTCCTGTTGCAATAAGTTGGTAGACGTTGGTGCTAACTGGGGGATTTGTAAGACACAGACGACATGGTTCAAACTCTTGGCTCTCCTTCGTTTTCCAGATGATTCGAAAGGGTGTGTTCAAAGATCAGCACTTTGATCAAAATCTCAACTTTATGTATATAGAAGTAGATAAAGTGACAGAAAGGGTAAGTCCTTCACGTGTCCACTGACTTTGTTCTATGCTTTCCTCCCAGTGTGGTCCTTCCTATTATTCTGCTCTTTCAATGCATTGAAATCTTAATGAAAGATAACATTTTATAATCAAATAGAATGTCCCTTGGCAGCAGGATGGAGAGTTGCATATTCATTAACTGGCAATAGAGCCTTGTCCTACAATTTGGGAATGAGCTTGAGAGAGAGAAAAGTTTTGTTTTGGTAGGTACTACATAGAGTATCTCCATTTAATCTGTCCTTAAATTACTAACAAAAGACATTCTGCTTTTGTTTTAGAGCAAGATGTCCAGTGGTGTGGTGTGTATATGTTATAGGAGGTCTCTTTCTTTCTGTATCATTTTAATGTAGCTTATTTATCAAGAATCACAGAATGAGTGGTCAGATATGGAGCCTCCACATGCAGAACTTCAGTGTTTTGAGTTAACTGCGTTGCTGGGTTTGTGCATGTTGGTGGCAGATGCAGCCTGGCCCTCCTCAGCTGCATTATTTCCACTCATTTCTTTGCCCACATGAGGATTTCTGAGGCAGTGTGATGACAAAGGGTACTGCTGATCAGAGATGAGAAATAACGCTGCCACAGAGTTGCTGCTGCAGCTCTGTGAAGGGATGAGGGGTTTGTGTGTTTATTCTGTTCTACAAGCTTGCCGTTTTGTATTTATTTGTAGGAGAAAGTAACTGTTATGAGCACCATTAATCCAACCAAGGACCTATTAGCAGACTTGATCGGGTGCCAACGGCTCCCTGAAGACCAGCGTAAAAAAGTGCACCAGCTCAAGGACTTGTTGGACCAGATTCTAATGTTAGACCCGGCAAAACGGATTAGCATCAACCAGGCTCTGCAGCACCCCTTCATCCAGGAGAAAATATGAACCAGCTGAAGAAGTTCAAAGGGTTTGAGTAATTAAGATACAAAGACTGGAGAAATTTCACAGCAGTTATTAATGTATATAAAGATAACTATTTCCCCTGCAAGGTTGAGGAAGAGATGATACCTTTGAATTAACACCAAGGCTGATATTTCTTTTAGAAATGTTAGAGTAATTCTGTTTCGTGTCTCCTGTGAAAATTTTCACTGTAGAACTGTTTTAAAAATTGCCAAGACTGCACAGAAGTACAGTGCTAATGTATATGGTTGCAGTTGGTATATATTATAAAAAAAAACAAAAAGCATCTGTTATAAAAAAAAAAGAGAGAGAGAAAGAACAAGGACAACAACAACAAAAAAAAAAAGCAGTAATACTGGGTGGTTGATTTGTTTTTAGCAGACTTGGCTTCACTTTTGTCTTTACAAAATGGCCAGCATAAATGCTGTTTATATTCACGTTTTCCTAGGTGTGTGTGTGCAGGCCACAGCAGCATGCCCTTGGTGTAGTCAGTGCCGAAGGGGGCCTGTTCCTTCTTGAGCCTGCCCGCAGGGATGGTCTCCTCTTTTAAAGCAGGTTGTGTACAACTTTCAGTACACTGAAGGTAAGCTAAACCCATCAACATCACCGGTGTTTAAGCTGTTGTTTTACTGGAGCGACTGGCAGATGAGAGGCGATAGCGTTGTGGCAGAGTTCCCCGCATGTCTGATCAGTGACCTCCTTTTCCTGGCTGGCATTGCAGCCGTGGCGTAGTTCCAACCTCTGTTCTGTTGCCACCTGTGGCCCTCGGGGAGCGCGCACCTGATGGATGGAGCGCCTTCAGTGTACTGTTTCTTAGGACTTTAGGGGTTGTTTGGTTGGTTTGTTTTTTTTTTAATCGACTTGCTATAGACTTTGTATACATTTTGTTAAATACAGTTCACGATGACATAGTCCATAATTACTGGAGAGTTTTCATTTCCTAACGACCTACAGTCGGGATCTCGGTTCAAAAGACCTTACTCTAAAGGATAGATAGAAGAGATAAAGAAATTTTTAACTATTTGTATGTCATTTTGCAAGTGTACTGCTTTATGCTAAAAGTGTTTCGTTTGCTCATTGTTTTCATTATTTGTGATCCTGTTGTCTTTCAATACAGGCATAAACCTTCCACTCTTGAACAAAGCAGCTGCTTTTTAAAAGCGGTAATTGCTTCTTTACCTTTTATTTCTTTTGTAAATGAAGCTTTTTCTTTTAAAAAATGTGACTTTAAAGTGTTGTCTCTTGCATAAAACAGTTGACACTTACTTATTGTAAAGTGAAGATTGTTCTGCTGCATGTAAAGTGGACCATGCAGGTTTCTGTATGTTTTCAGTATGCATCATTAGATAATAAAGTCTTTTGTGAACAAGGCATTTGTAGCCATTTTTAAAAGAATCTCTCTTCAGTTGATGGTAAATCAGGTAATTCGTAAAGAACCCCCTCCTGCCTTTCCTATTAATCAGTTAATTAAAGGGACTGTTAAACTTTATGATCTGTGGGAAAGACATAGGCTTTGCTAATTAGCTATATAATTATCACTGCTTAAACAAAAGCAAAGCCAAAAGAACCCCTACAGATACTGTCTGTCTGCTTTCATTGTAATGAAATTATTCCTGTAGGACACGGGGTGAAGTTCAGGCTTTAACTAATGTTTGTGCTGTTTTTCTCACTTTTCCTTTTGATGGTGCTGAAAGAGAAAAAGGGAAGCGAGGCACAGGCCACTCAACGCCTACTCCATGGGTCTGATTTGCTGAGACACCACCTTCACCTTCCTAACAAGGTTATTTCTGACAGCATGTGTAGATAAACATTTAGCAACCAGTTAAAAGAGCGTGAAATATTTCAGTTGGTTGTGCAGGGTGAGGAGAAGAGAATCGAGTTTTGCAGGCCCGTTCTGCTGATGTAGTTGTTGTGCTCTTGGACAGTGCTGAGAAGTTCATCTCTTTGTTAGTGTATTTTGACAAGCTGTGAAAACCTCACTGGTTTCACGTACTTTGTAGTGCCTCTCTTGAACTAAGAAGGGTTTTTGTGTCCGTCCAGGTCCATAATGGCAGCAGTCCTGCACTCTTGGTGCCCGCAGGAATGGAAAATTGGCACAAAACTGTCATGCTGCTGGTGGGGAGTACCCCACCCAGGAGGTGTCATGAGCTAACTACGAAAGCGAGCAGGAGATGGGTGGCTTTCTATGCCTGTTTGGAACCTTCAGCCTGCCTCTTCTCAATTGATAGTGCAAAATTCTTAATCAAACCCCAGTCTCCTTATTTCCAACACGTTAAGGTATCTTGTTCATGCAGGAAGGAAAGCTGGCTTTCACCTTTTATCTAGTACCAGTTGCTTCTTGCTAGTTAAATACAGAGTAACTTGCACTGTAACAGTGTAGGCAGCACTTCCCAAGGCAGTTTTACACAGCTCTAGTGACAGCTGGTCCTTTGTGTTGCTTTGCACTTTGCTCTTAAGTAATCCAAAATGAAATCAGTCGGTGATACAAACCAGAGCAGTAGAACAGATGCCCCTTAATGCCTACAGAACTGTTTTAAACTATCCTGGAGAAGCATAAAGTTGCTCGTTCACTTGTTCTTTGTGTTTTAGGTGCAGCTCACAGGAAGATGATGGCTACCAGAAGACATGACCAAAGGTTTCTGTCCTATAAAAGATACGAAAAATACTCTTCATGTAGTTTTGTGTTAATTTTTTGGTTTCCAGCATTTCCAAGTTAGAATTGATTAACGCTGCTGATAATACCTGAAACCTACTTGCTTTGTTAGAATGTGCTGCATAGATGTGTGTGTTTCACTTCTGGCTCAAGAGATGATGTAGTGTCACTAAATGTAGGTAAAGCAGCATTACTCTTTAAATACAGCTTCTGTAAAGCGATCAGCACAAGTCCTGTGAAATTTAAGTGTAAATCTGCCACTTTTTGGTTAAAATTGATACATTTTGACTAGTAAACATCTAAGCAGGTTTATTACTAAAGCAATGAACCTGAACAAAGCTGCTTCAATGAATGAATGAAGCTGCTTAAATCCTGTCAGACTCTATTATCAATAGAGACTCAGCTTATAGGGGCTGTTGAAGCAAGGGGATTTCAGTCCTCCATCCATTTTCAGCCATTCTCGTTGCCAGCAACAGCAAATCTTTAGTCGTAGCTTCTAAAGCCTCTGAAATGGAGAATTTTTTAATACTTAAGAAACATTCCAGTTTCAGGCAATTCCTGTGGGCACAGGGCACGGCTGCCAGTGCCCCTGTGGTCAGCTAAACTCCAGTGGCTGCAGAGCCAGGCAAGAGTTTTCAAGATGAATTCTCTCATCCTAGCTTAGAGAGGGTTTAGAGGGAATAACTAAGTAACTTTCCTCCTCACTTAAGAGAGGAGTTCATCTTTACCTCCTGGACACAAAGCTGTAATTTTTGTCTTCACCTGAGGTTCCTACAAGCAAAGTTTGGCTAGGTCTGTGTTGAAATCCATTTCCTTCTCCCTTGTAGTGACAAGGAGCTGCCCATTTAGCACATTTCAAGCATTTGGAAACAATGGGACATCAGTCCTGTGCAGTTAGACTGTTTTTAGTACCTTGGTGTGTATGTACTGCAGTGATTTAAAAGCTGTTAAGAGGTTCTGATAGACTATGGTTCTTTTCAAACCTTTTTAATGATCCTTTA
Organism: Pogoniulus pusillus; assembly: GCF_015220805.1. Lineage (NCBI taxonomy): Eukaryota > Metazoa > Chordata > Aves > Piciformes > Lybiidae > Pogoniulus > Pogoniulus pusillus. The sequence goes on from NC_087284.1 coordinate 18,268,436, forward strand.
TCTCCATACATAGGGTAAGTGGCACTAAACACCTGAAGAATGTGTCTCTGAGCAGAGCGGGCTGTGGTACCACTGGAGATAGAACTATCAGCTGCAGTACATGTGGATCTGTAACAGGAGTGGAGAATGCTGGGAATTGGCAAGTGCTTGAAGTTAATAAAGTGAACTTAATACTTAACTTGTGTCCTGGCTTCTGTTGTGCTGACAGAGGTACTGTGAATCTCCTCAAGAGATGAACAGGGGCTTGGAGAAGGTGATCTCTGAGGTCCCTTCCAACCTAAGCCACTCTGTGATTCTGTGAAACCAAAGTAAAGTTCTGGGCATGAGACTGCCCTTTAAAAGTATCAGAGGTGTTAAAAGAATCCAGGGCACAAGTCTTGAATATGTATTAAAGAGAATTGGTGGCTTTGAAGTTGTCTCCCTGCCAGTTGTAGAAGCCCGGTCACTGATTTTCTCCACTGATTTTTTTCTTTTACCTTCCCCAAAGAACTAGCCTCTCAACAAGAGGACAGAACTACCACCTTGTGGGACAGTGATAAAAAACCGTGAGGGAGAGGGAGGGCTTGGGAAATGCTTCATAGAAGGGCTCTGCACTGTAGAGCTTTTTTTACATAGCACAATGTGTCCTCCCTTGAGTTTGAAATTTAGTTCCTGCTAACATATGTAAGGTTTGCCAAGGTAATCACTACTGAAATATTTCTGAGGTCACCACTTTAGAGCATTATGTCAGTTCTTGGGGCATCCAATTGCAACATACCTAGAAGATAATCTAATTATCAAGAAGAATCCAGCAGTAGCAGAGTGAAAGGTCATTCTCTATTGAAATGAACAATTCAGCCCACCAGGATGACCTTGAAGTTTCAGTATAAAACCTGTGCTTAACACCAAAAGCTCGCTTCTGCTATTCAGCTGATCCATGAACAGACTGAGCAGAAGCCACATCAGAATAAAACTGTCAGACCTCACTCTGCTCTCTCCCTTTGATGGCTGCTGCTTAGTAGAGACTTGGAGCCAATCCTATAGCTCTGCAGTTGTGATTTAATCTTGATCACATTTCTTGGCATTACGGCAGCTGCACAGCACAAAACCCTCTCTGAACCATAAATTACATCTACTTCTGTTAGCTTGCACACCGAGCAGTGGCACTAACGAAGGGAATTGGATGAGGTCAATATCGGTTGTCCTTGACAAACACAGACTGTGTTTTGCTCTGGTTTATTACTGCAGAGCAGGGAGGAGATTTCCAATAAACTCGATTTATGAACTTAAGCAGGTATTTAACTGCTCCTTCTCCCTGTAGAATAGCAGACCTTGATACAACTTAAGCATTCTGCCCCTGTATCACAAAAGGTAAAGTCACACAGATGTAGAAGATCACAGCTACCAAACAACATGATCAGAAGTTAACTTTGTTGCTTGGGTATATTTTACATTTTAAATAAAAAAAGGTTATTCAAATCTAGTAAACTTCAAGTGTCAGCAAGAAACAGGAGATTCAGCAGTGCTGTGAGACAGCAAAACCATTCCTTAATGAATACAAATTCAAACAACTCTGAGATGGTTTCATCACTATTAGACCTGTTGTTACCAACTCAACAGTATTTCTCCAAGTACTTTAATTTCTATTTATGCAAATCCCTTCCAGGTTTTTTAAGTTCCCCTTTCTCTCAGTTCCTTATTTCATGTCTCTACAATGTTACACTACTTCTTTTGTATAAAACACTAGGAAAACCGAACTGCACATCTGCAATGGGTATTTTACTGGCTGAGAAAGATGAATCCAGTAAAAGCCCTTGTGAAGCCCTACCCATGACAAGAGGTTAATTCAGGTGAACTTGCACTACCACAAAAGATCAAACTGCAGCTACCATCAGTTTATTTACAGAAAGGGAAAATAAGAGAAGTGAGTAATTGCAAGTCTTGAGTTTTCAATCTGCCTAATCTTTTCCTGTACGTTAGAACATGTTTGTAATCCAAAATACTGATGTGATTCCTACACTTCCAGGGTCGGAGCAGTAAGAGAAAGCCCAGCTTCAATAAAAACAAAACACCCAGATAGAACTCCCCCTCTCTGCTGTATTCTGCTCTTCCAATAACAGAACCCAGCATCAGTGAAGAATCTCCCAAAGCAGCGACACCAATAGTGGAGGTAATGAACTGTACACTTAGAAATCCACAAGCACCCTCAGGGTGTAACTACAGCACATGCTCTAGAAAAGGACAGAAGGTTTTTACCTCAACACTGTTATGTGCCCCAATGCCCTCAATTTCAATGAGCACAAGTTTCCAGTCGTAATTAAACATTCTATTTATTTTTTCATGAATACAGTGCTCCCTACAGATGAGAAAAACCACTCACAGGACATTTACTGAAGAGATGTCAAATAGGGTTCCTCTTTGATCTCTGGCTCCTTTTAAAAGACAATTTGCTGTAGCATTATTGACACTTCACTGCTGCCTACAGAACAATGAACGTTTTTTCCCCACCTAAGCACCCATAGCACCCATACTCCAAGGCACATAACATTGTATTGGTTAACCCAGTACTTGGAAACAGACTGAATTGTATTCAGTAATAATTATTACTTCAAGAGAGTTTATCCATGATAAAGGCAAGCTGAGCTCCTGTCAGAAGGTAGCTTGTTCTGAAGGTTAGAGTTTTGACTTCTTCTGAAAGAAGCTGACAATAGCATTTACACACTCCTCAGAGAGCCACCTCTCCCTCAGGGTTTCACACTCCCTCTTGTTGACCTCATGAAGCTTCTCCTTCTCCAGACTTCGTAACAGTTGCTTTGACACTGCCAGGGACTGGAGGATAAAGAGAGGAACATGGAGAAGTTATGTTCTCTGTACCTTAACTCTGATACATTATCAGGAAACAGCACAAATGAACACACTGGAATTCAAACCACATCGTATTAACATCAGACTCCATTTTAGTCTTTTTTTTTCCCCTCAAAGTAATTACTGCATTTAATTACTAATACTGCTAGGTGGAGGAGGTTCCTGGGGAGTGAAGCAGCAGTTCACTCAGCACTGCTAATCAGAGAAGGTGGGCATATGAGGAAGGAATCATAGAAGGAGAAACCTGCTCAGCTAACTGCAGTGCCAAATGCAACCTGCGCTACCCACAGATGGCACAAGTGTCTCCTCCTGCCCAGCAAAAGGTAATACCACTATGAGTTAAGTAGCTCTGCAAAACCTACTCTAGGGAGGGGGATGACTGAATGCAGCAAAAGTAAAGCCACTAAGTGTCCTGAACACCCCCAGTGCAATTAAGGGAGTATAGCCAGTGGTAGGGCTCTCAAAGCATTGCCAAAAGAGATCTTCCTTTGAAGGAAAATAACACTAAGTCATCTTACTCCACTGAATCTCAAAACTCCAGCATAGTGGGGAAGGACCCACTGGAGATCAGCTAGTCTACCTCCCCTCCTAAACAAGGGTCACCCAGAGCAGGCTGCCTGGGATTGCAGTGTCCAGGCAGGTTTGGAATCTGCAGTAGAGGAGAGACTCGACAACCATTTTGGGCAGCCTGTTCCACAGCTCTGGCATCCTTGAAGAATTTTTGACTCCTGGGTTCCAGTTTGTGCCCATTACCCCTTGTCCTGTCACTGGGCACCACTGAAAAGACTCTGCCCCCATCCTCTTATCTCCAACCCTTTAGCTATTGATTAGCATTGAGAAGATTCCCTCTCAGACTCCTCTTTTCCAAGCTACGCTGCCCTGGGTTTCTCAGCCTTTCCTCAGAGAGATGCCCCAGTCCCCAGGACTAAGGATGAAGTGAAGCCACACAGCAGGACAGGTTTGGTAGGAGGATTGATAGTGCTTTCAAAGCAGAAAAAAAACCAAAATCACAATACTGACATTTTTGGGGAGCCTTGAGAAAGTTTCTAGTCTTGCCCAAACTTCCTTCTGAAAAGTCCTGTCAGGGAAGACTTCAGTCACAAGTCCCTGGGCACAGGCTTCTGCTGCAGTCAGCTTCTTACTGAAAAGAAGCATCTCATTTGCCTGTATAAAAGAGAAGTAGAAACTGTGATTCAAGGAGACACAAAGCTTGAATGATCTTCATTTCTGGTTTAAAAGGAGCAAGGCAGGAAGTTATTCTGTGGACCCTTGCTATGAGTACACATTTGCTCTTACAGTTGGAGGGTACCCACATACAGAGGTCAGCTGATCCCATATGCAGTGCAGACATTCTTACCTTGGCTACACCCATGATTTTTGGGAACAGGTATGAGGAACACCCTTCTGGGCTCTGTCCAAGATGACTAAATGGGGTATGAAATGTAGCCTGCAGGAAAAAAAGAAGCACAAAACAAAGCAAACCTCACAGAAGAGTCCTTGGTTATCCTCTGATGGGACAAGCAGGAGTTTATCCCTTGAAGCTCAATTTTCCTAAGTCTCACATCAGCAAACTCAATCCAGCAGGGACTTTGAGAAAATATTTGATGCAATGATGAGGCAGGAAAAGTACCACCCACCCTAGACACTTCTGCATGGAAAAGCTTGCCTAAAATTAAGGCCTCAGGTTAAATTCTGTATCTGCTTAATGGCCTCATACAAATGAACTGCAGCAAACTGCAGCCCTCTGGGGAGAGGCTCAGGGAGCTGGGGTTGTTTAGCTTGGAGAAGAGGAGGCTCAGGGGTGACCTCATTGCTGTCTACAACTACCTGAAGGGAGGTTGTAGCCAGGTGGGGGTTGGTCTCTTCTCCCAGGCAACCAGCAACAGAACAAGGGGACAAAGTCTCAAGTTGTGCTGGGGGAAGTATAGGCTGGATGTTAGGAGGAAGTTCTTCCCAGAGACAGTGATTGGCATTGGAATGGGCTGCCCAGGGAGGTGGTGGAGTCACCATCCCTGGAGGTGTTGAAGCAAAGCCTGGATGAGGCACTTAGTGCCATGGTCTGGTTGACTGGATAGGGCTGGGTGCTAGGTTGGACTGGAGGAGCTTGGAGGTCTCTTCCAACCTGGTTGATTCTATGAAATTCAGCCCTATAATGGGCTTCTCTGCTACACCTTAATACAGCTTATGGTTACTTATTTCGCAAGCTACCTTAAAAGGAATCTCAAGTTGAATAAATCAAAGCTTTTTCCAAAGTTACCTTGTAACACAGGTTAGATAAAATGCCGGTTACTGCTCCTCCACTCCATAACCACCTTTTACTTCCCTTGACATGCCTGAAAGGGGCCTTAAAAGCCTAATTTCAGAGCAGCTACTCTTTATTGTACCCAGTGGCAGCAAAGAGTCCCTGAACTGTTGCCAGTAACTTGACAACCGTAACATGGGTGGAATTTCCTTGTTGTAGTTAACCACAAAGCAACCCTTTGCTAATAACATAGGTATTCCTTGCTGTGATGCAAAAAGCCTCTACCCTTGTGTGTAAGGGTAATTCTGTCAGATTATCCTGAACTGAACCATCTTTGCTGCAGAAAGAGGCTTAAGGACTGCCTTGGGACCAGCTCTGTGATGTACTTACTGTGTCAGAAGCATAGACCACGTCACACAGGCCAAGGACTGTTACACTGATCCCAATAGCTGGGCCATTTACCATGGCAATCAGAGGCTTAGGAAAATCAATAAAGTGATCCACAAACTCTCTAGAAAAAGGGAGAAACAGGAAGTAATTAACACATCCTTCACCAAATATAAACAACTTTCAAGCCACATGACTTGACACTGCAGAACAAAACCCAGTTCTACACAGGGGAATTTTGACCCCTTCCCAAATAGATTCTGACACAGAAGGTAAAAACTATTTGAAATACCTGCATTCTCTTACCAGCTAAGAGTCAAATGTGTACATGTCAGCTCCTGCCACCAAGTTAGGGGAGTGTTGTCTCTTTCAGCTACAGTTACTGAACACAGCTCACTAACAAGTACTCTTTGGCCCTGTCTGTCCATCCACCCCAAACCCTCCTAGGGGATATCCATTCTTCTCATAGTCCCAAAAGGCACCACGACTGTGATTGTTACCACAGCTTGGAAATCCCTAGTGCTGCCCTGCAGGAGTTTGAGAAGCAGTATTTTGTTTCATTTCACAGCTACTTCTCCAGCTGAGAAGTGTGAAACAGATTCTTAAAATCTAATATTGTTTAAATGTGAGAGGTGCTTGTAAGGATTCCCCTTCCCTGGCACCTCTGCATTGGCTGCAGCGTTGCACTGTGCTTGTGCAGCAGCACCAGCGCAGCAAATGGGTCTTCTCAGGAGCAAGACAGAACAGGAACTATGTCACAGCATCACAGAACATTAGGGGTTGGAAGAGACCTCAAAATGTCATCCAGTCCAACCCTCCTGCCAGAGCAGGATCACCTAGAGCAGATCAAACAGGAACAAGTCCAAGCAGGTTTTGAATGTCTCCAGAGAAGGAGACTTCACAATCTCTCTGGGCAGCCTGTTCCAGTGTTTTGTCACCCTCCCAGTGAAAAGGCTTTGCCTTATGTTCACATGGAATTTCCTACACTCCAATTTGCTCCCACTGTCCCCAGTCCTAAAGATTGGGCCTGGCTGCATCCACTTGACACTCACCCTTCACATGCTTAAACATTAATGAGGTCATCTCTCAGTCTCCTGGTCTCCAAGCTAAGAGCCCCAGCTCCCTCAGCCTTTCCTCATAAGGGAGATGTTCCACTTCCTTAATCATTTTTGTGGCTCTGCACTGAACTCTTAAGAACTTCTATCATTTTTACACTGAGGGGCCCAGAACTGGACACAATATTCCAGATGCAGCCTCACCAGGGCAGAGTAGAGGGGGAGGAAAACCTCTCTTGACCTATTAACCACAGCCCTTCTAAAACACCCCAGGGTACCATTTGCTTTCTTGGCCACAAGGGCACATTGCGAGACTACTCATCAGGAATATTCTACACAGCACTGCAGGCTGTGACACTTGGCCAGGTAACTCCTGAACAACACCTCAGCAACAAGTTCAGACTGTGATCCACAAACAGCTTCACTAAGTGCAAGCTGCAGTTCATCTCTAAAAGGTAACTCCAAAACATTGTTTGCTTTGCTGTAGATTTTCCATCATTTCCAAGCACTTGAGGGAGCAATCCAATTTCCAAGCATCTTTCAGGTGCCATCATCACATACAGAAGTAAAGGAATATAACAAGTGCTTAAACAGGGATAAAACATGTTGTTTGTCCCTAGAAAACACTTCCACCACCGTGTCAGATGTTCTTGGCCTCAGAAAATAGGTTACTTGAGCAAGCAGATTCAGACTCAAGACAGAACCAAGAACTCAGTATTGCTGGGCAATTTTGAGTATGTTTCTTACACCTACTCTCTATTGAAAGCATCCTGACAGTGAAGGCATTTTGGCACATCCTGCTACTGTAGACACTGCTGGATAGCAAAAACCACACTGATTTTTCCTTGTGGCCTACAAACTCTAGAGGCAAGATCATGCTTCCATCTGTGGAAACAATCCAGGTCAGATGGACCAGGGTTCCGAGCAAGATGATCTAGATGAAGATGTCACTGCCAAGGGTGTTGGACTAGATGACCTTTAAAAGGTTCCTTCTAACCCAAGCCACTCTGATTTTGTTTTTTCATTAAATCTCCATGTACTCTGGGGACCATAAAAATTGCCTTTAACATCACTGTACTTGTAAAGACTGATAATATTCACAAAATTCCAGCATGGTGAGGGTCAGAAGGGACCTCTGGAAATCATCTAGCCCAATCTCCCTGCTAAAGCAGAGTTAGCCTCAGCAGGTTGCCCAGGATCACAATGTTGAGACAGGCTTGAAAACTTTCCAGAACAAGAGACTCCACAACCTCTCTAGGCAGCCTGCCCCAGGGCTCTGGCACTCTCACAGCAAAGTTTTTCCTCATGTACAGACAGAACCTCCTGTGTTTCAGTTTGGGCCCATTGCCCCTTGTCCTGTCACAGGGCACCACTGAAAAGACTCTGGTCCCATCCTCTTGCCCTCACCCTTTAGCTATTGGTAAGTACTGAGAAGATCCCCTCTCAGTCTGCTCTTCTCCAGACTAAAGAGCTCCAGTTCTTTCATCCTTTCCTCCTCAGAGAGACGGTCCAGTCCTCTTAGAATCTTTGTAGCCTCCACTGGACTCTCTCCAGTAGTTCCCTGTCTTGTTTGAATCAGGGAGCCTCATTTTCTCATCATCTTACTAATACTACTTCTCCCTTATCTTTGTTTATGCACATGGTCAGCTCTTAGACACTCATCTAAATGGAGACATCATCACACAACTGCAAGTTTTATTTTTACCCATTACAGTAACTTATGCAGATATGAAACTAAGTTTTCTACTTGAGTAGCACTGCTGCATCTTTGGCCATCTTCTCCATTTCACCAGGCTGGATATTAGCAAAATTATTCAGATCATTTCCACTACTGTAGTAGTCTCCATTTCCTGCAGAGAACAGAGATGGGTAAGTGCACGAGTGGCTTCTGAGTCTGTTAGAGCTGAGAAGCTTCTATTTATTACATCTACAAAAGAACTTCAGTGTCTAATATTACTAAATCAGAGGGACTGTATCAAAATACACATGCTACCATAAAGGACACCTATGGCTTAAAAACAATGACAGTTTGCTGAAAATGAGTGAAGAGACAGAAAACAGTACATTGGAAAGATTGGGGCAAGGGGAAGGAATTTTTTCCTGTGTCAGATAGAAAAATATTTCTTTTCTTTCTTTCCCTGTTTACTTGCTCAGAGTTTTTTAGTTAATTCACAATCATTCATATAGCAAGAGATGAGAAATGCTTCCTTAAAGAGGAAAATGGAAACATAGTTTGTGCATCTCCTTCCACCTCCCTTCAGCCACATCAGAAAGATGTTCTGATGTAACAGCAAGCTTGCTGAAGAATCTGAAACATCCATCATTTTGCAAGAATCTTGCCAAAAACTTGGGAAAAAATCTTTGGTATACATGAGAGGAAAGAAATCCCTCACTGACAATTCTACCTTAGTCTAAGTATATGAGAATATTTCATGTCAGCACAGTACTTTCATTTTACACAAAGTGAGAGAGGCAGATGAAGTGTGGTACCAGTAATAACTGCTATGGTGGAGTCATCTTTCCCAGCTTCTTCAAGTGCTTTCATAATTTCTCTGTACATCTGCATAAGAGGAAAAATGAAAAAGGAGAAAATTTAAGTAGTACAAATGTGATGCTGCAAATGATCAGGAAACAGAGATTCACACTGACAACAAGAAACTTGAGGACAGATTAACTATGGTCCTTTCAAGTATGAAACAAATTTGCATCCACAGAAAGTTAGATATTACAAGTAAGGTATTTCTGACCATAAAGGCACAGGCCTGCAACACTGAAGACTTCCAATGCAAATTTAAAGGGCAGAATAAGGTCCTTTGGAAAACAGACGTTAGCTGGAAGTAGCTTATTTTGAAAGCTTAAGTGAGCAAAATAATCTATTACAGAATGAGCAGCAGCAGGGTAAAGACCCTGCTACAGAATCCTCATGGTTGTGAAATGGGACAATCCATGTTCCCAACTGTATGGATTGTGAAATGGGACAATCCACATTCCCAACTGTATGGATTTCCTCTTGAGGATAGCTGTGGAAAGGTAACCTAGACACATACACAGCACTGCTGGGCCAAAGCAGGCTGCAAGCACACTTTGCTATGCAGAAGGCTACAGTCAAACCTTGTCCCCAAAAACCAGGCTAGTCAGTTTTCCTGCAGTCTGCCATTTTAGTCCAGTGTGGACCATAATCCTGTAATAAATTTTAACCAAACTCAAAAGGGCACAGAAAAGCCCAATCCATAAAATGTTACCTGAATGAATGGTTTCATTTTGTACCAGGTATTTTTTCCCTAGGTTGGTATTGGAGTCAAGCCCTCATAAAATTCAGATCACTGTTTGTGGTGGTTTGGGTGTTACCTGCCCCCCCCCCCACTTTGGAAATCACCCAGATTAGACTCAGCTGGGTCTGGAAATTTGAATGAAGCTTATATTTATAGCTTAGCACAATATACAAGCAGATATTTACAGTATATACAGAAATATACACAGTAAAAGGTAATACAGAAACACAACAGCCCTCCCAGAAGCCTGAGTCCCCAGGAAGGGCTCCCAACTGATCCCCCCACCTTCTCCCACCCCTCTACCTTACCCTAGATGTTCCCTTGTGCCCTAAGGAAGAATGGAGGTCAGCCAGGGGGGTTAGGAAGCAAGTGGATTAATCAGAGAGACAGAGGGTGAGGTTAGAGAGAAAAATGCAGCCCAGAGCCCAGATAGAGAGTGACTCCCTTATCTATGTTTGGATTCTTGCTCTTATACCTCTCAGCAAGCCTATGAGTGAAGCAGACACCACCCTTGTTTCTCTTTCACAGCCTGTAATCTAGTTCTTCTCACCAAACCATTCTAGCTAGCTTGAAACTAGCACACTGTTGTTAATGATTCTTTAGAAACTTAAGCAGCTTACCCAGGAAAGACAAAACACAAATTCATGCTCCTAGGTTCATTTTACCTTATGGTTGATGGCATTTTTCCTATCAGGTCGGTTAAACATTATTGTTGTGATATTGTTTTTGCTGGTAACCAGTAATGTTTCATAGCCATCACGTTTGCCCTCTTCTGGAGAAGCATCTTTCCTCTGGTTAGCAGATTCTGCAGAGACCAGACTTGAGACAAGTTCAGCATATTTCCGTCTAGCATCATCCTGTAATAATAATTAAAAAAGAGCTAAAAAAATCCACCTGTGCTTCAGGAGCAAAGAAGTCTCTCTTAATTAGAAATCATAGAATCAGTCAGGGTTGGAAGGGACCACAAGGATCACCTAGTTCCAACCTCCCTGCCATGGGCAGGGACACCCTACATCAGGCTGGTCAGAGTGTCCTGGATTAGGTAATCTACAAAGTAGTCAAGTGAAATAATAGATATTGTCACCTGAGACAAACTGCCAAGAGAATTCCATGCATCCCACTTGGCTTTCTTGACAAAGTCCAGCATACCTGGTTTTGGAGCATTGCAGGGACCTTCAGTAGCCTGAAAGAAAGAGAACAAAACAAAACTCTGATTAAAGCTGAAATACATTACCAGAGAAAATGACAAGGTTTAGCTGATAGGGATACAGAATTCAGCTGAGACAGAAGGCATCAAGTGGTTGAGCAATATCCAAACACTTCTCATACCGTGAAGTTTTCAGTGTCTGCTATTTCCTCCTATCTGCTGCCAGGCTTTCAGAAGCATTTAGCTATTATGAGACATGAGTTTCAAATACACCTGTTAACTTCTCTTTGCTCAAACACTGTGGAAGTTTTATTCTTACAAAGAAAGTTACAGGCTTGAAAGGTGTATGAACAAGGAAACCTCTGCACATGATCTATTAAGCTGAGTCTTTCTTACTTCAAAGTTGGTCAGCTGAAGGAACAGTTCCTTGAAGATAAAAGAAACCACCAAGAAAAAGCCTCAACACAAAGAAGCCCCACGAGAAATAACCACAATGGACTGGCAAAAGAAAGCCACAAAGAAAAACCACCAGAAATCAAACTTTAAACATCAACTTCATCAGACAGGTCCAGCTGAGTGACTGTGGACAGAGAAGAATGTGGCATACTCTATTTTGCAGGGCATGAGCCATTTTCCAGAGCAGCATCACTACGTGTTATAGCACATGGATGGCATCACACAACTCATGTAAACTGGCTCCATTTCTTTGAACAATGTTTTTTATTCAAGGCATCATTTGTAAGATGAAACAGGTTTAGCTATTCTAAGAGCACAGGTAGGGTTTGAGAGGCTGGAACTTCAAGAACAGAATTAGAGAGCTTGAAATGAAGAGTTTAAGACACAATACATTTGAACAACTCTTATTTTAAATAAATATTTTATGGCTCCATCCCCTCAGGTGCCCTTTATGACACAAAAGAAGTCAAACATACCTGTTTAAACAAAGCATAGAGCTTCAACTTAGCTTCATTCCCAGGATCATTTTTCAAAAGCTTCAGTTGTTCTTGAGCCTTTTCAAAGTCTTTTTGGCTGACTTGCATGGCAGCTGCAGTCATGTGCAGGTGAGCTGAAGGAATGTAAACAGCTTGTGCCTGCCTGTTGGTTAAATGGAAAAAAAAACAACCCATTGCTTGGGTTTTGCGTAGGACTGGAGAATAAATAAACATGCTCCTTTTAAAAAGTGTGAAGTAAATGTGAAACATTAAGTATTTGATCCTGCACTGATTAAAACAACAAAAGTAAGATACCAGAAATTACAAGAAAGATGCTTTAGAAGTTTGGTGTAGCTACAACATAATCAACTTTTATACAATATGGCACTATCTGGGAAGGAATAATAAACTGCATCAGTACAGGTTGGGGGGTGATCTGCTAGAGAACAGCCCTGTGAGGACTTGGGAGTCCTATTGAGCAAGTTATCCACGGGACAGCAACGTGCCCTGATGGCCAGGATGGCCATTGGGATCCCGGGATGCATTACGAAGAGTGTGTCCAGCAGACTCAGGGACATTCTCCTCCTCTACTCTGCCCTAGTGAGGCCCCACCTAGAATACTGCATCTGATTCTGGGCTTCCAAGTTCAAGAGGACAGTGACCTATCTAAGTGTCCAACAGAGAGCTACGAGGATGATTAAGGGCCTGGAGCACTGCCTTACAAGGAAAGAATGAGAGACCTGGGGCTTTTTAGTCTGGAGAGGAGAAGACTGAGAGGGTATCTATTCAATGTACATAAATATGAGGGCTCAGTGTCAAGGAGGAAGGGACAGACTCTGCTCACTTGCACCCTGTGATAGGACAAGAGGCAATGGATGTAAACTACAGCACAGGAACTTCCACCTAAACATGAGGAAAAAATTCCTTAATGTAAGGGTTACAAAGCACTGGAACAGACCTGTCTGGATGCATTCCTGTAGTCCTGCTCTGGCAGGGCATTTTGATCTGCAGAGGTCCCTTCCAATCCCTAACATCCTACAATCTCTCCCTAATATGTAAAGAGCTGGATTTGACACTACCAGATGACTAAGTCGGGGTGAAATAATGTTTCCTGCTTCTGGAATAAACTGGAGCACTATAAGCTCTGTCCACAAAAAACACACAAGAACCACAGAACATTTCTGTTAATAATTTGAACGTGAACATCTGTCTGCCTGTGAACTAAGAGAAGTATGCAGCCTGTCTGCTTTTCATGATCCTCTCCAGCATATGTGCTTCTACCTAGAAACACACCAGACGTGGGTGACTCACTTGCCAGTTTAACTACTGTTTTGACAGGTTCAGAAGGCTGGGTCAGAGTTTAACAAGATTACCCTTTAACCAACTGGAAGGCTATTCAGCCGACTTGTGGGCTTCACTTCCAGCAGCAGTAAAAGTCCTTTGACTTGAAAATGTATAGCTATGTGGATACAAATACAGTGTTCTAACACTAAGTTTTATTAGTCTAGCCTGGAGTCACAAAACATGTTTGGGGGTAGGATCTGAAAGCAATGAATGTGTTTTTAAAGTTGCATTTAGAGGATGAAGAAAATGAGACTATAGGAAGATGACCAGTGGCTTCCTCCTCCAGTTTCACCAGCCATCTCTGGAACTACTTGAATGCTGATGTTCCCAAAATGATGTGCATTTCTGGTACAGTTTGTTTTTGTCAGTCAGGACAGTGACTATACTGAAGTGGATTCAACATTTAAAAAGGAAGACCTGTGCCTGTAACATGTTTGACAAACTGGACTTTGCTCCAGCTTGCCTACAATCAATATTATAAATAGGCTTTAAGAATCTCTTTTACATATCAAGTGATCAGAAATTAACAAGAGCTGATGATGGGAAAAGCACAGCAGCCAGTCTGGAGGTATTTACACACATTCAGGGTTAAGGACTTCCAGCATTTAGCACATGAAAAGTTCTCCTCCTCATTAAGCATGCAAATGGACAAGTCAGAAGAGGCAGAGAAAACTAATTTGATTAATTAAAAAAATAATGACCTTTCAAGTAAGCTACTTTCATTTGGTCTTTGGTTATATCCAGTTTTACTTCTTAGCTACAAAAATCTTTGGGTAAAATACAGTATCTATCCACTTTGAATACTCCACCTTTCATTATTCTTTTCTTCCTTAACTACTGCTTTGTAATAGGAGATAGTGCAGCTTAGCTGTTTATTGAAGTCTGAAGTTTATAAGAAAAGGTCTTTTTTCTGTAGGTCTCTTGCTGCTTGCAGCTCAGTTCTTTGCAGAGTAACTATGGTTCACTCTTCTGTCTTCCCATCACAGGACATTTACTATATGTCAGTGATGATCACCACTTTTCAATATGCTAAGGCTATGCTGACTGCTACTGTTTCTCTATTAAAATAACACAAGATGAAAATGCAAAGGAAAGATTAAGGTATTTGTCAATTTATTCATTTTGAGCAGGGTGTCCTTCCTCAGAGAGATACATAAAGAGAAGCAGGGCTCCCTGACCCCAAGTAGATCACAGAGTGAGGAAGGGATGACTCACCACCTGTCAGCACACACATTTTAGCAGCCTCGCTGAAACTACACAAGGCAGGCAGAGAACCTGGAGCCTGACCTACAATTTGTGTTGAACCTGCACTTTGTTCCAACTCAAGCAGAAGAAGCAGCCTAGGAAGGGAGCTTTAAAAATCTCCTCTGTGTTCATCCTGCTCATCTATTCACTACAAGAAAGCTAAATTATTTCCCTCTCAAAGGAAGTAAACCTCTATTGCTCTGCACCTTGCAGGCATTTCGTTTCCACTGCCCTATTGCTACAAATTACCTGTGGTGTACTGGTACCCATGGAAGAGTGGTGAGGGCCCGGTAAACTTCCCCAGACTGGTAGGAAAACCAGTTCCCACCAGAAAGAGAGTCACAACTTGACAGAGCAGACACAAAGCCCACAACAAACGCCTGTGTGTTTCTGCAAGATCACTCACCTGGTGCTTCTGAAAGAAAAACAAAATAAATCCTGGGCATCACTGCCTGACCCTGAAACATCAATGCTGACAATCACTTCGTATTTGTTCCCTTGCCTTGAACTGTTCCCATTCAGTCATTCTGGATATCTTGCTAGCAGATCTTATCTATTCTACCTGCTCTTTTTGCTGATAAACATTCAAATATAAAAGGCTCTTAACTGAGATTTTTAACATCAAGTTACACTTAAAGTAGCTTCTCACTGTTTAGCAAGTTCTGTTAGAAAGCCTTTCGTTACAGTGTAGTTCTGTCACTTGTATAAGGACTTACAGAGTTGAAAATGCCACCTTCTTGTACAATGCTGGCTGCTCATTCTCTAACTTTAGAAGCAAATTCATTTCCTCACAAAGACTAAACAAGAGTCAAAAGATCTCTTTAAGAGAGGACCTATTAGGCATGCTCAGCAAAAGGAAGGTATGGATATACCTGAACTCCATCTTCCATCTACTTAACAAAGGTTTTCTTTTAAACATTAGTAGATCCTGCGGTAATAAAGCACAGACAAAAGCAGTAAGAAGTCCTAATAAAACTGAAAGCAGCGGGTGGTGCTAGAAACACATGGGTTTAAAATTCCTGGCAGGACTGGAAAACACTCATTTCACATTACTGTAACTCCAGGAATACAAGGAAGACAAAAGACTATGAAGTGCTACCAGACAGAAAAAAGTAGTACATCAAACTGTCACTCAGCTGAATCCTGGAGCACACACTTAACAGAAAATGTATCTTTTGTACAGTGCATGCAATACTTCAGATAATGCAAATGGCATCTTTTCTTTGCCATCTCAAAACTGCTGCCATCTTTTGTACACACACTCCTCATAGAGGACAGGCAGCAGCACAGTAACTACTGCTTTTACACAGACCTTGCATTACAGCACCATGAAGTGGCAGTACTTCTGCTCAGGTTGTTCCTTCCACTTCAAAAGAAAATTCAACAAAATAATGTTTTGATAAAGCTACTGTATAAAGTTGCATGGGATGGTTGGTTGTTGTTGGGTTGGTTGTTTTTTTCCTAGATATTATACAATGCAATCAATTCTCACAAAGTTCAAGGTGCCAAGTGTTTGGTTATAACCTGAAACAAGCTTCTGATTTTGTGCTCTCTCTGGAGTCCCTGCAAAGAGCACACATTGCCTAGCCCATCACAGTTTCTGAGGCACTGGCCAGCATTTAAACTGGTCTACAAGGTTCAAGACTCCAAAACTAAGAGCCTGACTAGGTCTGCTCTGGCAACAGCAACCACTGCTCTGAGGCTGCTCCAAAGTACAGCAGGGTAGCAACCAAACGGGACCTCCTCACTCCTTGTCCACAGTTGCACAGGAGAGGATCTCTTGTGGTGTGACCAAGGTGGCTTTTGCCTGCTGGAGCCTGGCCATGGAATATTCATGCTCCAAGCAGAGTCTCAACCTTCAGTCTCCCTCTTTGATCAGCACTACTTCCATTTTGATTCTCCCTCAAAATTATCCTGAATCCTATCACTGGAGAAGAAAGAAAGGGATCTGGAGAAGAAAATAGCAATCCTTGATTATTAGTTCAGCTGCATCAATGGATGCAAGAGCAGTGCTGGTGGAAAAGGTTAACACTGTTAGTAACAGTAGCAACTGTTAGACAATGAGGCATGTGAGGGGAATAGAAATCAGTATTTAAAATGTAACTCCAAATAAGTAAGTCCTGGATCCTCTGCGCGGGGGGGGGGGGGTGGGGGCGGGGGGGAGTGTGTGTGTGTGTGTGTGTTTGGAAATCTGAGGCAGGGACTTCTTTTGCTTTTTCTCTCAAGACTTCACATAAGAACCTCTACAAAGTTGTGTGTACTTGACACATGAACATCTTTTCCTTTGCAATTTGTTAACCTTGAAAAATCCTGCAGCTGCTTCCACAACCATCCCAATGTGGGAACTTTCACTTCCCCTCATTTGCATGCACCTCTTTGAAGACCTTCTCCCATGACTTAAAACTACATTTGGTTGACCTGGGGAAGCAAATTTGTATTAACCATGGTGGTAACAAGGAGATGTTGATGACTCAGACAGAACTCCACTTTTCCTAAAAACCATTAACTGTCTCTCTGCTCTACCACCACTATCCCTGGCAGTATCCTACTGGACTGCAGACAGCATAAAGTAACTAAAAATCTACTGCTACCAGGTAGTAGGATATAAGTGCTCTGGTACACTCAGAACACAAGCTTCCAATGTTCTGGTATTCCCAATACACCTAGCTAGCAGAATAGATCAGTGCAAACATTCTGTAACCAAATCACTTAGTGTTGCTTTAATAACAGAGAGAAAGTCAAATGAGTTCTTTCTTTATATTATGGCATTTCAATAGTTGCTCTAAACACAAGTTTGGTGTACAAATCCTTATCAGCTTTTACTATTTTACACTCCCACGCTGTTTTGACATATAAAAACTAGCAGATAATGATGTCTCTGCTGGCAAACTGAAGTGCTGAATCACTGTTGTTTCAAGTGGCTCAGCTGTGCTCAATAGTTTTGGTTTTCTATATTACAGACTAGCTAAAAATCAAAGATCTAGACAAGCATTCACTGAGCCCTGAAACGTTCTGCTTTTTGAGCCGTATACAGACACAGTTCATATTCTCTCCTCACAGCTGCTGCAAGAAATTGGGATCATCTCCTGAAATGCCTGCAAGAGCTCTCTCCAGCAGACTTAACTGGACATGGTGCATTCATGTCCATCATGACAGAATTTCCTGCACATCTTCCATCCATGTAAGATACTTCTGCAAGCAGGGAAATCTGCAGAGAGATATTCTCTGAAACATTCAAAAGCTACAAACAATGTTAACAAATATAGCTGTGATGCTCATACATCTGACATCTGTGGAGAAACACTCAAAGTTTACTGTAGTACTTGGAGGGCAACAAACTTAAAAAGGTTATTTATACATCCCTGTCCAAGATGACTTTGACAAAACCCACTAACACTCCTGCTAGTCCAGCTGAACCAGTGAAAGATGACAAATGATTTGCCTGAAGCTCACCTTCTCTCCATGAGAAATCTAAAGAAGTATGGGTAGAAAGAAACTGTAGTTGCTCATATCAAGTGCAGATACCTGAGAGCCATGGCTGTTCAAGCCATGCTCGAGAGCATTGCTGTCAAGCCCAGCAAAATTCAAGAGCAAACCCTGTAGTTAACCACCACCTTATTTGCATTCACGTTATCAGATTCTTTTGAACTCCTCAGCAAAAAGGTACTACAGTACCACCTAGTGCTCCCTGACTTCACCAGACAAAGCTGACATGGTCACTCTGACTTCAATGATCAACTGCTTCAAAGCAAACAGACTACAACAGAAAGCTGTGTTCCAAACCAATCCCTCTGCAAGACTTCCAGACAACTCATCTTGATATTATCTGGGAACTGTCAAACCCAGCTCAACAGTACAGAGGTATTCAGCTTGCTGGTCTGGATTTCACTAAGATTTTAAATGTCACCAATATTTCTGTTCAAAACAGTACAAGAAGGTGCTTAGATGAAGATGTAAATTTATTAAGACACTTTTCTGAACAGCCAATCAATCATTTCACCACTATCTTTTAAGTTGTATTGGTAAGTCAGCATGTGCAAACAAGATGCAGCAACTTTTGCAATTAACATCAGCATTTGCAGAAAAAGCCTCTTGTGAAGAGATTTATTGTGCATTTTCCATTAATTAGTTCAGCTCAACATTCAAAAGTTATCCCACAGCTGTTAATTGCATTTCTTGTCATGATGCAGGGAAGTCAAGAGGAGATGTGGGACTGCTCAGGAGCCAGGATAGAAGTGAACTTGAACCCTGAAGACGGCTGCTTCCCAAGGAGAAGAGCAGAGCAAAGACAGGTTTGCTGTAAGCAGGATCTATTCCTGGTGCAAAGAGCAGTAATTCCACATAAGTTGTTTAAGTTGTTTAAGACAAAATTAGTAATTTTTCAAACCACTGTATGCAATACAACCAACCACTACCTTAACTTAGCCTACTTGCCAAAGAAGCACATTGAAATACAGTGGAAAAAAATAAGCATAAAACAGAAAATCAAAACCAGCAGCTACTTGAGTCCCACCTGTTCCACCACGATGCCTGCACAGAAGAGCCGACACCCAAGAACCTGGAACCCAGAAGCAGCAGCTGGAACAGGAAGCCTCCCATGTTGCAACCTGAACTTCAAGCCCCATAATACTTTGCCTCAGTTAGTACTTCCATTTTTTCAAGCTGGCATGGCTGCAGCACTGTATGAACAGCAGCAGCAGATTCATCTCAGTCCATGACACCTAGCAGGAAATCTTCTAGAAGTGGAGAAGAGCTCATGGGACACACAACTCCAAGTCTGGGAGGATTAGTTTGCAACAGCAATCAAACAAAAAAGCAGCCACGACAAAACAGCAGGAATTCTTTCATCTTTACAG
Source organism: Pogoniulus pusillus (assembly GCF_015220805.1). Taxonomy (NCBI): domain Eukaryota; kingdom Metazoa; phylum Chordata; class Aves; order Piciformes; family Lybiidae; genus Pogoniulus; species Pogoniulus pusillus. The sequence goes on from NC_087284.1 coordinate 18,287,760, forward strand.
CTGTAGAAGCCTTCCTTTCCCAGTGCTCCAAGGATATCTCTTCTTGAGTTCAGACTGCAAAAAAAGCTCCCTAAACACACTGAAGCAGCAAGGCTGCTACTCTTTGACATAGTTCTGCTGGGGTACTTCTGGTATAGAAATAATACCCAGCTTCCCAGTGTTTCACCATTGGAAAGCTGCACAATAAGCTGTTATTCACATCATTCTGGACCTTATTTCACATAAACAATTTTGTTGTTTCAAACATCCGACTCTGTTAGCCTAACGATGTCCAGCAGGCCAGTCTTTTATGTGTTTCCTAGTTTAATTTCCCTTCCTCTCACTCTAACAACTTAACCACATGAAACTAGTAATATTTATCTGTAGAAAGCTCTCCTAAAGAGCTCTTTTTCTGAAATAAGGACTGAAGTCACACTGATTATGCAATTCCAGTTCTCTTTTATTTCTCCCTGCATGGTAAGATATTCATGCACATACTTCAAATAATTTCTCACAAAGCTTTGGGAGAGAAATATTACTCCTTAATGCATAAATGGCTATAGTTTTCTGGTTAATATGCACTTATGCCTAGAAGAGATACTTGAGTAGAAGCATTTCACTCCTGAAAGGGTGCATTATAACAGTCACATTTGCATGTTGTTAACAAAAGTATCACAGGTGTTGAATCTATTGGTATGATGATGCCTGCTTCACTACTCACAAACTTGCTTACTGATACACTTAACGCACCAAATGTTTACTTTTCTGAGAGTATTTTAAGCTATTTTTGATAGGAAGAGAAAATCTTACACACTTATGTATTTTGTAGATCTTATACACACAAAAGCCATTTTACAGTGGAATTTCCAATACTAACGTCCACGTCACAGTTTTAAGTCTACTCACAAGTCAGGCCATCCTTTCTGGTTTCCTTGGCCCAACTAATACCATTAGTGCTCTGTCGTGGCAGCACACACTACCAGGTGGGATACGATTTACAAACAGCTTAAAAGCAATATGCAATAAAGGCACACTGCAAGAGATACTACATCACTATTTGGAAAGCAAAGTCTTAGCAAGGCACATTAACTAGTTAAGCTTGTTATTGCGAGACTGATGAAGCAAAGGAGGGGAAACAGCAAAAACAAAACCCATAGAATCACACATTCTGCTCTGTATTTCAGTGCAGTTGCAGATGTCTTACTCCCAGCCTAACCAACAACTTATTCAGTGGTTAAACATTTGCCATAGGAGACAGAAACACTAAGGTGCAGACCCTGCTGGTGGAACATATCAAATGCAAGTTTTCCACTCCCACACTGTATTACAATACTTAAAAGGTGGTTGCTGCAGCTAGGAGTGTCTTAAGCTTATTGGAATCATAAAGTCATTTTGGTTGAAATAGCTCTCCAAGATCAAGTACAGTTATTAACCCATCAGTGCTGGGTCACCACTGAACACATCTCTCAGCCCTTCCTCTACAGGGCTTTTAAATACTTTCAGAAATGGGGACCCCAACACTACCCTGGGCAGTCTGTTTAAGAGCTTAAAAACCTTTCCAATGAAGAAGTTTCTTCTAATGTCAAACCTAACCTACTCTGGTGAATTGTGATACAATTTCCTCTTGCCCTTCCACTTTTCACTAATGAGACTGACCCTTCACCTCACTACAACCTCCTTTCAGGCAGATAGTGGCAGAGAGGTCTCCCTTGAGCCTCCTCTTCTCCAAGCTTAACAACCTCAACTTTGTTGCCCTTCTCTGGACCCACTCCAGCACCTAAATGTCCTCCTCGTAGCGGGGCCCCCGAGCCCAGTATTTGAGAAGCAGCCCCAGCAGCACTGAGAAAGCGATCTCCTTGGTCTGAGGGTGAACACAAGGCATTCTCCCGTGCATTAACGACGTACGTACGGGCAGCGTCCCAGAAGGAGACAGATGGGACTGCCCGGGCCCGAGGCATCGACCGGCGCTCCCGCAGCACCACGGTACTTTGCCTGCCCCCAGCTCCCCGCAACTCCCGAGCCCTGGCATGGGCCCCGCCGCGCAGCGCCGAAGGAGTGGGGCTGCTCGGGGAGAGGGAAATGCCGCTCACAGGACACTCACCCTGAGCGCCCGGCGAGGAGGCCGTCCTTTCCCAGAGCACAACGCCGGAGCCCTCAGCCGCAGGCCACCGGAGCTCACCTTATTTTGCAGAGGGGCCGCCAGGACAGCCTCCGGACGAAGGTCAGCGTGAGGGCCGAGGCCGCCATAACACGAGGGAGTGACGGCGGCGGGAGGAGACGGCGAACGCCACCCTGCCTGAGCCGCCACGCCCTCGGCAGCGCAGGGGATGGCAGTCGCCAGCTCCTTTACCGAGACACCGCCTCCAGGGCCGCGGACGGCCACGCCGCTAGGGCGGGCTGGGGGACGGCAGTGGCCAGCTCCTTTACCGAGACACCGCCTCCGGGCCGGCGGGAGGCCGCGCCGCCGGGGCAGGCTGCGGCGCCAGCTGCTGAGGGGCAGCAGTGCGCTTTGGCGGGAAGCAGGAGGCGGCCTGCCGCGACACGGCTTCAGGAGAAGGAGTGAGGTGAGGCAAACTGACACTGCAATCACAGAATCATTGAATTGTCGTGGTTGGAAGGGCTCTCAAGGGTCGTCTAGTTCCACTCCCCCTGCCATGAGCAGGGAAACTCCACTAGAACAAATTGCCCTGAGCCACATCCAGTCTGGCCTTGAAATCTTCCAGGCATGAGTCTTCCACCACCTCTTTGGACAGCCTGTACCAGTGTCTCACCACCCTTATGCTGAAGAACTTCTTAGAATCATAGAATCAAACAGGATGGAAGAGACCTCCAAGATCAGCCAGTCCAACCTAGCACCCAGCCCTAGCCACTCAACCAGACCATGGCGCTAAGTGCCTCAGCCAGGCTTCCCTTGAACACCTCCAGCCACCTCCCTGGGCAGCCCATTCCAATGCCAGTCACTCTCTCTGGCAACAACTTCCTCCTAACATCCAGCTTACACCTCATAAACTCATACAGTTTGAGACTGTGTCCCCTTGTTCTGTTGCTGGCTGCCTGGCAGAAGAGACCAACCCTCACCTGGCTAAATCTACCCTCCTCTAGCTTGGATCCATTCACCCTCCAGCTTGGATCCATTCCCCTTGGTCCTGTCACTCATATTTTACCAGCTTGGAGATCAGGATGTCATGTGGGACAGTGTCGAAGGCCTCGTCAGGTCCAGGTAAATGATGTCAGTTGCCTGCCCTTCATCTGTTGATGTTGTGACTTTGTCATAGAAGGCCACCGGGTTTGTCAGGCACAATTTGCCCTTGGGGTAGCCCTGTTGATTGTACCAAATCACTTCTTCGTTATTCTTCTGCCTCAGCAGTGCCTACAAGATCTGCTCCAAGGTCTTACCAGGCACAGAGGTGAGATTGACAGGCCTGCAGTTCCCTGGATCATCCTTCTTTTCATTGTTGAAACTGGGGCTTTCAGCTTCAGCTCCTGAATATTTAATTCTTCCTTGCTGCTCTGTGAAAGCTGTTTCTGTATTCTGTTAGGTGCTGGGAAGATTTCACAATTTGGATACTCAGCTCTGTCAGTCTCTTTTTAATACAGATGCACAGATAGTACTGGGTTGGAAGGAGCCCTCAAAGATAATCTTGTCCAACTCCCATGCAGTGACTTCCAACTAGGTCAGGCTGCCCAGGGACACATAAAGGCTGACCTTGAATGTCTCCAGGGAGACAACCACATCCTTGGGCAGCCTGTTCCAGTATTTTACTGCTCTCGTTGTAAAGAACTTCTTCCTCATGGCTAACCTAAATGTACCCTGCTCCAGTTTAAAACCATTGCCCCTCATCCTGTTGCTACACACCCTTCTAAACAGTCCTTCCCCAGCCTTCCTGTAGCTCCCCTTCAGATATTAAAATATCTCCCTGGAGCTTCCCATTCTCCAAATTGGACAGGCCAAATTTTTTCAGCCTGTCTTCATAGAAGAGGTGTTTTGGCCTTCTTTGTGGCCCTCCTCTGGGCCTGCTCCAGCAGGTCCATGTCTCTCTTGTGTTGGGGGGTTCAGGGCTGGAGAAAGTACTCCAAGTGAGGTCTCACCACAGCAGAGTGTCAGAAATGCCTCTTGACCCAATGGCCATTTTTCTTTCGATGTAGCCCAGGATGCGATTTGCCTTCTGGGCTGCAAGTGCACTTTGCTGGCTCATGTCCAGCTGGTTGTCCACCAGTACCCTAAGCCCTTTTCTGCAGGGCTGCTCTCAATTTCATCATTGCCAAGCCTGTATTGATATGAAGCATTGCCCCCACCTATGTGCAGGACTTTGCCTGATTGAACCCCAGTGTAAACACATCTAACACTTTGAGTTCTCCAAGGGTGAAGGTTTGAAGGCTGGTAATGAACTGGGAGGGGGTCTCCTTTCTTAAATATTTTATTACAGTTTTCCAGAAGTATGTAATTGTTAGAGATTAGCAGTTGGGATAGTACTTTTTGTGTTTGTTTGTTTGTTTTCTGCAAAGGCTGTGATTTGTGACCCTGGTCAAAATCATACATGGGTGTCTTTTTCTAACATAGCCTTGGATTTCAAGTAGGGGTGTTCTTCTTTGAACTTGATACACCTTGAATTTTACTTATGATTACAGATACAAATACAGACACTAACTTTACTGGTTTGCTCCTCTACCTGACCTACTGAAAAGAGGTATTTAGTTGTGTTTTAGCCTCTTCCTTCTCTGCTAGCTATTTTCCTTCTCTGATAAACAAGGTTATGAGGTGAAATTCATTCATGCCTGAAGATGCTGTAACAAATGCTTTTGTTGATCTATATCCTTATTTATTCTAATCATGGAAGACTCATATTTTTTTAAGTACCCTGCACCTTATTAGACAGAGATAGTATTTTGAATGCATAAAAGCAGACTCTGGGCTAAATTTTGCTCTGGGGTGTGGAAATGATGCTTTCTGTAAGAAAAAGAGGAGACTTTGTCTCTAAAATGTTAGCTTTTGTTTTGTCAAAGAATAACACTTCCTCTCCTTTCCTCTCCTTTCCTCTCCTTTCCTCTCCTTTCCTCTCCTTTCCTCTCCTTTCCTCTCCTTTCCTCTCCTTTCCTCTCCTTTCCTCTCCTTTCCTCTCCTTTCCTCTCCTTTCCTCTCCTTTCCTCTCCTTTCCTCTCCTTTCCTCTCCTTTCCTCTCCTTTCCTTTTTTACTGGAACCTGAAGCACACAACAGTTTTGGTCTTGTCATTTGAAAAGGCTAGAAAAAATCATTATAGGAGTGTAATATAATGAACATCAGTGGAAACTTTACTGTAGTACTGCTAGCACTAATATAACGAATCTAGAGAGGACTCCCTAGAGAACTCATTTAGTAAGCTGCTTCAGATTTATTATTTGACAAACAAGTCCCTAATGACAATGCCCTCTCTGGTATTTTATTGTTAATAAATGGTAAGATAAAGGGATTTTCCTTGGCTGTATTTTTATTCTTATGTAGAATTTTCTTATTCTCACCAGACAGAGGCATACAGGAATAGTAACTGCAGTGATTTCTTTTTCTCATCACTTCTCTGAAATATGTGACAATCCATGGAGTCCACAAGAGTGCAGTTTGCTGTATGTGTCTCTCTAGAAACCTCCACTTCCAGGTGTCCTTTGGTGTTTTCTTCTCTCTTTTTTCTTATCTTTTTGTTCAACTACTTATCTGCTTAGCATTCATCTGACTGCTCAGGTGAGCTAAAACATTTAAAAAGCACACATCATCTTTCCATTCTGTTGGTGGAATTACCTTTGCCTTATGTATGTGATATTATTTATTTTCTTAGCATTCTTTTACCTGTTTGCTCTTTGCAGTCTGTTCTTACTCCTGGAAGTGGGATCTTGTGGGAGCAAAGTCACACACCTCATGGGATGGGATTTAAATAAGGCTTAGTGTTATATACTTTTGTTCTGGCCTTTTGTATATGTGTGTAAGTGCATTTTACCATAGATGTCCTTTCACAGTAACTGTAAGATATAGGTATGGTATAGAAAGTGTTGTGCATTTACTGCAAAACACAATATTATGCAGTAAGTTTTTATCCCACTGGGTCCTGGTGTTTTAGTTGAAGAAGGAGTGATTTGGCTGTTGTCACCTGTATCTATGTACTACATGTTTGAGCATAATTGCAGGTTCTTTGACATGCTGGTACATGAACAAAAAGTGTTTTGCGTAACATCAGAGTGGGAGGAATGCTATTGACATCATGAAAGCTGATTTGGATACATGGAGGTGATCACTGTATCATGTGCACCCCCAGATTGCATAATACTCTATGTTCTGACCAGCACTATCACATTTCTCCTTCTTTTATTTTTATCTGTAATGATAATTCTTGCATCTTTGCAATAATTTTCCATTCTCCATGTCAAGTGCTTGACACTTTTCTCACAGATTTTCTGAAATACGCTTTCTCTGATATCAGTGAACTGAACTCAGTATTAAGGAGATGAGTATTTGTCATCCTTCACCATGACAAAGCAGCTGTTCTTTCTTTGACAGAAACTGTTTACCCAGGAAGCAGATGTGTCGGGTAATTTATTATTAAGAATCTTATTTCCATGGCAAATGGTTTTACATTATCACCATAGAGAATGTTAATACATATTAAACAGAAAAATATCTTGATGATTTATTCACCTTTCCCTTGAAAATTAGTCCAGTATATCCTGCAGGACTTACTTGTGTGATGATATGATCATGATTTTTGCTCTGATGATGACAAGCCATTTCAGACATGTCAGAGAGAGCTTTTAGTTTTGCTGCTACAGCACAGCAAACTAGAATGTCGATAAAGTGCATTAATTACTGATGTCTTTGGAAGCCTGGCTCTATAAATCCCCCCTTTATATGGACCACATGCTTACTTCAGCATATGAGGTACTGAATTGCTGACACCCAAGAAGAATGGTCCACCTGGAGCCATTTACGTATAAACAGAGATTTTTCCCAACAGTGAAATGTAAATATGAGCTCTAATCAGGAGCTAACTGCAGTGCTCTACTCCACTTCTTGTGGCTGAATTGTTGGTTCATTCTCAGACAATCAGTAATTCTGGAGGAAGAGCCTTTTTTCCAGAATTGACCTTAGTCTCAATCTAAAAATAACAAGTTCTTAGTCTACAGTTCTCCGTAACCACATGGTGGACGTCTTGAGTTGCTTTCTTAGAATCATAGAATCAACCAGGTTGGAAGAGACCTCCAAGATCATCCAGTCTGGTCTAGCACCCAGCTCTGTCCAGTCAACTAGACCATGGCTCTAAGTGCCTCATCCAGTCTTTTTTTAAACACTCTTCTCACACTCTGCAGTGATGTTCCATCGAAACCCCCTCCAGCTACTCCAAATCATTGCATTTTTTTACCATGAATGCAAATTGATTTATCTCATCTAGCTGCAGATAATCCTCATCTAGTAAAAACATAATCTGAATCTTTCCCAAACTCTCAGCATCCAGTAAAGTTGAGCAACACTTACTATTTTTATTAAGATTGCATGCACTGGAATACAAGTTTAGGCCTACCTCAACTTTCACAAACAAGGATCTGAAGGGTTAAGCCCCATGTCTGGGAAGTACTTATTTTTTAGACACTTTGCTGCCTCAAGTGTGTCATAAAGTTAGCTGTCATTTTCTGGCTTTATTTCTAATTTCTCCTTTGTGTGTGTGGTACTGCTCCTCAATATTATCCCTCAGTATTTCACTGTACAGTCTTTGATCCCTTCTCCATACAATTGTCAGAGATGTCTGTTGTGCAAGGTCTAGTACAGATTTCACCAGGTAGAACAAAGGCAGATTCCTGTTTACTTTGGTCATTCACGGTTTGCTTCCAGTATTCAGAAGCAGGAGAAGGCTGTACACTCTGCAGCCATACCAAGTTATGTGCTTCTTATCACAAGCTGCTCTTACAAGTCACAGGTGTGTGTCTAAATAAACGAGTTGATAATGTTGTTTGGAGACTTCTCTCTATGACTAGTCTGTTGGTGATCAGAAATTGCTTCATTTTCCTCAGCAGGTTGCTCAGTGATTGAACATTTAAACTGTGTAAGGAGTGTTATTCTTAGGATATTTAACCAGAATAGAAACAGAAGTGCAATTACAGAGAACGTTTTTTTGAGGAAATTACATACACAAAAACCTCTGTAGATGTTTACCTGGTAACTAGCAAATCTATACAGCCAGCTTTTGAAAGATCCATATGTTTTTTAATGTGTTGGAAATCTACAACCCCTATTCATAACTGTATATTATTATCCCACTACTCCAAAATGCTACAATTATTTGTGAACACTTACATATGACATCCTATTTGCTGGAACTGGCAAGATACCCACTTTAAAATTAAGGAAATTGGAATGTTCTCTTTGAATACATCCAAAGTGGTATGTTGGGTTGCATTGGTTTTTCATACTGAGAGTGCCTGAGAAAGAAACATTATTGGCAGGAGTTCAAAAGGAGATGTGGTTACATGAGTCTTTGTTTACACAGAAATCAGCTAGCAACAGAGCTACTGTTAAGTGAAGGAACTGGACTCTTCCTAAGATGTACTACTTTTTAGTTCCCTGAACCGTTAAAAGATCCATGTCTTAGATGTGGTCCCGTCAGACCCTTTTGCATAAGAACTGGTGCTCCTCTTTTTTTGTACTTTCACTTGAAAAAAAAAGAACAAAACAAAAAGGTATTTTGGGACATCTTTTCACAGTTTAAAGCAAACATTGCTGCCAAAAGGAGTAGTCTTTGTATTTTTCTCACTCCCTCACAGTTCACTCCCATGCCACTTTCTCTGATCACACATCTGTTTTCAAGGCCAAGCATCGAACAGGATCAGTGAACAGATCTGTTACAATTAACCAGGCAAAACCAAGTAGTAAGTAAATGAATAAAGGTAAAAGGTGACTCAACTTAAACTCCTTATCCTTTTCATAACCCAGCTTGAACACATGCTTGTGTCAGTGCCAAGGAGGGAGGTGTAAGGGAGCCTGACAGGCAACAGGATTGCTTCTTTCAGCAGCAGCGCTTTGTTACCTCAGCTTAGGACATTAAAGCATTAAAGCATTGCCTCTGTGGGATTTGTTTCACTCTCTGTCATAGCCTCAGAGGGATTTGCTACGCTTGCTAGCTCAGGCTGTTTATATTGCTAAGATATTCGAATCTCACACTGCAGAAAGTATCTCTGTAAGAAAGTATGGATTGGGCTCCTCCAGGAAGTGAGTTACAAAGCAATAGTAATGTGTAGCTAGTAGCATGTTAAAATGAAAGTTGTCAGAGGGATAGGGAAATATATAAAGTCTCTGCACATTTTTTTTTGGCTGACAGAGGAAAGTGAAATATTAGTAGCTCCCAATAAGCAAAAGACTGTTTCATGAGCTTTGCCCTCTAGCAAACAATAGCCCTAGTAAGCTTCTCACATGTGGGCTTGTCTGGGCCTTGGTGTACCGTCGGTGGCAGCAATCTCTACCTTTCTGTGTTTGTGGTCACTTTTGCATAACCTGTTGAGCTGTGCCAACACCCATATTTGTGTGGGCATTCAGTGAGACGGATCAGAAAAGTGATCCAGTTAAAAAACAACCCACCCAAGAAGACCCATCAGCTGGACCAGTTTCCAATTTTGACTTTCTCCAATAAAACAGTGGAGCTGGCACAGCTCAGAGCATAGTCACTACTCAGGATGGCACAACTGCTGAAACATTTTTTATTTGGAGTATGTCCCTGTGTCCACTAAGGCTTGTTCCTTCACTTTCAATGTGGTGACCACAGTCTAACTAAGAGAGATCTCTGCCTGGCTCTATAAACATCAAGATTAATTCATTAGCTGCTGAATTCAGGGCAGCATAAACTCAGAACAGTTAAATAATTTCTGTCTTGGGGTTGCCATTGTTGGACTGCACCTCTTACAATTCTAGCACTTCAGCAATCTTAGTTTGGCCCAGTGAACACCTGAATTGCTTTTTGGCTGCTCACTGTATAATTTACTTCTCAAGGGCAGCACTTTGGGTTTTTTTCAGAATGGTTTCAATTAGATTGCTAAGTAATTCAACATGGGTTTTGACTGCATGTTCCCAAAATACTTCAGCATGTGCTTAATATATCCTTTTGCTAAGGGAGAATTTCTGAACTGATTTTCTTCATCTAGGCCAGTTCTGTTCCAGTAAAGGCAAAACTCACCTCAGAACTTCCCTTGTGGATGTCTTTACCATAGTGATGCCCTTCTCACTGAGAGAGGGCAGAACCCTTTCCGTCTGTCTGTATTATGTTTTAGGAGGTCTTACATAATCATGTTGTCTTTTTCAAGCTGTAACTTTGTAGTCTGGCAAAATGTACCTGTGTTTCTTTGTTTTCCTTCTTTCCCCCAGATGTGACAGTCACTCACCTAGATCTGTTGCAATGCTTTCCTGTAGCTTCTCACCTTTCCTGATGCAAGGTTTGGATAACACATTCAGACAGTTAATCTACAGTGAAAATTACTTTTTTTTTTATTTTAATAAACCAGAAAGCAATGTCACTTCATTAAACAGGTAATTAATGGGCATCAGAGTGAATTATTTTGGACTTTTTATCAGAAAAAAATATTTGTCAGAATGTTTTATGTTCATCTGCCCCAGTGCAGCTTACCAGAATCTAGTCAGTTTGGTATTTATCACTGAGCAATGGCCTTGAATGGGAGTAAATTTATGGAATTCTTAAAATCTAGTCTCTTTTTGCTCTTAATTTCTCTTTTCTTCTTGTAGTTTTTTCTTCCCTTTATCTTTTTCCCTTTCTCTCTCCTAGTCTTTATTCTCATGCCTTCCCTCTCTCCTCATCACCCTCTCTGACCTCAGACTTGCCCCTGGTTACTAGTTGTTTGAAATCAGTTCAGCCACAAATAATCAAAGACATGTCAATCCACATGGTGGAGTTCTTTGGGGAAATATTTATGAAAATGCCTTTTCCCACTTCTGTTTTAGAGTGTTTTGGGTTTTGGTGCAAATCTCTGGCTGCTAATATCATGGAAAAATACTTTATATCATGTAGTTGTAGTGGATATCAAGACATTCACTTGCATTTATCTATTTGGTGGTGATCTGACCCTCCACTCTTACTTCTCTTCCTGTTGCATAGAAGCACCAGTAATGAAGTCTCTTGATTGAGAATGGAGAACTTGGACTCCAGCTTGATTGTAAAATGAAGTGGGGCAATTCAGGGCATTGTACTTCTCATTGAGAGAACATGAGCATCATCAATAAAGTTGTTGTGAAATGTTGTAGGTGAAATGAAAGCCAAGACTGCTTGTGCTCACAAGGGAAGCCCAAGCTGCATAGAATGGATTTGGCATAGCCAGGAGTACACAAATTTAGCATCTTTCAGTCTAACATCACTTGTTCCATTCCAACAAGACTGTTTCTCAAACAACTAGATAAAGGATGCCTCCTTCCTCCACCTTCCTGAGGGTGACAGGACACTGGAAAAGGCTGCTCAGGGGGGTTGTGGAGTCTCCCTCTCTGGAGATATTGAAAATCCACCTGAATGTGTCCTGTGTGATCTAGTATAGGTGATCCTGGCAGGGCAGTTGAACAGGATGATCTTTTGAGGTCCCTTCCAGCCCCTGACATTCTGTGAAATGCACTCAATCTGTGCATCCTACCAGTGCTATAAACACTGATCCATAAACATGAATTCATTCTTAAAGAGGCATAACATGCAAGCGTTTGGAGTTGTGGCCATGAGTTGGTAGAGTTTTATACTCTCTCTGTAATGGTGGAAGAAAGGATAATGGCATTCTTCTTCCAGTATAGAGCAAATACCTTTTTCATTATCCAGCTCTATAACATGCTTTTTAGTCATATGTGGAGAGTGTTTTCCAGCTATTTGCCTTAACATTGAGCTATTTTTAATTTGGAACATGCAGAGCTGTAGCATGCTTCTCAGAAGGTTTGAACTGACTGATCTTTGGAGACCTTGAATCTCTGTTATGAATTTGGGCTTTGTTTGGCAATTCACAAAGAAATTCGAGTGGTAGTTTATTGGAAAAGTACATGCTGTCTGCAGTTACAGTCAAGGCAGCAGCTTTTTTATGTAGATGTCCTACTCATATGAGGGCCCAGAGACCCTCAGCATAAGTGATAAAATCTCTTAGTAAAACATCTCAGTGCTCCAAATTATCCTGTTTATTATATCACTGAGAGCAAAACTGTAAAGTCCCTGCAATTAAAATGAAACTTCATTATTGACTGAATGTCCTGGGATGATGTATTTGAACAAGAAATCGAGTTTGGAAGCAGGGATTTCTTCTGCACGGTGCAATGCGGTCCTGAAGAGGCACTTGGTGGAATTAAATGATGCCTGCTTCTGATTCCTAGCAAATAGGTGTCCAGCTCATACCAGTCACTAGCACCTATTGTCATGCTGGTAGAATGCACAATGGAGCAGAGAGGCAAAAGGATTTCCAGACTTGAAGAGTGAGCTGATTTCCATTGCTCATTAGCCGAGTTAAGAAGGAAGGGTTAGGACAGAAGAAATAACAGTAAATTACTGAAGTGTCTGATTCAAAATAGAGACAGCTACAAGCTGAAACACAGGAAACAGGGAAGATTTAGTGTTATTTATACTTATTTCCTTATAACTAGGGGAAAAAATGTGTCATTTGCTCATCTTTTTCTGCTTTGCAAAGTGTCTTTAATCTGAGTTAGGAAAAAAGCTGGTGAAAGGCCTGGAACACAAACCCTATGAGGAGAGGATGAGGGAGCTGGGGTTGTTTAGCCTAGAGAAGAGGAGGCTTAGGGGTGATCTCATTGCTGTCTACAACTACCTGCAGGGAGGTTGTAGCCAGGTGGGGGGTGGCCTTTTCTCCCAGGCAATCAGCAATAGAACAAGGAGACACAGTCTCAAGTTGTGCTGGGGCGGGGTCTAGGCTGGATGTTAGGAGGAAGTTCTTGCCAGAGAGAGTGATTGGCATTGGAATGGGCTGCCCAAGGAGGTGGTGGAGGCACCGTCCTTGGAGGTGTTCAGGAAAAGCCTGGATGAGGCACTTGGTGCCATGGTCTAGTTGAGTGGCTAGGGCTGGGTGCTAGGTTGGACTGGCTGATCTTGGAGGTCTCTTCCAACCTGGTTGATTCTATGAAGTTAAAACATTTTAAAGTATGATTGGCTTGCAAACTATTTATTATGACTATTGCTTTGAATAGCACATTCAGAGCATGGCCTTGGTGTTTTTACATCCTTATAACTGAATACTAAAGGTGCTGTGAAACTGAGCAGGAAATAACATGAAATTCCATAGACTTCAAACAAAATTCCTGACTAATTTCTCCTCCCCCTGGGATTTAAAAATAATGCATACACCAAATGTTCAGAAGGCATTCAAATGTAATATATGCTAATCCATTTTCCTTCTTCTCTGGGGACAACTCAGCCCATTTAGCATAAGCTTCATTTTGGAGTAGCCTGCTTGTAAGAAAATCCAGACCTTGTGTACAAAGAGACCTTTCCATGCACATATGCATGTGCTGGTGTGTGAATCCTGGTGCTAACGTTTGGTTCCACTCATCCCTCACCTGGGAGAAGTAGTGAAAGGAAGGAATAATAGCTAACTCTTTTGATTAGTAGCCTAAAAGTGGTGTGGCTTTGGTTGGTTGGCTTTTTAAATAACAGAAATCCCATTGGATAATTTTAGGAGACATGAGTCTAGTGTTGCCTTCTCTTTGGAGCCACACGAAGTATTCTGATTATCGATGTTGCCTTAAGCAGTTGGCTGATCTACTGTTTTTCAATAGTGGCCGAATCTGGAGCAAATGCTTCTAAGGTAAATTTCCCCGAGGTTTTCCGCCTCATTACAAGGCACAGTACAGCTCCTCCTGGTGGTAAAGCATTGCAACACGAGAGATCTTAACACGGTATCTTTCGTACTGGATCAGCACAGCTAATCAGATACAATATAAAAACAATCACCGTGCTAACAAATGATTCATAGCCTGTCAAAGTAACTGAGTGTGGTGTATACTTGCTTTCCTTGTAGAATACCTTTCAAATTGCAAGCTGAAAGGAACAGAAAATTCAGGGCTGAATGCAACCCCAAAGGTGAATGAAATAAGATCAGGAACATTAGCAACTGTCACCAACTGAAGTATAAATTCAAATGATGCCTTCTGAAAAGATATCTCTGTGTCCAGGATTTTGTAGCCTTTGGTAACCTGTAACATGCATTAATATGTATTTTTAATGACATTGCCCTCTCCACTCTTGGCAAGCAGAAGCTGCAGTACTTAAGCCATGCATCTTTAGTGGTTAAAGATTCTTAACTCAACCTAGGACATCTAACACATAGCCATTATTTTATAGATAAGCACACCATCTTTCACCTTGGAGCAAGGCCACTAGATACACTGTAAATTAATTGTAAGGAACCTCCTTGGTAGTGTACCATGGGACAAAGCCCTGGCGGCATTGGGAGCCCAGGGAAGCTGGTTGACTCTCGAGGATCATCTCCTCCATACTCAAAGGCACTACATCCCTAAAAGGAAGAAATAGGCAAAACCACCAGGGAAGATCAAAGAACTCCTGACCAAAATTAAATACAAAAGAGGAATCCACAAAGGGTGGAAGCAAAGACTGGTTAGAAAACAGGGCAGAAACCAGGTTAGAAAAGCTAAGGCCCTGCTGGAGTCACATCTGGCTAGGAATATTTAAAATAACAGGAGAGGCTTCTACAGGTATGTGAGAGACCAAAGAAAAATGAGAGTGTGTTGGGCCTCTCCAGAGGGATACAGGTGACCTGGTTACTGAAGACATGGAGAAGGCTGAACTACTCAGGGATTTTTGCTTCAGTCTACACCAGTAACCACTTGAGCCACTCCATCGAAGTCACAGAGGGCATTGGCTGAGTCTGGAAGAATGAAGAACCACCCAGGATAGGAGCAGATCAGGTCCAGGAACACCTAGAAAACTTGAAGGTGCACAAGTCCATGGGAACTGATAAGATACATTCATAGGTCCTAAAAAAATGGTGGCTGAATTTGCTAGGTCACTGATCATCATATTTGAGAAGTCATGGCAATCTGGTGAGGTTCCCACAGATTGGAAAAGGGGAAACAGGGAACTACAGACCAGTCAGCCTCACCTCTGTGCCAGGTAAAATCATGGGAGAGATCCTTTTGATAGCTGCACTAAGGCACATGAGAACCAATGAGGTGATCAGTGACAGCCAGCATGGCTTCACTGAGGGCAAATCCTGCCTAATTTGATGCCCTTCTATGTCAGGGCTACAGCACTGGTTGACATGGGAAAAGCAACTGACATTATTGACCTGGACTTGTGCAAGGACTGCCCCACATGACATCCTTGTCTCTAAGATGGGGAGATATGGATTTGATGGATGGGCCACTGGGTGTATAAGGAAATGGCTAGAATTTGCACTCAAAGAGCTGTGGTTAACAGCTCAATGTCTGTGTGGAGACCAGTGACAAGTGGAGTTCCTCAGAGCTCTGTGTGGGGTCCAGTGCTGTTTAACATCTTTGTCAGCAACATGGACAATGGCATCAAGTGCACCCTCAGCAGGTTTGCCAACAACACCGAGCTGTGTGGTGGACTCACTTGAGGGAAGGGATTTCATCCAAAGGGACCTTAACAGACTTGAGAAATGGGCCAGTGTAGACTATGCAAGGTTCAACAAGGCAAAGTGCAAGGTCCTACACCTGGGTTGGGGCAATCCCAAGCACAAATATAAACTTGGTACAGAATGAGTTGAGAGTGGTCCTGAAGAGGACTGTAGATAGATGAGAAACTCAATATAAGCTGGCAGTGTGTTCATGCAGCCCAGAAGGCAAACTGTATCCTGGGATGCTGTGGTGGTTTGGGAGTTACCCCCTCACCACAAATTCACCAGACTAACTCATCCAGCTGGAAGTTAAGGAATGAAGCTATATTTACTATGTGGCACAAATATGCAAGCATATACACTATAGATACACATATTTACAACTCTTTTCACAGTCAATGATCTCATTTCTCTCATTAAAATATTCCAATTGTCCTCAAACCAGTACAGATGCATAAAGAGGGCTGTGGCCAGCAGATCAAGAGAGGTGATTCTCCCCTTTTACTCTGCTACTGTGAGACCCCACCTCGAATACTGCAGCCAGGTCTGGTATCCCCACCATAAGAGGGACATAGATCTGTTGGAACAAGTCCAGAGGAAAGCCACAAAGACAATCCAGGGGCTGCTGCACCTCCGCTATGAAGATAGGCTAAGGCAACTGGGATTGTTTAGCTTGGAGAAGCTCCAGAAGGACCTTTCAAAACCTGAAGGGAACCTACTGGAAGGCTGGAGAAGGACTTTTTACAAGAGTGTCCACCAATAGGACAAGGGGAAATTAATTTGAAGAAGAATAGGTTTAGCTGTTAGAAAGAAAAACTCCACCATGGTAAGACTCTGAAGTGGATTGTCTAGAGAGGTTGTAGATGCCCCCTCCCTGGATATGTTCAAAACCAACAATGAAACAATTAAACAATTCTGACATAGAGATATAAACAGGGGTGTGGAGTCATTCATCAGTCTTCCTGCAATCCTGTGCTATTTTGATTAGGTTTGAATAAATTGCAGAGATGTAGACTGTGTTCATAATGCCAATGGTGGAGTGAGAGGGATTGTCAGCACTGGGCTATCTGAAAAGCACAGGTCGGGTGTCAGGTAGATGAACCCCTTCTCTGCTGACCTGAGAAATATCATCTTCAGAGGCAAGAAATGTCTATTTTGTTGCCTCATTCTAGCAGGTAATGGTGTTTTAGGCAGCACTTGCTAAGATTTGGAAGGAACTCAACTTACCAGCTAATAGCAGAAAGAAATGTGTGAAAAGAGGAAACGAGTCTTTAGAGACCAACTGTTTTTACATTCCTCACCCTCTCTGACATCTGCACCTGTGCTTGTGGGGAGTGTGCAGGGTATTTTTTAAATTAAGTTGATGCTGCACGACTGTGTGTCACTGAAGGCATGACCAAACACTGGCATTCTGCTCTTCCAAAGCTCTCACACATAAAAGTGGCCTTCCTCTAGGCCTAAAGTGCACACTTTAAAAACATCACTACATATATGCCTGTTCTTCAGTGACAGTTAATGAGAGCTCTCTTCCTCTCTCATGAAGAACAGTATCATCTTCTTTCCAGTTCATCTTTCTGCTGCTTTTGAACAAAACCACTCAGTGCAGCAAAGATTGTTTTGTCCTCTGGCAATAGCAGCCATCTTCTTGTGCCTCTATCTCAGTTTGGAAAGCTGATTATACCTGTATACAACACACTGGGCAGTGTTTATGTTACACGTATTTAAAGATGAGTTTTTGGAACAACCTTCTGCTCACTGCAGTTAAAACCACAAATTTTGGGAATATGTGTACAGAGAAGTTCCTGAAGTTTGGTTGAGTTGGGTCTAAAATATCATCTGTAGAGATATAAAAGCAGAAGAGAAGTGGATGAATGCCTGTTGCTGAGTTTTATGGTAAAGCTTAGGAACCTCATTCCTCACTGTGCTGGGTACTGTCCAAAGAAACCCACTAGAAAACAATGAACAAAAGGCTTTTCTGCCACAAAGAGCTTACAATTTAAGAGACAACAGGGTGGAGAAAGACAGTGAAGCATAAAGAAATAAACAGCTGCCTCTGAATTCAGAGGAGACTGGTACAGTTGTCATTGCTGGTTGTTTAAAAGGAAGTGGATAAGAGCAAAGTTTCAAAATCCCCTCGTTCCCTGTTCTATGAGGAATAAATGTATTTGTGTGACATGTCAGTATTGATAACTGTATCTTGTAAAAGCTGGTATAAATTCCCCTAAATAATGAAATCCATATATACCCACACTGCAGCCTTTGCCATTGCTTACATTTTTTAGGAAGGAAAAGAAAACTGTTTGTGCTGCTCAGTGAACTTTCTTCTGCAAGTATCTTGAGTCCTGGGACTTCAGCCTTGCAGGAGTGATCTCTACTACATCCACTGTAGGACTGAGTGCCTCAGCCCTTTGAGTTCTATGACCTCAGGTGATGTGGTTTGTTGATGAGACTCAAGCAAACAAGTACATGTATCACAAGACTGGCTTAGCCAAACAGGGAGCATGTGACTGAGCTGCAATGCAAAAAGAACATATCACAGTGTCACAGTATCATCAAGGTTGGAAGAGACCTCATAGATCATCAAGTCCAACCCTTTACCACAGAGCTCAAGGCTAGACCATGGCACCAAGACAGAAGCAGAAGCAGACTACAGAGGAATATGCAAGTTGCACAGGATGGCATGGGTGGCAGTTGGAAAGCAAAAGTTCAGCTAGAACTTAAACTTAACACTAAATGTCAAGCAGCAAAAGAGCAAATGAGGAAAATGTAGGCCTATAGCTAAATGTGTTGGGTAAATGAATGGCAGCAGGTATAAATAAGAGTGATGTACTTGACAACTCCTTTGCCTCTGTCTTCTCCAGCCTTTGTGCCTGGAAACAAGTTCAAACAGGAGAAAAACTACTTGTAGGGGTGGAAGAGGCTTCTGTAGTGTTTTTTTCAGCTAATTGTCCTTATCATGTACTCAAGCATTTCTCAGTGTTGATTTGTAGAACAGTCTCAATACACTGGTATTATGCTCTTCTGTGAACTGCCTTCTAGATCAGTGTTGTTGTTGAATTACCAACTGCAGTGTTGCTTTAGCCATCCTGGATAAATAATCTGAATTTCTCAGACATTATTATTCATAAAGAATAGGTATGCTGCTTAAACAGCAATTAGACTCTCACCTTCTGAGGTTATTTCTCTCTACACCATTTTTCCACTGGCAAAATACTGACACTACAATGTATGCAAGTCAGCTTGGAGGTGAACCTGATGAGATTAGGTCTTAAATAAGCTGGGTTCTCACTGAGTTTTAACATAATACTGCAAGTGCCTGTGACTGCTTAAACTCAGACACACACACTGCTGTGATTCATTGCATGTTCAGGATGTGGTGCAATGGTGAATGTTTTGATTTTATCTACATCATAAATGCAGCTGAAAATTCATTTCACTTCACAATTTTGCTTGATCTAAATTCACATAGTATATAGGAACAAAATAACTCTGAATATCTTAATGAAGTTGATTAGAAATTAGGATTAACATACTTAAATTTTAGTGTGCCATAGGCACTTATAATTCATTTCTGCATGGTAGAACAGGACTGGTTTTTGAAGAAAACAACTCACTTGGTACAGTCATTCATACAAAAGAAAACACAGTATTCATAGAATCAACCAGGTTGGTAGAGACCTCCAAGATCATCCAGTCCAAGCTAGCACCCAGCCCTATCCAGTCAACTAGACCATGGCACTAAGTGCCTCATCCAGGCTTTTCTTGAACACCTCCAGGGACGGTGCCTCCACCACCTCCCTGGGCAGCCCATTCCAATGCCAATCACTCTCTCTGAGAAGAACTTCCTCCTAACATCCAGCCTATACTTCCCCCAGCACAACTTGAGACTGTGTCCCCTTGTTCTATTGCTGGTTGTCTGGGAGAAGAGACCAACCCCCACCTGTAATTCAGAAATGCCTCTTTAAATACTTCAGCTTCAAAGGATTTTCACATTTCCTTTTCAGTCTGAACTGCAGCAGCATCCATACCCACAAATGTCATAATGAATTTGTCTCATAAATTAATTTAATTTTCTATATATTGAATGGAATTTCACACCTGTGCCTCAGTTCTAATTTAAATTCCCAGAGACTCAAATCTATTTGATAGAACCAATACCACTTTATAGAGTGCCCTTCCCTCTTTCCCCTTCTTTCCCAAAAGAAAAGAACCAGATGTAGAGAGAGGAAAGGTAAGCACACCCAAATAATCTCACTCCAATTTGGAAGTTAAAAGAAGAAGAGTTTAACAATAAATAAGGTATCTGAGGTAGGGAAGATACAAAGGTATAGGGAAGTTAAAAACAAGATACAAAATGAGTAAATACAACCAGATTTTGATGGAAATGGCTTCGTCCGCCTCGTGGGTGATGGCCACGTGGTAAAACAAAGAGAACCAGGAACAGGAGGGTGATGCTGGTGAGCAGTGCAGAGAGAGAGAGCAGGAAGCTCCCCTGCTTTTATGGGCCTTTAGACAGGAAGGGGGAGTGGGCTAACCATCACCTGGTAGTGTTCAGACCCACCCCTGGGGAGGGGTCAAGACCACCTAGGTTCAATTTCAAGGTCACTCCCCCTGGAGAGTTAACCCTGTACTACCTGAGACTTCTCTTAACTCTCAAAAGGAAACATAACTGTGGCTCTTGAGTCCAGCTAAAGGTACTACTTAGCCTGGAGATCTTCTTAGTCTTCATTTTCTAACCTCAGCAGGTGTAGTGGCTACACAATAAAGTAACTGCTTTAACATCTCAAAAATATGTTGTAAAAGTAACTGTATCACAGCACCTAAAGAAAGGAATACTTTTCCATCTCAAAGGATGTGAGCACCCCATTTGCAAAAATGGTTGGCAGACAGAACAAAAACTGTATTAATTTTTCGCTGCATCCTGAAAGACCAAATGCAGAAAGGTGTCACATCACTGTCACAACGGATCACTTCAATTGTGGTGCTCAACAATGCTGTGCAACTGCTATGACTGCACTATGAAACTCTTTTCTGGTACCTTCCTATTTTTAACTGTCAGTGACATTTCAAGGGAATTCTAATTTTTTTTTATACTAACAACATTCTTAGCAAAGAAAAATTGAAAAGATCTTGACTGTTCTGGTTTTGCGTTAAGATTTTTAGAGAGGGAGGAAAGGAAGCATAAAAAACAGATTTAATTAGATCAAGAGGTCATTTACATAAGAAGGAAACCAATGCTTTGTCTTATCCACTTCTATTATCAACAAGCAAGCACAGAGTTTTAAAGACTTGTGTTCTGCCAGACCATGCTTTATAAATATCTTTTCTTAATTTCTCACCTTCCAAACTGTCTACAAAATTGTTGAGCTTGTTCCCACAATGGCAGCAGTTCCTCTTCCTGAAAGCACAAGAATTCTCCTAGATATACTAATGCAGCTGGTGCTGGATTTAGATGTGGGGATCAGCCACTTTTACAGCAGGTACAGTCTGATGCCAGAGCTGTGTTTGATAGGTGTAACGAATTGAAGGGGTAAGGAATCCAGCCTCGCCTTCTGAGTGACATAAAACTGAGATCAACTGATTGCAGTTTATTCTATTCAGGGTTTCTTCAGACACTCACCTTTGGCTGTCAGTAATAGCACTACAGAAGCTGAAGGTGCTCTGAGTTGTAACAGACATCACAGACGTTTCCCTGTTTCCCTGTTGTTACTGCTCCTGGTTCTCTGCCATCCCTACCTGGATTCTCAGTGGCCTGACCTTTAATAGACTTGTCCTTTTGAGGCCTACTAGTTCCTGGAGCCCTTGTTTTCTTCTACAGATGAGAAGGCAGGAGGCAGAAATGAGGAGTCTTTTTGATGTGTAGTAACCCAGTCAGTCAGTGCTAGTTTGGCAGTAAATGCCCACAGAGAGATCCTTGAGGTGCAAAAGATGCAAGCAGTCAGCTTCCTGCCTGGTTCTCTAAGCTTTGAAGCTCTTCCTGTGGGGCTTCCCCTTGCATTTCAAGGCTGTAATGTTTCCAGGGAAGTAAACTCCTCACATTAATGCCAGCTTCCTCCTGCTGTAGCTCTGACCTGTTAGATTGGTCTGTCTTCCACTCACACATGCCAAAGATCATCTAATCTTTCCCTCATGACATCAAGGCTGGCTAAGAAATGCATGAAATATGATGCCCGTTATGACACTTAGAGCTGAACTGTCCTTGGCAGCTTCTCTTAGTGCAGTATAATTTCTACATACCTCTGAGGAAAAAGAGTCATTGGGAGAGAAAGAGTGACTATTTCTCTGCCAGGATTTCTAGGAAGAAAAGTGCAATATGAATCAAGGGGTAAAAACTTTGTTTCAAATAGAAGTTGTGAAGAGGTCGATATTGGAATCAAAAGGCATGATTGTGGCCTTGCCTACTCATTTTACACAGCCTCCAGCTGAATGACACATCACTTGTCATGGCAAAGATCTGGAGAGCCAGGAGACTTTATTACAAATGATCCCATCATTTCAGTCAGATTACTTTGAGGTTTAGCTTGCCAGCACTAGTAACATTTTGGATACATTTAAGGCCCAATTCTGTTATTTCTTCCATTCCTGACTCTCCCTAAACTCCAGAAGGATTATATAAATGCCACTCAATAGACTTTGGCTTGTAGTCAGCTCAGCAATTGAAATCTCCTATAATTGTATTTTATAGGAATAGTTTTACAAAGAAATCATAGATCACTTTGCAGCCTTTGATCCTCTTTGAGCAAGAGAGAAGCAGAATATTGCAAATATTAAGTTCTTTGTACCTTCTGTTAAGTAAGTTTTGGCTGCACTAAGTATGGTAAACATGATTGCTGTTTTCTTCAGTCGAGGTAGATGACACCCACTTCCATCCTCCTGTTTACTGAACCAATCATCTCTGTCTCCTTCATGGGTATAGAAATTACATTCAGGAAGATTTGCTACATTTTCTTCTCAGGGTTTGAGGTAAGACTGTCCAGACTGTAGCTTCCCAGATCTTTTTTGATCAAGTGGAAGCAATGTTTGCCAAAACAGCCTTCTGCTGTCCCTGCTTGACTTACCACACATCAGGAAGGATCATGGTCTACGCTTTGCATTCGCCCTGGAAGATCAACCATTATTCTGTGTCCTGGGTTAAGGTGGATCCCTCCCCCGGTAGAATAAACTCACCACAACACAAGACTTTTTTTGAAAGTCAGGGAAAGATGAAATTGTATTTCTTAAAGTCTAAGTTTAACAGTATACAGAGAAATAAACTACTAGAGAAAAAATATAACAACCTTAAAGAAGATGGGGAAGGGGTCAAGCAGTGACAAAGCAGCAAAAAGCAGCAGCAGCCAAAACAGCAGCCGGGGAAGATAGCAGGCAGGCGCAGCTCAAGCAGCAGAAGGCAGCAAGAGGGGAAAGAACAAGCTGTGCTTCGAGGCATAAAGCTCCTGATGCTCCAGTGAAATTATATTAACTTATCCATTGTTGCCATTCTATGGCCTATCCCTGGAATGTTCACCTCTACTCTATGTCTGAGCTAGAAAATCAGCTCAAACAGCCACATTCTGTCCTCTATCTTTATAAAGGGCATAGGAGATACTATTTTGACTGTAGTTCTCTTAAAATCAACAAGACTGTTCATGTGTTAAAACTGGACAGTTCATTCCTGAAACATATAGCAGTGGAAAAAAGTAGTTTTAATCTGTTTCAGACAGTCCACTCTTTCTCTGACTGGAGGGGCTGGGCTTGATGATCTCTTTGGGTCCCTTCCAACCCCTAATATCCTATGATCGTTTGTATCAGTGAGAGCTAAGTCCTCTTGAAGTCACGCAGCCAACATTTCACCCTGGGAAATTTAGTGCAAATAGTGCAAAATTTCATCCCACATAATTCCAAATCTAATGTGTGTCTTCTAATTACTGATAATACATCCTGAATCATCTTTCCTATGAGGACAGGCTGAGGTTGTTCAGCCTGGAGAATAGAAGGCTCTGTGGAGGAGACCTTTACACAACCTTCCAGTATTTGAAGGAGGCTACAGAACAGCTGGAGAGGGATCTGTTATGCATGTAGCGATAGAATGAGGGGTAGTGGCTTTAAACGAGAAGAATCTTGATTTGGATTAGACATTAGGAAGACATTCTTCCCTGTGAGAGTGCTGAAGCACTGGAACAGGTTGTGCAGAGAAGCTGTGGAGGCTCCAGCCTGGAAGTGCTGAAAGACAGGTTGCGTGGGGCCTTAAGCAACCTAGCCTAGTAGGTGGTGTCCCTGCCATGGCAGGGTGATTGGAGCTACATGATCTTCCCTTCCAATCCAAACGATTTTATCATTCTATGGATGAGTTGCTAAATGCTTCAAAAGCAAGTATTTATAGCTAAGTGCAATTCCTGAATGTGCATAAGAAGATCAGCAATGCTGTTCAGCAAGAAGAGCAGACTTATGTAATTTTATGAAATGTTGTTCAAGACTTCAGAGAATAAAATGAAAATGCAAATTAAGGTGTCCCTAGCTGACAAGGGGAACATGCATGCTACCAAGGACAAACACTCTGTCTATTTTATGTGCAGCAAAATTAACAGACTTCTCACTGGGTGCTAATATATGTGGAATTGAAAAAAGAAATCAGGAATTTCTGTATGTGGCTGGTTTGTTTTTTCATTCTATGTCCTGTAGTCATCAGAGGTTTCACATTCAGGTACTTTATTGATTCAAAGGGGAGATTGCCTAAACCTAGTGTAAGGTATCACTGTTTTGGACCTCTGCCATTTGCAAAAGTGTTTCCATCTTTTCTGGATCTGATCAAGCTTGTTTGGCAATCAGCATTTGGTTTATGTACTCATCTTCTTCAGTTTAATAGGTCTTTCTTCTCTCTCTTTTTTTTTTTACCTTTTATTTCATGTATTAGCAAAGTTTCTGTTGCAGAGCCCTGTGTTGTGATAGTGATTCCCTGCTAGACAAGAGGTCTTCAGTCTTATTGCCTATTGCATGAGAGATGATATTTCAAGCCTTGACTACCAAATGAGACAGCTTAAATGTTTCACTGTGTGGACTGAAGATATGGAGTTTTATATTAAGTCAAATCTGCTCAAAATGTTGGCTTTCATCCAGAGGCCTCTTCCAACCTGGTTGATTCTATGCTTCTATGAATCTATGGAAAGTTTGCCTGATTTTTGGAATGCCATCACAGAAAGCAGCAGATTGGTTCAGCCAGATTGAAACCTTTGTGCTATATTGTGCTTATCTCCAGATTTAAAGCAGGAAAACAATTGTAAACCTAATCATGCAATACATCTTTATTATTGCTATCATTTAGAAGGCACAGTTCTTAATAAGTCTTGCCAAAAAGCCACTTGTCCTTGGAAGTTTTTGCCTAGTTCTCTCAGTAATGTTGTTTTGAGTGGTTAGACTGTGACAAACTTGCTCCCAAAGCTGTACTCTCAACTTTTCTAACTTTATTGTATTTAATTTCACTTTAGATATCTGTTACACCATCACATTATCACTTGATTCCTTTTAAAGAAAATTATTTTTCCTGGAAGAAAATGTTAACAAAACAAAATTATACTTTAAATTTCTGGCTTTGTCTTGCTCCTATTGGAATATTTTGTGGGTCTCTAATATGTAGTTACCAGTTTAACTTTTGCCTGTGTACTTGTTTCTGCCAAAGACATTTGGAAGAGTGCGAGCCATTTTCTACCTCGCATTCCAGACTATTCAGGTGACTTCTGTCACCAAAATCCCACAATTTTTGTGTTAAAAGGATTCAGATCTTTTCCAGTGCTGCAATTTTCCTCCTCCAGTAAATGACAACTCTGACTCCAGAGATTTCATTTGGTAGAGGCTGAGCTCATGATCTGTATTTTTTCATATCCTCAAGACAGCATTTATCAGACAAACATTCAGAGCTCATGGGCTCAACTGAAGCCCCAGCCTTAGCCCTGGAGCTCTGTGCAGCCTTTTCCATAGAGACCAAGGCAGCAACAGTCCCACTGGCACACTGCCACACTGAACACCCAACAGGGCTTGTAGACTTCCTCTTGCAGCAGTGAGCCATAAAGCACTGTTCTCGTCTTCCTGAGAAATGGATCCTTGTTATTATGCTGAGCTGTGAATAAATGATCTGTTCTCATCTGAGGGAAACATCTCCTTATTCTATCTTCTCAACCCTTTCTTTTAGTCCCTTCTCTGTACCTCCCCTTTTCTTAAAAGGGTTTAACTACAAACCTGGTAGTAATTAATATCTCATAATCTTTTACCAAATCAGCAGCTCACATATTGAAGCTCACTTCAATTTTTTTTTTCCAAAAATACTTCCAAACAGTTTTCCAAAGTGTGATGTTGACTTTCATACTTCTCTTTCTTTTCTTTTTGCTGGTCTTCCTGGATCCACAGAGCAGCTGCAAGAAAATACATACCAACTTAGAGAGTGTGCTTCAATGCTTTTGAACAAGATATTTCCTCTGTACTTGATACAGGCTGGGGCCGGAGTGGCTGGAGAGCAGCCAAACAGAGAGGGATCTGGGGGTGCTGATTGATACCCACCTGAACATGAGCCAGCAGTGTGCCCAGGTGGCCAAGAGAGCCAGTGGCATCCTGGCCTGCATCAGGAATGGTGTGGTCAGCAGGAGCAGGGAGGTCATTCTGCCCCTGTACTCTGCACTGGTTAGACCACGCCTTGAGTACTGTGTTCAGTTCTGGGCCCCCCAGTTTAGGAGGGACATTGAGATGCTTGAGCGTGTCCAGAGAAGGGCGACGAGGCTGGAGAGAGGCCTTGAGCACAGCCCTACGAGGAGAGGCTGAGGGAGCTGGGATTGGTTAGCCTGGAGAAGAGGAGGCTCAGGGCAGACCTTATTGCTGTCTACAACTACCTGAGGGGTGGTTGTGGCCAGGAGGAGGTTGCTCTCTTCTCTCAGGTGGCCAGCACCAGAACAAGAGGACACAGCCTCAAGCTATGCCAGGGGAGATTTAGGCTGGAGGTGAGGAGAAAGTTCTTCACTGAGAGAGTCATTGGACACTGGAATGGGCTGCCCGGGGAGGTGGTGGAGTCGCCGTCCCTGGAGCTGTTCAAGGCAGGATTGGACGTGGCACTTGGTGCCATGGTCTAGCCTTGAGCTCTGTGGTAAAGGGTTGGACTTGATGATCTCTTCCAACCTTGGTGATACTGTGATACTTCTGTACTTCAACAGAGCATGTGTAAAGCATAGTGTTTGCTGGTGGTCTAAGTCAGTCCTGAGGGCTGAGCCTTATAACTGAGCATGGGAGCAAAGCAGAAAGGCTTATCTGTGAACAACAGACTAAAGTAAAACAAACACCATAAAACATGAAATGTCACAAATTTATATTGTCCCTAAATGCATTTGCAGGGAGCTGTGGTGATGGTCCTAGCAGGAGGTACCTGAGTCTACGCCCATACAACCAAGTCACTGAAAGCAACTGCTGAAGTGATCCAGGGTTTGGATTCTGACCCATAAACCTGTAAGTAAATTCAGGTAACACTTCTGAAGATCAGGAGGATATTTGTGGGCCTCTGTTGAAGAAATCTGCTCTAAAAAATGCTTAGAGGAAATTATGTTAGAAATAGGGTCAACAGAAGAAGCAGGAAGGAATAATTATATTGGTAAGATGTGACAAACAGAGATGAGAGTAATACCAAACATTTCATTTAAATATATTTATTTATATATATATGTATACATCTCAATACAATTTCCAGTGTAATAGCCTGGTAAATGAGAAGCTGCAAAGAACTTATCCCATAATGCTTGTAAGCAAGACTAAGGCATACATACACTGGCAGAAGGTGAAACTTGTCCTGCTTCTCCCACTGCACTTGTTTGTATTCCACTTCTTCAGAGGATTTGTACATTTTCCTTCCCATAAAGCAGTGCCACTTGGAGTGCAGATGGTTTCTCTGCAATCCAAACGCACCAGCAGATCAACTAGATGTCTATTATTCCTTTATTACTCCACAGAGTAGTTGCTGTCAAGTACATGCAAGCAATCCCAACCATCTGTCTGCTGCTCAGAAACAGCTTCCAGAGGTACTTCTCAAGCCCTCTTTCCTTACTAGTTTGTCTGGAAACTTCATTATCAATATCTAAAATACCTCTCAATGCAGAAGTTGTTGGTTTGGTTTTAATTTCAGTTCTCATTCTCCCTCCAAACTTTTCCCCCCCTGATCTTCCTCACCATCACACTAATTTGCATTTTCACAGCGAAGAACCCATTATAACACAGTCTTATTACAGATCATGGTCTGTGACAATATGATTCCCTCCATGGCAACAGAGCCCATAAAGATGAAAATTTTAATCTTAACAAGGCAGGTCCCATCCTGAGAGAGGTGAATCAAAGGAGCTCTGCAGAAGTTAGTGGAGATTCCCTGCTCATGTACTTCTGAATGAAGCCTGCTCCTGCTAGCAGTGGGTGTTAGAGACTGATCTATTTTACTATCTTCACCATGTTATCAAGTTGTCTCCTTTTTTTAAAGAGCTAATTGATATTACTCTACAAGTTCCACAATTTAATTAGGGATACTGTAATTGCTTCAAGAAAGATTCTAGTTCATGTATTTAAAACATGAACTTAGGAACTCTTGTACTTACAGGATAGAAATTTCAAGGTGATTTTTTTAAATTCCATTTGATCTGTGTTTTCTTAAAATACACTACTTTTTCTACTGAATCTATAATTTTAGGTTTATTTCTCCTTGTTCCTCTTCCCTTTTTCTTGAAGCATTTTTGGTCTTATACTGAGGCCTCCTCAGCTAGACAATGAGATGAAAAGTGGAATCGTTGCCCATTCATTCCTTGATGTCTTTAAAAGAGAGACTGGTTTTGATAGAAAGGTAATCAGAAACTCTACTTCTGATTTTAAAGGCCTGATTGAAAAAATATCCTCACTAACATAACTCAGGAGTTTAGTACAGGTGAAGAATTCATGCTTAACATGCATGTAAGTGCCCAGAGTTTGCTCTCAGGATCCATCTTTCACTCCTGTTTTGTGAGTCCTCCAGATTGAGACCTTTATCTCTGCTTACTAACTGTGACTTCTGTTAACATCCAAGCTATCCCATGATCTAACTTCAGATAGCTCTTAAATTAGCTTATACTATTAAATTAGCTTATACTATTATGCAGGGGGAGTAATTTACTACAGTCACTTACTGTATTGTGTGTCAAGGGAGATAGGGGAAGCATCTTTTGTTCAATTGTGCATTGACATCATGGTGGCTGCATTAAGGAAACAGCCTACTGCAGACTCCCCAGCCACACTGAGTTGCAGTCCTGTTGGGCATCACAATATTTTACACTGTAGCTTCTCAGCAGGCTCCACCATCTGATTAAAATGTTACTGCTGCTCTCAGTGCTAGAATATAAACTGGGGGATGCTCCCTTGGCCAGAGTGCCAGGAGAGTTTGCAAATTGTACTTGACAACTGGCCTGTAGGAATCGTTCATTACAGATAAAGGGAAACAACAACTTCTGTGCAGCTTGGGATGACTTCCAAGCTGACAGGGTTTAGGGCTGGGCACTAGACGAGTGACAGATGCTCTCGATGAACACCTCTTGCTCCTCAAAGGGAAGAGAAAGTGAATAAGGGGAAGAGATTGATAGGTTGAGAAAGAAAACTAAACCAGCTTGAATGAAAATAATAACAACAATAACATCAAATAGATGCAAACAGATACAAGCCAATATCCAACAGCTAATGGCAATGATGTTACTACTACCAGTGATGCCAGGGGCAGGAACTGGGAAGACCCAGACTGGGCTTAATCAGCAGACAGGAACTCAATTCAGGAGCTGGATTTTGAAATTGGATTCAGGAACACGGAGATTGGGATCAAAGGCAGAAGGGACAGAGTCCTCGTTGGTTGGACACTGACTAGTGAAGAAGAGACTTGACCTTGGTGATCCCTCAGCTTTATCCTGAAGATGATGTCCATGGGATAGAATCCCCTTGTTGGTCAGTTTAGGGTCACCTGCTCTGACTGCTCCTCTCCACAAGTGCCACCTCTCAATTCCTGCACCTGGGGCACAAGGTTTAGCAGTGCCCTTGGTCTGCACAGGAGCAAGTCTAAGCAAGAGCCTTTCTGCAGCCCAGCCCTTGGCAGTGACTTTAACCACCAGCATTATGACTGATAGGGCCTGCCACCACCTGTGAAAACCTGCCATGAACTCCATGTTCATGACAGAAAGTGCTGTCACTGAGCAGAAACTGAGCTGAGAACTGAAATCCTTGAACAGAATTGGTTATGTTCTAGCTCAAACCAGGACAATAGTGGAACTGGTTTGATTGGAAAACATTCAGAATCAGTAGCTGTTCTCTGTGTATGCTGCAATATAATTTATTTGCAACAAAGAGGTGCAGAGAGGCCTTTCTCTTTTTTTTGGTCAATCTGGAATGGGCAGGAGGGGCTTTGGGTTTTGCATGTAATGAGCAATGCTGACTAGACACACAGTCAGAATTCCAGTGCACTGCAGTAACGCAGCTTATACACAAATCTCTTCATGGCTTCAGCACTTATGAGGAGACCTGGGGACTGAAACTGATGCCTTAGTAAAATGAACTTGCTTGAAATTGTGCTTACAATAACATAGTAGAATTAAAGTAATTAAATATTCATTTCCTTATTGTTGGAATGCTTCATGGATTACTGCACTTGGGAACTTGGAGGAAAGGACTTCTTCTTCAAAGAAAAATATAAGAAAAAAGAGAAGATAAAAGAGAGTTGCATATCAGCTGGTGTACAAGTAATTTCTAGTGCAGCGTTGTCCAACCAGTCCTACCCAATGTCTTCACAGAGAGAGTGATTTGCCATTGGGAATGGGCTGCCCAGGGAGGTGGTGGAAGGTGCAGGGTTCTACACATTGGCCACAACAACCCCAAGCAGTGCTACAGGCTGGGGACTGGAGAGCAGCGAGGAAGGAAGGAACCTAGGGGTGCTGGTAGATGAGGCAGCAGTGTGCCCAGGTGGCAAGGAGCGCCAATGGCATCCTGGCCTGTATCAGGAACAGTGTGGCCAGTAGGACAAGGGAGGTTATTCTTCCCCTGTACTCAGCACTGGTCAGGCCATACCTTGAGTACTGTGTCCAGTTCTGGGCTCCTCAATTCAAGAGAGATGTTCAGGTACTGGAAGGTGTCCAGACAAGGGCAACAAAGTTGGTGAGGAGCCTGGAACACAAACCCTATGAGGAGAGGCTGAGGGAGCTGGGGGTGTTTAGCCTGGAGAAGTGGAGGCTCAGGGGGGACCTCATTGCTGTCTACAACTACCTGAAAGGAGACTGTAGCCAGGTGGGGGTTGGTCTCTTCTCCCAGGCAACCAGTGACAAACAAGGGGACACAGTCTCAAGTTGTGCCAGGGGAAGTATAGGCTGGATGTTAGGAGGAAGTTCTTCCCAGAGGGAGTAATTGGTATTGGAATGGGCTGCCCAGGGAGGTGGTGGAGTCACCATCCCTGGAGGTGTTCAAGAAAAGCCTGGATGAGGCACCTAGTGCCATGGTCTAGTTGATTAGTTAGGACTTGGTGATAGGTTGGACTGGATGATCTTGGAGGTCTCTGGCAATCTGGTTGATTCATTGATGTAGATTGAAGTTAGTAATGGTAGGCCTTTGCAGATGTATTGTGACATTATACTTAATCTCTGGGGGGCTTCAGTTCAGCACTTTTCTGGAGCATTATTACTTTTTAATTATTATTAAGTTGGTGGTCAAGAGTTTGTGAAGATACCTCCTCAGCAGTCAAGTAGTACCTCCTCAACCAGACATCGAGATGAAGACTGAAATTGTTGTCCATTCACTCCTTGATATCTGTAAAGCATAGAGGGGTTTTCATATAAAGCCAACCAGAAATTCTGCTTTTAATTATAAAGGCCAGATTGCCAAAATGTGCTCCCCAACACATCTCAGAACTTGAGTGTAAGTGAATATTTCACACCTGCTGAATCAGTCGGAATGACATCACCCAGAACCTGACCCTCACCATTCCCTGCGTGCGTGCACAAATGACTTACAGTAACTCTTCACTTGAAGTGGTGAGGCTCAAAGTTACTGCTGTTACCTCCACTCAAGGTCTCAGCATCACCTGTTTGGGAGCTTCTGTTTCGAGCACAAGCCCTATGAGGAGAGGCTGAGGGAGCTGGGATTGGTTAGTCTGGAGAAGAGGAGGCTCAGGGGTGACCTTATTGCTGTCTACAACTACCTGAGGGGTGGTTGTGGCCAGGAGGTTGCTCTCTTCTCTCAGGTGGCCAGCACCAGAACGAGAGGACACAGCCTCAAGTTACACCAGGGGAAATTTAGGCTGGAGGTGAGGAGAAAGTTCTTCACTGAGAGAGTCATTGGACACTGGAATGGGCTGCCCGGGGAGGTGGTGGAGTCGCCGTCCCTGGAGCTGTTCAAGGCAGGATTGGACGTGGCACTTGGTGCCATGGTCTGGCCTTGAGCTCTGTGGTAAAGGGTTGGACTTGATGATCTGTGAGGTCTCTTCCAACCCTGATGATACTGTGTGATACTGTGATAATCTGCAAACATTTGGGAGACAATTCTCTTTCCTGTTACTGTTTTGAGGCAGATCGAATTGCAACAGACACGTAGGATCGCGGTGGTTTTTAGGTGCTGTCCCTGGAGAGACGCTTCCAGCGCTGGGGGCTGTGAGCATTTCTCACCTCATTACACGGTTTGGCAGGTCGTGAGCTCCTAAGGGTTAACCGAAAGTCAGCGGTGATGCTGTAATCCTGCAGGACCGCCAGCACGCTGCACTGTTGTTGTGTCAGAGCAGGAGGTTTGAAGGAAGCTGTGCAAGCTCCAGCAGCTGCTTCAGCCATGTCTGCTGTCATTTTGGGTCTCTGCTCCTAACAACATGGCTGACGCAGCAGGTAAAACAGATGCCTCCCACGGGGCGGGTACGAGAGGAGATCCTTGCAGTCCATAGCGCACCAGAAAACGCAGGGCCTCTGAGAAGGAGCCCTCACCTGCTCAGAGACCTCACACGGGGTGTCAGGAACGTGTGTCCTTGTTGGGGGAGGGGGGCGGGGAAGGAAAGCAAACACCCCTGTTTGACAAACAGCCCTCATCCGAGCTGTAGTGGTGAAAGCGAGGCAGATAAACCCAACTGCCCTCTGCCCTACTTCTCCTCCACTGTAAGCTATTAATTCTCCAGAAAAATAACCAGAGGGAGCACTTTTTCCGCAACGTTGCTGCTTTCTGAGATCTGCAGTGGCTTCGTCCTTACGTTGACATTGCAACCATCTGGTGTGAACGGTTTGAAAGGAAGTGGGGCAAATCCACCCTCTAGGTCCCAAAGAAGTACTGTTGAGCCATGCTAGTTTGCCCTTTCATTTTTCCAAAGACTATCTGCTTTAAACTGGGGAAAGCAAAAGCAGTGTGGGATTGCAAGAGCTGGGCTTAACTTTGTCTCCATTTGAAGTGGTGTAGTGTGAGCTCAGGTATTTTTACAGTTCAAACATCCAACACACTCAGTCACACTGAACCTTTGCAAGATTAAAAAACAGAACAAATGAGTAAACCACTCCAAAACTGCTGTTGTCTTCTAGGCTGAGAACCAAGACACAGAAATGGGTGAATCCAAAATCACAACATCACCTATGGCTAGGTTCTGGCCCTGAACTCTGGATTACTCTTCTATACCTCTCTCCAAAGGTACTGACACCCACATCAGAAAAAGCTGTATTTTCTCATTTTTTCCCCCGTTGTAAATCTCTGTGTCATGGAATACACTAAGCTTTGTTATAATCACTGAGCAAGATACACAGTAGGCCAAGGGCAAAGCTGAGACAGCAACCTATATATTTGAGATTCATCACTCACATGTAATGAGCCAGAGCATCTGCTAGTAAGGGGTCTGGTGTGAACTGTCACATTGGCTTTCCTTCCTCTGGGGGGCTTGGGAGATGAGAAACTTCTCCCAGTCTCACTGGGAGAAAAAAAGCCCAGAAAGCCCCACAAAGATGTCCCTACTAGATGACAGTGAAAAGGCAGCTTTCAGCCTATTAGAGGAGCTGGTAATGGATGTTTAGGGAACCATAATAAACAAGGTAAATGTGCTCTTCCTGTGGT
The DNA here is from genome assembly GCF_015220805.1 of Pogoniulus pusillus. NCBI lineage: Eukaryota > Metazoa > Chordata > Aves > Piciformes > Lybiidae > Pogoniulus > Pogoniulus pusillus. The sequence goes on from NC_087284.1 coordinate 18,321,388, forward strand.
GTACCTTTCCATCTTCTAACAATAGGTGATGAGGGATTTTTAGATTTGTGGCTCACATCCAGGCCATCACACTTAACAGGGCTCAACAGACCATTCTAGGAATCACTCTCGTCCCTTTAATCAGTTTTTCCTTTTGACCTCCACCACATCCTGTGCCAGTGAGTCCCACTGCTTCATTCTGAAGTTCATGGAAAAACACTTCCCTTCATGACTTTCTTAATCCTGAAGCTTGATAATTTCCACTGGGAGCCTCTTGCCTCCTCCTTTTTCTGAGAAACAATGAAGAGTTGTTCTGCTTGCTATTCTAGATATTTTGGTTATCTGATAATCTCCCTGTGTTGTCTTTTCTCTGAACTAAAGGGTCTCAATCTCTGTCTGAGCAAAACCTTACAATGTTCTGAACATCCTTCCTCTCCTCCACTGTTCCTTTTCCAGTTATGTTATAATACTTATAGGTTAGAATGATTCACTATCCAGGGTATCAATGTATTGCTTTCTCTTGTATTCTTTGCTCTCATCCTGGTAATTCTTCTGAATAATGCTAGAGATTCCCAAGAAATTACTGAGAAACATTCACAGAGGAAGGAGGAGGGAGGCTTCCCATCATGTGTACCTCTTTAAAGACCAACTGAACTATTTTTAACACAAGAAGAAAACATCAGTATGTTTTTCATGTCTTTAGCCCCTTCACTGCTGACTGAACCCTAACCCCAAGATTTGGAGGGGCATCATGGAATGAGGGATATTGTAAATAAAGAAGATGGGGAAGAACAGATGGAATTAGTGGTGTTGCAGCCCAAGCACTGATGGGTGGGAGTAGGAAGAAAATGCAGACTGGAGTAGGGAGACAGGAGCAGAAGAGCTCTTGGTGAGGAAGAAATTCTTCCCCATGAGGGTGGTGATGGGCTGATATGGATTGCCCAGAGAAGCTGTGGAGTCTCTAAGCCTGGAATTGTTCAAAGCCAAGTTGGATGGGGCTTTGAGTGATCTAATCCTGTAGGAGCTGTCCTTGCCCATGGCAAGGGGCTTGGAAGTGGATCATCCTTAAGGTCCCTTTCAACCCAAACCAGCCTATCATTCTATGACTATAATTCTATGATCTTTCATCTCACTTGGAAGGAAAAGCAGATTGGTTAGGTCACAGCATTTTGCATGGCATGACTGGGCAGGGATCAAATAGATTACAGATATTGCAACAGCAAGGACTATTGTACTGAGGGTTTATCTGACACTGACAATGAACATGCACTGGAAAATTCTCCAGTGGCAAACAAAATGTTTGCATACTTTATGGCTGATTGGAAGCTTCACTTATTAACCATTCTTTTAAAATATTATTTAAATAAGGGATAGGATTCTGGTGATTTGAGTTTGTCAATATTGATGTGTAAGTTAACCTGCTCACTGTCCAACTGTAATTTAAAAGTGGGGCTTTCTTCCAGCTGTTTCCCTGGCTAAGAGCAGCATGAAGCTCATTCACTGTGATTCATGGCTGTGCAGGTGACTGACCTTACTATCAGGAGGTGAAGCTCAAGTGTAGGTCATATCATTGCCTCTCTTCTAGCCTCCTTAGAAGCCCCCCAATAGAAGGGGAAGACACTAGGAAGTACACAACAAAGTGTGCTGCGATATCCCAGGACACCCTACTCTGACCCTGAGGTGAAAGGCACAGGGCAGGCCATGCATTATCTTTCAGCAGCTTATCAACCAGCCCAGGGCGATGAAAGCAGAAAAGCAACTTAAAGCCATCCTAATTTTCCTGTTCTGCCCTACTGATTTCTGTTTTGGGAGAGGAGGGGCTGTGCCTGAAGAGGATCAAAAGTTTCCTCCCGTGGGTTTATCACAGAAACACAGAATAATTTGGGTCAGCAGGGACATCTTCAACTAGATTATATTGCTCTAACTTGGAATGTTTCCAGGGTTGGAGCATCTGGCACCTCTCTGTGCAACATGAGCCAGGATTTCACCACCCTTAGTGTAAAAAATTTCTTCCTTAGACCTCTGAATCTCCCTCTTTTAGTTTAAAACCATCACTGTTTGTCTTGTCACAACAGGCCCCATTAAAATGTGTGTCCCCATCTTTCTTATCAGCCCCTTAGTACTGAAAGACCACAATAAGGTCTCCCAGGATCCTTCTTTTCTCCAGGCTTAACACCCCTAACTCTCAGTCTGTCCTCACAGCAGAGGGGATCCATTCAGTTTGTCAGTGCCCTTTTACTTTCCTGAGCAAGGACTGCAGAGATGAGCATTTCCTGCACTCAGCAGCTTCCCCTGTCTGCCTTATGAATGAGTCTCATCATAGAATCATAGAATCAACCAGGTTGGAACAGCCCTCCAAGATCATCCAGTCCAACCTAGCACCCAGCCCTATCCAATCAAGTAGATAATGGCACTAAGTGCCTCATCCAGTCTCCTTTTAAACACCTCCAGGGATGGTGACTCCATCACCTCCCTGGGCAGCCCATTCCAATGGCAAATCACTCTCTCTGCAAAGAACTTCCTCCTATCATGCTGCTGCTGGAGGTCTCAAGGTGTGACAGTGTTGCCATCAGAACTTCCAGACTATCCATAGCTTTCCTGTAATTTATGCACCAAAGTTGCAGTAAATCTCTAATTCTATTCACTATTAATAACTGTCTTGGGGAAAAAGGACATGAAATGAAAAGTCTTTATCGTTCATCTGTATATTCATGGAGCTGCTCAACTGGGATGCATGCTTAGACAAGGAATGTTTCATATGTAAGAGGCAAGCACTCCCGGCCAGACAGCACTTTTAGTTCTAGCTCTAAATTCCATTCTTAGTCATAGTGGTGCTGCACCATTTCTGTCTCATTAATTGGGATAAGAGAGCAGAATTCAGTCCTTAATATAGCATTTGATAGTCCTCTTTCTAGGAAGGTGATTAGTGCAGGAGGTCTGGCAGCAACCATCACTAAGAAAAAGCTGAGGTACAGCTTGTGAGCTACCACATCTCCTGCTAGCTTGAAATGCTACCAGCAAAAGTGTGTGACCAGCAGCACACGGAGAAGGGACCTAAAGAGGGGCTGGCAGGAGAAGTTTTGTCATATCTGTAAAGAAATTAAACAAATGCTTTTCACAATTGTAAAAAGGATCGTCCCAGCAGCATGAAACTCACTCTCCTCTCTTGTCTGCACATGCAGATCACCTGTCCTTGAGAGACTTTAGCCCAACCTGCAGTTGTAGCTGCAGCACAGCTTAAGAACTGAAGTGAATTAACACTGATCTCTACTTCAGGAAGAACATTAACCTCCCCAGACACACTGGACCAAATCCATAACATCACTTAAGTTACATCAGGCTTAATTTCAGCACAGATATCTGCACTGGCTTTAATAGCAACAAAACTTTCCCCTTACTTCCAAAGTAACGGTGCTAAAATGAATCAGGTCAAAGGAGACTAAATGCTGGACAAAAACCTTGATCCCAGTTCAGATTTTGCCTGCTCAGGGACAGGGTTTGGCTGGCCATGGTAATCATGGGGTCATTACAGTATGCTCCAGACATTGCATAACTGCTGGTTTAATTTACTGCAAATGTTATTCAAAGCTGAGGATTTAATTCTTCTGAACAGTAAAGTTTACAGCTGAGTTAATCTCCTCTTCATAAGTCACTGTACATTATCTTCACAGAAGTCAGGGATATAATCTTGGGGTTTTGCTATTCACAAGTTTGGTAGTTCTGTTTCTCCCTTAATATTTTTTAGATCTGCCTCTTGAACATGCATGTTGTGTGCATGTACATCATCAATCACCGGAACATTTTCCAAGTCCACCCTCAGCTCCTCTGATATCTCTAGGTATCAGGTATCATTTCTGGATTTGTTCTTAGAGAGAGTACCAGCTTTTCATCCCACACCATTTAATTGTCCCATCAGAGCAGGAACAATTCTTTTAAATTCTGACTCACTTAAAACCTCTTATACTGAAACACAGAACTGCACAGAACCAGAGAATGGTGGGGGTTGGAAGAGACCTCTGGAGATCATCTAGTCCAATCTCCCTGATCAAGCAGGGTCATCCAGAGCAGGTTGGGGAGTCTCCTTCTCTGGAGAGATTCCAAACCCACCTGGACATTAGACATTCTGGGCAACCTGGTTCAGGGCTCTGGCAACCTCACAGCAAAATTTTTACTCCTGTTCAGATGTAACCTCCTGGCTCTGTTTGTGCTCATTTCCCCTTGTCCTGATACTAAGCACTTATGAAAAGAATCTGGCCACATCCTCTTCCCCCTCCCCCCTTTAATTATTGATCAATATTGATAAATTCCCTGCTCAGTCTTCTCCAGGCTAATGCTCTATTCCTTTCCAAAAGTACTGGCAACATGAAAAAAAGAGGCTCTTGGCAAGATCCTGCTCTTTGGATTGCCAATGCCATCTAAAATGGACTCCTTACAAATGACAGCAACTGTCTTGTATAGATCAGTGATTATTTTTTTCCTCCAGTTATCAGCAGTATTCAACACTTGGCACTGCTTTACCCATCTTTCATCTTCAAATGCATTGCCTGCATGTACAAATGGAGCTGATTAAAATCCTTTACACAGCCACAGCTGTAGCATGAGACTGTGTGAATGGAAAGGAGGAGGGAACAGGCCTACAGTCCTCTTACTTCTAACAAACCCAAACCTGCAACTTTTGTGTGAAGGTCTAAAATCTGTTAATGAAGGTACTGACTCATCTGTTCTTGAATCAACCCTTCAAATGAGTTTTAGTGCTCTGTAAGTGCCAAGAAAAGAACTTTGCCTCTTCCAAAGCTGTGCCCAAATTCTGTTTCTTCCAGAGCTCAAACAAACTGAAAAGCATTTCTGTGGAACAGTGGTAGGAGCATTCTGGGTAATGATGGGTGAATAAATGCACTGAGCATCCTGCTTTCCTTCAGAATTCCTACCTACAGTACCCTGTAGTGAATATTTACATTTCAATACACAGTTTGCTTCCTCTGCTCTTACAGAGCTATGTTGTTTGAGCCCTGGAGCTGCCCGTAGAGGCTTTGGGATTTACTCAGGATGCAAGTATGATTTAAAGAGGGAGGTTTGGTTTATTTCCCTGCCCCAAAACTGTCAGGAATATAACTCCTTTGCTAAGCAAATAGTCAAAGATGCCTCTTTCTTGACAAGTCTTCTGAAGGCCATGGCACAATAACACTATTTGAAGTTATTTAATTTATTAAATATGATTTCATGTGACAGGTATGAGTTGATGCTTTTAATAATATATGCTATGGGATGCAAAACAGTGCAATAGCTCTGCTGTCACCTCTAAATTCTATTGGAAAAATATAACCTTGGGTTAGGGTGATCTCTGGCTTGTTTATCATGACACTAGTCAATTAATTGAACAGAAAGAGAAGAGACAGTGAAGACTGGGTGATATCAGCATTGGATTTGTTCACAGAGGTTTACAAATCCACATGAAGGGTGTCACAGATACTTTAAAATGTATGTAAATGGTGATTAATGATCTATTATAAAAAACTGTTAACCAACAGCAACTAACTCGGATGCCTTCTGAGCACTCAGTGACATGAGGTGCATGGATTTGTGTCTGTCAGTAGTTAGCCTGATTAGATCTTAACCCTTCAGCATTATAGAAGGACTAGTATTAGATGCTGGGCTAGAGGGGGAGTGCGTATACAGGAGTGTATTCTAGGGAAAAAGCACATGTCTTGAAGAATTTATAATCTGTGAAGGCAAATTCAATATTGGGGAAAATAAAAAAGTCATGAAGATGGTGTTAGATCAAAACGACAGAAAGAAAACCCCATTAACCCATCAACCTATGCCATTGTGAATTAACTAAGGTAAAATGATGCAATCTTTTAAACATATTTTAATAAATGTTTAAAAAATCAATTCAATTAAAAAAAACCATAAAGAAGTGTAAGTTACAGCTCCTCCACAAGGACCCCTTCCATTCCTCCCTTGAATAACAAACAAGTCAGAACTCCAAGGGGGAGCATAGGTTGCATGAAGAATTCACCTGAGAGAAGCACCATAAAGTTACTTCAATAGACATGCATGCAATTGGCATAAAGTAAGTGCAGCTGTGATGCCTTTGTTTGTAGTTCTTTTACTAAAGAACTGGTCTACTTTAATAAGTATGGAACCCTTTGAAGTTATTACTTGGTACAGGCAGTATTAAAGCAGACAAACCTCTCCTACAGTAGTCACAGTGCCTATATGAAAGACAGATAACTGTGAAAACTGACCTCAGACTGAAGACATCTGAAGACAATGTGCTTTAATTTGGAAATAAAAAGGTAAAGCAGCCTAAGCATTATATAAGACACAGAATTGACAGGTAAAGTTTAGCTTATTGTAAGCAGGCATGCTAGATGTTGGGGTTGAATCTGGAGCATTTTCAAGTAAGTAGAAAGATTCTCCTTGTCTTCAGTGGTGGCTGGGTTGGGATTTTAAAAGGCTTATAGTTATGGGAGATGCATAAACCCTTTATGATATTCATTAGACTTCCACTATCAACTGCTGAAATCACTTAAATCTCTCTGCATTAGCTACACCTTTTTCAAATGGCTCTACAAAGCTCAGATTTCTCTTTCCCTTCTTTGCACCATTTCTTTCCCTTCTCTGCACCTCTCTGTAGGATCTATTAACATTTCAGAGGTTTTTTTTTTTAACCTAGATCCAATATAAAACTCAGAAGCACTTTTATGCTGGCCATGGCACTGTAGTATCACAGACACAGAATGAATCACAGATTGATTTGAGTGGAAAGGGACCTTAAGGATTATCCAGTTCAAATCCCTCTGCCATAGGCAGGGACACCCCCTACTAGACCAGATTGCTTAATGCCACATCCAACTTGACTTTGAACACTTCCAGGTTTGGAGCTTCCACAACTGCTCTGGGCAATCCATTCCAGTGCCTCACCACCCTCACAGAATCATAAAATGGTTTGGGTTGGAAAACGCCTCCAAAGGTCACTTAGTCCAACCCTGCGGCAGTGAGCAAGGACATCCTCCTTTAGATCAGGTTCCTCAGAGCCTTGCTGAGCCTGACCTTGAATATCCCCAAAGATGAGGCCTCAACTATCTCCCTGGGCAACCTATTCCAGTGTTCCACTACCCTCATAATAAAGGACTTGCTCCTAATGTCCAATCTAAATGTACTCTAATTTAAAACCATTTCCTCTTGTCCTATCACCACAGGCCTTTGTAAAGAGTCTCTCTCCAACCTTCTTGTAGGCTCCTTTCAGGTACTGGAAAGCCACTATTAGGTCTCCCTCAGTCTCTTCTTCTCCAGGCTGAACAACCCCAGCTCCCTCAGCCTGTCCTTGTAGCAGAGGTATTCCAGCCTCCTCATTTTTGTGGCCCTTCTCTAGGCCTGCTCCATCAGGTCCATGTCTTTCTTGTGTTGAGGGCATCAGAGCTGGATGCAATACTTCAGATGAGGTCTTAGTAGAGCAGAAGATGAATTTCTTTCTAATGTCTGATCTAAAACCCTAAAACCAGTTTCTTCCAGTTCAAAGCCTTGTTCTGTCACTGCATGCCTTTGCAAAAACTCCCTCCCCAGTTCTTCTGTAGCCTACTTCAAATACTAGAAGGCTGCACTAAGGTCTCTCCAGAGTTGAAAAACTCTAACTCACTTAGCCTGTCTTCACAGGAGAGGTCCTCCAGCCCTCAGATCACCTTTATGGCCTCCTCTGGACCCACTCTAACAGTTCCAATGCTGTTGTTCTACTCTATACAAAAATGTAACACTCAATAAATCATAGGAAGACAACCTCCATGAGGTCCCATACAGAGGAGTGAGCAGTAGGTACATTGCACACATGAAAAGTACTTAGCTTTTAATGCTGGTGTGAGCAGTTAATTGCACTGAAATAGTTTGTGTGTGGAAATGGTAAAATAGAAATGCCATCTTTTATTTCAAATGGTGAGAAAATAAATCTCTGAATAAAGCAAGGTAAAATGTTCTTTGAAGTGTTTAGATTTGTTAGGAGTAAAAATAGATGATTGTCAAATGTTCATCAGTCTTCACTGGTTTCCATGGAACCTTTTCTGCAAGAAGCAACATTTTGGGTGTTCAGAAGACAGTAGAGGCACTTCACTTCCTGACAAAAGGCAACACATCCCTGCTTTGCAGTAAAATTTGAGCAAATCTAAGATGTGGCATGGAGAGTGTTACTAAACCTGCCTCAGGTACACAGAAACATGGAACTGCTGTGTTCCACCTGGTATGCTTTTTAATAGGGGGTGAAATTTATTTAACTTACTTCATGTATGAACTTTCTGGTGACAACATGAAGAAATTCAGTGCCTTGGAAACCAAACTGACCCCTTTATTGTGAGAATTAGCTATAGAGATGTTGCAGTGGAAGCTCCAAACTTCTCACTGCAGCTGAAGCTTTCTTTGCTGCATGCTTTTGTCTTTGAGTTTCAGAAAAGTTGCAACAATTCTTTTTTTCTAGAACTGGAGCCCACAACAAAAGAAGGACATGGAACTTTTAGAGCAGGTCCAGAGGAGGCCACAAAGATGATCTGATAGCTAAAGCACTGCTCATTTGAAGATAGACTGAGTTGTGGTTGTTCAGCCTTGAGGGGAGAAGGCTCTGGACAGACCTTAGACGAGTCTTCCAGTCTACAAAGGGGGCTACAGGAGAGCTGGAGAGGGACTTTGTAAAAAGGCATGTAGTGATGGGACAAGGGGTAATGGCTTCAAGCTGGCAGAAGGTGGTTTTATATCAGACATTAAGAAATTCTTCCCCATGAGGGCGGTGAGGCACTGGAATGGATTGCCCATAGAGATTGTGGAGGCTCCAAGCCTGGAAGTGTTCACAGCCAGGCTGGACGGGGCATGAAGCAACTTGGTGTAGCAGGAGTTGCCTTTGCCCAGGGCAGGAGGCTTGGAATGGATCATCCTTAAGGTCCCTTCCAACCCAAACCAGTCTAACTGCATATTTACATTTAAACTAAACTAAAATATATATAACTGATGAAATTGGAGGTTATTTTTTCTGAAAAAAAAAAATGTAGAAGCAATTCCATAAACTTCATCAAAGCAGTCCCTGACTCTTACCAAGATAGAAAATGTCACAATTCAGCTCAGGTTAGAAATGCCCTTTATGATTGCATCTCTTCTACTGAAGAAAGAAATTGATTTTCTTTCTTCATACCCTAAATAAAAATTTAAGAGATGTCAAATATAAAGGAGTAGATCAATGCTTTCTAACTACAGGGCCTGCCTGCCATAGCTGGTTACTATGTTTATTTCTAATTGAGAGCATTTAGCTCTCCTGAAAATGGTCGTTCTCTTCAGCCATCTAAACACACAGGACTGGTTTACAGACTGATGATATTAAGTATCTGGAGTTGCCATTGATTACGTGCCTGAAAATTTCGCTGCTAATTGAAGCTTAGTGACTAGCTTAAAGATCCTGCTTGTTGGCTTGGATACTTGAATACAAATGCCTTTTTTTTAAAGGAAAAATGGAGAAACCGAGCTGTGCTGGTGTCCAGGGTTAATACACTCCATTTCCACAGGCACCTCTCATTCATACAGATGGGAGGGAAAGTAACACCAGAAAACCCCAACCCTCTGTGTTGAGATAAGGAGTTTAATGAGATGGTATGCTGCAGTTAGCCATTTTTGCAGAAAAGCACAGCAAAATGCAGACCTAGCAGCAGAAGCCAGCAACCTCCTCCCACTCTACAGCCTGCAGCCAGCCCAATAGAAAAAGACAAAACACCCCAAAACCAGAAGCAGCAACCACAAAACATGAAGCTTCTCATGTTACAACCTGAACTTTGAGCCCCGTGATACTTTGCTCCAGCCAGTATTTCAATTTTGAAGCTGCCATGACAGCAGTATGGTATTGAATACTCATCAGCAGATTGAACTTAACCTATGATATTCTCCACCCTTTATTCCATACCACCTATGTCATGTCCAGCAGGACCTAGCATCAAACAACACACGTCATATATCAGTCACTGTCCATCGTCACTCAAAACGAGACTGCCCTGTGGTACGCAGCAGATGCTGTGGAGCTCCACGCTGTTGCAGTACAATCTGGATCAGTGAAATGGTAGGGCTTTGTTTCCACCCCTGGGGCAGTTGTCATGACTTGGTATTTCCCTTATCGACTCTGGTTACTAAGAGGTGCTAAGGTTCAAATAATTCCCTTGGAGTAAATGAAGGTGAAACACTGCCAAATGGCTAATGAACTTGGTTTATTAAACTGAACTGGGGCAGAAGGAAAATGGAAAGGAAAAGCAGTGGGAAAAGCATGTATCAAAGAGAAGGAATATTACTATTTCCCTGGCTTAAAAATTACGGCGTGGCAAGCGCAGTTCCAAGTGTCTTGGTAGTGGAGCAAGGCTGTGCCATGTGGTCTTCTCTGGGCTGCAGGCAGCACGAAGCAGGGCCATGCCATGTGGCTTTTCTCCAGGATGCAAGCAGCAGTGTTCACCAAACGCTGCGGGGCAGGGGGTACAGGCTGCCTGCCGTGGAGCCCCCTAGGCATGCAGACAGCGGCAGGAAAGCAGGACCATGACATGTGGCCGCTGCCGCTTGCTGGGGCGTGGGGACAAGGGCAGCGGCGGGGACACAGGGCCACGCCAGGTGGCCGTGCTGCTGCTGGCTGTTGCCGCCTACCGGAGCGTGGGGTCGAGCAGGGCTGTGCCATGTGGATGCTGCCGCCCGCCGTTTCCTGGGGGTGGGCTGTGTAGAGTACCGAGGGCGGAACGGAGCTTAGCGGCTGGTGGGAAGAGCGCGGCCGCCTCCGCCGCCCCACCTGCTGCGCCGAAGTTCCCTGCTCAGACCTGGCGCGGCAGCCGCGGGCAGGGCCGGGCGCACCGCCCGTGTGGGTGCGGTGCCGTGTGCAGCCTGCCCTTCGGCAGCGCGGTGTGAGCGGCCCCGGCGCTCACCTCTCCGGTGGCTCTTTCCACCTGTCCCAGGGAAAGCAGGCCGTGACCTGCGTTCCCGCGTTCTGCTCCCAGCGCATCCAGTTGCTTGGATTCCCCCGTCACACCAGAGGTGCAGATGGGTCCCACCTCTCATAGTTCGACGATGTCAGAGTTGCGGTAGGTCGCCTAGAAACCTTTCTCTCCTCTCCCTTGCGGAGCCGGGACGGGGGAAAGAGAAAAGAGCGGGAAAGCAGCAGCGCCAAGGCAGCTCCCTTTCCTGTGACCGCAGTTGGTGGACACATGGACCCTGCCCCAAGCCACAGGCCAGAACCCAGCACTGGGGCTATGTAGGCTGAGTTTCCTGCTTTTTTGGGTGACATTACCACAGCAATTGGGAGATAGTAAAAAGAGTGAGCTGCAGAGTGCACGTTCTCTCGTTTGGCCTTTGCATTACACCTGTGGAGTGTTAGTGCCAGCTCAGGAAAGCTTTTCTGAGGAAAGGAGCCCGTAAGAGGACTCTTCACAATCACCAACGCTGCCTTGTGAGTAAATTGCAATGTTTCTTAGCCTCTGGGAAATGTCTGCCTTTTGTTAGTGGGGAATATTCACTGCTTGTGGCTTTATCTTCTCTGAGTAGTGTTTCTCAAACTGATTCATCCTCATCCTTTGCCAGATGAACTCCTTTCTCTTGTATACTCCCTTTTCTTCACAGGGGTGGCTGATACTGGCGCTGGATGGTTCTCTGGTGCAGCTGCCATGCCTGCTGTTGGGGTCTGAGTAGCCATGGTGCTCGTTGCTCTGCCTGTAAGCCCAGAGACCTTCTCTTGCTCCTTTGCAGTCTGAACAGTGATGAGAAGGGCTCGTGAGGCACGGGCCAGGTTTGAGCACGTTGCGATGGCTGATGTCTCTTGGGAACTTCAGGCTGACAACAGACTTTTCTCAAACACTTCACCAGCTTGTCAGGATTTTGCACTTGTTCAGGAGTGGAATTCCAAAACACCAGAGGTAACCACAGGCCTTGGCCCTTGCCCATATTCTCCCCCACAGCCTGCCACTCGTAATTATCCAGGCTCCAGATTTCCAGGTGATATTCTTGGGAAAGGCCTGCATTGCTCTAGACAAAAACTGACCCATCACATGGGTAAAGCTACATATAAACTGCATGGCTAGTGGATTAACCATGTCCACAACACAGCTTTAAGCACCACCACAGAGAGCACATACAGGACCCAGGCACATTGGCCCCAGCAGCCCCCAGAAAGCAAAAGAATCAGTATAGCAAACACACTACAGGGGAAAAAAAGTACGCACAACTCTCTTAACAAACTTCAAGCCTCAATTGAATCCTCTCATTATCTTGCTTCTCACTATCTCAACTCTTTTGTCTCCTGCCAAAATCAACTGTCTTGTTTAAAACAGCCTGGTTTTTAAGCCTCATGTTGGGATGCCAAGTATGGACTGACCTGGTTTAACGCAGCCCACTCTGACAAGCCTGCCCATGCCACAGGCACAGACAGGAGAGAAAGTAACACCCAAAAACCTCTGTGTTAAGATAAGGAATGTAATTAAATGATACACTGCACAGTTACCTTAGCCATTTTCACAGAAAAACAGAAGCAGCAGCAGAAGCTGGAGACCTCCCCTCAACCCTCATCCAGTCCTGTGGAAAGGACCAGTACCCCAAAACTGGAAACCAGAAGTGGCAACTGGAAAGAGGAAGCCTCTCATGTTACAATCTGAACTTCAAGCCCTGTGTTACTTTGCTCCAGCCATCATTTTAATTTTTAAACTGGATTGAGGTCAGCATGGTGTGGAATACACATCAGCAGAGTCAACCCATGACAGCTGAGTTGTTTCCCTTTATGTCTCAAATATTTGTGTTTGATCATTTTCAATCACAGTCATGTAGTGTTCTAAACAGGGGCCCATGTTGACTTACATGAAATACAACAAAAAACATCAGAGGTACTTTCTGAGGCACCAAACATTTAATGGAAATTTGGAAGTATCAACATACTTAAAATACATTGAAAGAGAACAGATTGTACAAGTTTTGAAGGCTTCTTAATACAGCACTAAGTCTCAAGATGCCATTCTTGTCCAACAATGGTTGGACCTGATCATCTTGAAGGTCTCTTCCAAACTGAACAAGTCTATAATTCTTCACTGCAGGGGAGATGGATTAGATGACCTTCTAGGATTCTGTGTTTTACATACAAAGTTTTAAAACTATCTGTATCTGCTTTCTAAATATTATATGGGTCAAGACAAATCTTTTCTGCTGCTCCCATTTTGAACAAAATTTGTTGTCTGGACTATCTGCTTCTAAAACCATCAAATTACTTAGATTAAAAGGCTGGTCTCCCTGGGTTGCAGGAGATTTACTTAGCATGTACTGAATATGCATTTTAAGGTTTCTTTAACTGTGTTTTAGATACACAATGGTATTCAGTGGAAAGACTCGTGTTAGTACCAAATTCGGGCTGAAATCTTTTAATTGGTACATGCAAAAATTAGTGTTTGCCACCTTATCAGCATGTGCAAATTTGTGATACCATCTTACAGAACAGATTAAGTTGCAGTAGTGTGCAAGACATTCAACCCAAAAGACACAGTGAGAAAATAGCTGGTGACATGACCCAATCGTGCAGTTTTTCCTCATCACTTAACTGAAGTTGTACCCTTTCTTTGTCAGGGAGTTGAGTCTGTCTTCTCTATGTAATTATCTAATCACAAAATGTCACAGGCTGGAAGGGACTTCAAAAGCTCATCCAATCCAACCCCTTTGCCAGAGCAGGATCACCTAGAGCAGAGCACATTGGAACTCATCCAGATGGCTCTTGAATATCTCCAGAGAGGGAGACTCCACAACCTCCCTGGGCTGCCTGTTCCAGTATTCTGTCACCCTCACAATGAAAAAAATCCTCCTCATGTTTCCATGGAACTTCCTATATCTCAGCTTCCACCTATTGCCCCTTGTCCTGTTGTTGGGCATCAACGAGAAGAGGCTGGCTTCATCCTGCTGGCACTCACCCTTTACATATTTATAAACATTGATGAGGTCACCTTTCAATCTCCTCCAAGTTAAAGAGCCCCAGCTCCCTCAGTCTCTCATAAGAGAGATGTTCCATTCCCTTTATCATCTTTGTGGCTCAGTGCTGGACTCTCTGAAGCAGCTCCATGTCCCTCTTGAACTATGTAGTAGGGAAATGCTCCATCCTGTGTAGTGGAGAAGTGCTTTTCCCATTGTAGTCGTGGATAATCCTACAGCTGAAAAAACAAACAGAGAGAATATAGGAAAAATGATAATTCATCTTGCACTGCAAAATTGTAAGCTAGGTTTGTTCCCGGTTACAGTAGGTTAGGTAGTCATCTCATCCTGTGACAGGTGGGAGTAAACTTGATGAAGGTGCTGGTCTGTCTTCCCTGGCTTTAAAGCACGTAGGTGATTTTGTGTACAGGAATTTTCTATGTGTTTAAATCACTTGAGGAGAACCCATCTGAAATTGCTGATCTAAGAATGCAGAGATCCTAGAAGTTCACATTCTCTTTCCTCTTTGGATGCTGCGATCTGCCTTAAGGATGGCCACCTTATGTGATGTTCCTCTCTGTGACATTTAGCATTTCCTGCCACTCTCTGTGGTTGTATCTATGCAAATTTCATTGAGGATTTAATAATAGACTAACCACATGTAGTGGGGGGAGAAAGGCAAGTGGATTGGATTTTCCCCTTAATGGATGCTTGGATAATGACTGGTCTGATGCTTTATCTTTTCCAGAAAACGTGAAAGCTTAATAGCTATGCAGCTAACAAGTGTTACATTTCTGGTTCAAATATGGGCTTAGGAAAAGGCTTTCTTAAGAAGCACTGGTTATTAGACTTGTCATACTCTGGCTGAGGATAAGTTCCAAGAAGCTTCAATGAGAAGAGCATTAACTCATGCTCAGTAAGGTCATGCTCAGTAAGGTTTTTCAGCTGTTCCATGCCTCAGAGTTGATTGGGTCATTTTTGCACCACTGTGACCATTAGTTTCAAATGATGTGGGGTTTGGGGAAGACTTTCTGATATGAATAGACTGATGTTACATTTACTGATGTAAATACCAATACTTTGTGTCTAGACAAGCTTTTTGCATGTCACATATCCAGGTTTAGCAAACACTAGGTCCACCATTGTAGACCACAATGGCAGATTTGCAGGCCAGCAGGTCTCTGATGCAAACCCAAGTATTATTTTTAAACCAAACAAGGATAACTCTTTCCCTTAAGTACAGTGCACCTGATTCAAAGCCCACTGCAGTTATTGTGGGTGTTTCTGTTAATTCACTTCATGTTTGGATTAGGTTGGAAGTTCTGTAAGGTCCAAGAAATGGTCTATTCAGAAATAGAATAGAGGAAAATAACTCACAAGCAAAAAAATTATTTTAATGTAGCTTTTTTTCCCCGCACTCCCTCACAGCTCTTCTCTATAAAACAGATCACTGTCAGGCAGAAATTAGAGCAAGAAGTTTCATTTCAAAAAGTGAGTGTTTTCAGAAGGCTGTGAACACACTGACGTGGTGTCACGATGTGGAAGCTATCTTGCAATCTGAACCACTGTGGTCACTGATGCTACCAGCTATAATTAACCTAGCACAGTGAGTTGAAACACTTACTCAGGCACTTCATAGAACCTGACAAAAGCTTGAAATTAAGCAGGTAAAATAACTCTGCATTTTGGTTTCCTGATGGTCTCACTCTTGCAAAACTGATGCACTGCAGCATGTGTTGAATTCCCTTTTGTGTCTGCAGAGTCATGTCCTTTATTAAATGCTAATCACTTGCCAAATTGATTTTGAAGAACGCACAAGAATAAATCAGCACCCAGAAAGAAAAAACACAAATGTTGACGTTGAAGTAGATTAACCAAATAAACCCAAAATGATGGAGGCAATCGTGCATGTCATACATGATTGTGAAAAGAAATATATCCTAAACCACCATCAGGGATTTTTTTATAGTTATAACCTGCTTTCACATCTTAGTTCCAATGTATGTCTTTCAGTGGATATCGTATGACTCCCAACAATTGGAGCACGTTGGAGACCATACACTATTCATCATTAGTGACAATTCCTAGCACTGTGATGTGGTCAGTGCTTATTTAAGTAGATTTCTTCCAAACATATTCCCAAGAGGGTTAGATGAAGCACTGATGTTTTTCCATAAGGTAGAGAAAGATACCTTAAAGTGAGATAAACACTAAAATGTGATGGTAGCAAAACAAAAAGCAGCAGCAGTTAACATTTGGCTAACCCAGTCACTCAGCTTAGTGCAGCCTGAGTGGCAGAGCTGGCTTCTAACAGCACCCATGTGTGATGTACATTAGTGCTGTTGAGCAGTTCAGCCAGCGTGCTATTTCAGAGGAAGCGAGCAAAGATCTCTCTTAGCAACCAAGGGTGCAGTTTCACATTACACCTAATACAGTGTGACTGCAGGCTGCTAAGAATACG
This sequence comes from Pogoniulus pusillus, assembly GCF_015220805.1. Classification (NCBI taxonomy): domain Eukaryota; kingdom Metazoa; phylum Chordata; class Aves; order Piciformes; family Lybiidae; genus Pogoniulus; species Pogoniulus pusillus. Next base: position 18,337,763 of record NC_087284.1, read on the forward strand.
AGCAGTCCCCATTCATTTCCCACAGCTCTAACTTCCTGCAGTCCCCTTTCCTCTCATCTAGTGATTGCATGGCTGTAGGGCATGGTTTAGCTTTCTCATCTGGGGAAAAACAAATCTCTTCTGTCCTTCCATCCTCCCTCCCTTCCTTCCTCTCTCCCTTCCTTCCTCTCCTCCTCTTTTTCTTTCTTTCTTTCTTTCTTTCTTTCTTTCTTTCTTTCTTTCTTTCTTTCTTTCTTTCTTTCTTTCTTTCTTTCTTTCTTTCTTTCTTTCTTTCTTTCTTTCTTTCTTTCTTTCTTTCTTTCTTTCTTTCTTCACTTTCTTTCTTTCTTTCTTCACTTTCTTCTCTTTCTCTCTCTCTCTCCCCCCTCTTTCTCTCTCTCTCTCCCCCTCTTTCTCTCTCTCTCTCCCTCTTTCTCTCTCTTTTCTTTCCAATTTCCTTCTGAATTCCTAAATTATTTCCTTCTTTTCTTTCCTGCTTTTTCTTTTATTGTGTCCTATGGAGGATGTATGTTTGTAAGAGCAAACTCAGCTTGCAGAAGTGGACAGAAGAAACCAGTGTCAGTGCAGTGGTAGGAACCCACAGCTGGGCCTGGAGGACTGTTTGAAGCGGTCTCAGTTAACTTCCCAGATCTGCTAGTTTGGGAGGAGTTGCGTTCAGACCTAGCTTGTGGCTATCATTAGATGACATCAGATAAAGCTGCATTATACTCAAGTTTAAGGTCAATTTTATACTCGTTTCAGCACATTTCCACATGCTGCTTCTCTTCCAAAGAATGTTCTCATGTGGGAGGTGTTGCTACCTTGTTCTTCATCCCTAAAAGTGGACTGAAACTCAGGCTTAAGTATTGCCTTCAATCAGAGTTTAGAATCAAATCCTGCTGAAACAGAATTACTTACTTGTCCAGAAATATGTTTTGCCTGGTTGATCTGTGAGTGGTGAGTCAGAATGGCTTTGAGAAGTGGGTTTTTAAAAAACAATCACAGAATGTTACAGGTTGGAAGGGACTTTGAAAGATTATCCAGTCAAACCTCCCTGCCAGACCAGAATCTCCTAGAGTAGGTTGCATGGAATGTGTCCAGGTGGCTTTTGGATGTCTCCAGAAAAGGAGACAAGTGTCCTTGCTTTTGAAATATAAAATAATTCAAATTGTTGAAAAGATCAGGACGCTTCCAAATATTGCTAGATCAGGAGATCTCTTGGATTTATGTTCTCACATAATGCTTCTGTTCCAATATAAGGTTTGAAATATGCCCCAAGCATGACAGATTTCTTGCTAATGCTATCTAAAATTCCTTAAGGACACAGTGTACTTCTAAGAAAGGATAAAGGATTTGTCTGAATTCAGAACCCGTTAAGGAAGACACCATAGCGAAAACACAGAAAGAAACTGAATCATGTCCAGAGAAGGGCAACAAAGCTCATGACAGGTTTAGAGCACAAGTCTTCTGAAGAGTGAATGACAGAACTGGGGTGGTTTAGCCTGGAGAAAAGAATGCTGAGGAGAGACCTTCTGGCTCTCTGCAACTCCCTGAAAGGAGACTGCAGTGAAGTGAGGGTTGCACTATTCTCCCAAGGAACAAGTGACAGGACAAGAGGAAGCCCTCAAGTTGTGCCAAGGAAAGTTTAGTTTGGACATTAGGAATTATTTATTCCCTGAAAGGATTATAAAGCCCTGGAACAGGCTCCCCAAGGCAGTGGAGTCCCCATCCCTGGAGTGATGTAAAAGTGGTATTGACGTGGGACTGAGCAAAACATGGTTTAGTGGTGAACTAGCAGTGCTGGGTGAATGGTTGGACTTGATTTTGAAGTTTTCTTCAAACCAAAATGGTTCTGTGATTCCACAGGTGCTGACAAAGAGGCTGATTTGACGTCTGTTACAATAAAGGAAATGCTCCTGTTTTTGCAACTGAAGAATACAGGAGAACAGGAATTTACACAGGAAACCCACTGGAGAAGCAGGAACTGGATCTAGGCATGCTGAATGCCAACCAAGAGGTTTGTTTTACCTTGTTCAAAGAAGGATACAGTTAATTACAGACTGATTACCCTCACTTCAGTCTCTGGGAAAGTTATGGAACAAATCCTCCTGGGGACTGTTACAACCCTACTGAAGCATGTGACTGGGAAAAGCCAACATTGATTCACCAGGGGCAAATCATGCTTGACAGATCTGATAGCCTTCTATGACAAAGTAACTTGCTCGTTTGATGCAGGGCAAGCAAGCATAGAATCATAGAGTGGTTTAGGTTGGAAGGGATCTGAAAGATCATCTAGTGCCAACTACCTATCATAGGCAGGGACACCTCCCACTAGAACAGGTCACTCAAGGCCTCATTCAACCTAGTCTTGAACACCTCCAGAGAGGAAGCATCCACAGCCTACCTGGGCAGCTCGTTCCAGTGTCTCGCCACCCTCACTGTAAAGAACTTCTTCCTAACATCTAGTTTAAATCTCCCCACTGCCAGTTTAAGCCCGTTATTCCTCATCCTGTCATTAGAAGACCGTGTAAATAGTCCCTCCCCAGCCTTCCTGTAGGCCCTGGAAGGCTACTACAAGGTCTTCTCAAAGCCTTCTCTTCTCCAGGCTGAAGAGCCCCAACTCTTGTAGTCTATTCTCATAGGAGAGGTGCTTCAGCCCTCTGATCATCTTCTTGGCCCTTGTCTGGACTCACTCCAACAGTTTGATGTCCTTCTTGTGTTGGGGGCTCCAGAACTGCACACAGTACTCCAGGTGGGGTCTGTTGAGAGCGGAATAAATCCGTTGCCCTGCTGGCCACACTTCTGTGGCCAGCTCATGTTGAGCTTTTCATCAACCCAGACCCCCAGGTCCTTTTCCTCAGAGCTAATCTCCAGCCATTCACCACCCAACCTGGATTTGTGCTTGAGATTGTTCCAACCCAGGTGCAGGAGCTTACACTTGGCCTTGTTGAATTTAATGAAGTTGGCCTGGGCCCACCTCTGCAGCCTGTCTAGGTCCTCTGAATGACATCCATTCCCTCTAGCAAGCAGCTGATATTGTCTACGTGGATGACTCCAAGGCTTTTGATACAGTCCCTCACAACCTCTCCTAGGAAAACTGACACTTTATGGCCCAGACGAGTGGTCTGTGCAGTTGGTGGAAACTGGCTGACAGGCTGTACCCAGAGGGCAGTAGTAAATAGTTCTTTCTCAGTCTGGCAGCCAGTCACAAGCAGGTCACTCTACTCAGCGCTTGTTAGACCACCCCTGGAGTACTGCACTAGGTTTTAGTCCCTGCTGTGTGAAAAATGTGTGGACAGGCTGAAAGTGTCCAGAGAAGGGCCATGGGAATGATCAAAGGACTGGAAGACCTGCCATAGGAAGAAAGGCTGAGACAACTGGATTTGTTCAGGCTTAGGTGAAATCTTATTACTGTGTACCAGTACTCAAAGGGTGACTACCAGAAGGATGGAGACTCTTTTTATGAGTAGTCACATAGAAAGGACAAGGGATAGTGGGCACAAGTTATTCCTGGGGTGATTCCAATTGGACTCCAGGAGAAAAAATTTCATCATGAGAACAGTTAGACATTGGAATCATCTCCTGAGGGAAGTAGGTGATTATCTACATTGAACAGTTTGAAGACTCAGCTTGACAGGGCGATGGACCATCTCACTTAAACTATACTATTACCTAGAAAGGCTGAACCAGATGATTCTTGAGATCCCTTCCAACCTAGTATCTGTGATTCCATAATTCTTATTAAAAAAAAAATCAATTTTTAGAACCATAAAATCAGTCAGGGTTGGAAGGGACCACAGAGATCATCTATTTCCAACTCCCCTGCCATGGGCAGGGACACCCTACCCTAGGTCAGGCTGGCCAGAGCCCCATCCAGCCTGGCCTTAAACACCTCCAGGCATGGGGCCTCAACCACCTCCCTGGGCAACCCATTCCAGGCTCTCACCACTCTCATGCTGAACAACTTCCTCCTGATGGCCAGTCTGAACCTACCTACCCACCTCCATCTTTTCTCCATGCCCCCTAGTCCTGTCACTCTGTGATATCCTAAAAAGTTCCTCCCCATCTTTTTTGCAGGCCCCCTTCAGATACTGAAAGGACGCAATAAGGTCACATGGGAGCCTCCTCTTCTCCAGACTGAACAGCCCCAACTCTTTCAGTCTGTCCTCATAGCAGTGCTGCTCCAGCCCTCTGAGCATCCCAGTGGCCCTTCTCTGGACACACTCCAGCACGTTCACATCCTTCTTGTAATAGGTGCTCCAGAACTGGATGCAGTACTCCAGGAGGAGTCTCACCAGAGCGGAGTAGAGGGGGAGAATCACCTCCCTTGACCTACTGGCCACACTTCTCCTGATGCAGCCCAGGATCTGGTTGGCTTTCTGGACTGCAAGAGCACACTGCTGGCTCCTATTGAGCTTCTCATCCACCAGCACCCTTAAGTCCCTCTCCTCAGGGCTGCTCTCCAGCCAGTCACTGCCCAGATTGTTTTTGTGCTTGGGATTGCCTCGACCCAGATGCAAGACTTTGTATTTGGTGTTCTTGAACCTCATGAGGTTGGCTTGTGCCCACCTCTCCAGCCTGTCCAGATCCCTCTGGATAGCATCCCTTCCCTCCAGCCTGTCTGCTGCACCACACAGCTTGGTGTCATCAGCAAACTTGCTGAGGGTGCACTCTTTTTTTATTTACTTTTCTGAGATTTCAAATGTTTCCCACTCCATACAGCCAAAAGCTGCCAAAAACTTCCAACATTAAGAAGAAGCCAGGATCTCTTCTAGTGTACTGGATTTGTAATCACTTGTACAGGGTGAAAGAGTTTCACAGAGAAAGCCTGTCCTCTGATTTCCTCATTCAGTTGATTTTCTATAACCTTCAGGACCTTTTATGGTCTATCCCTGCTCTACTCACCATTTCTTAGGCTCTATTTAGCAGCATGACTGAAGTGGAGGGATCACAGAGCACAGATGGTTAAGCAGTGTACCCTTGACAGGTATTGTCCTGATATAAATGAGCTGTAGCAGCAAATCACAATTTTTCTATCTCACATCTCTTGCCAGCATTTCAATCGTTGGCCCATATGTACCCTGGAGCAGATGAAAAAGTGCTTCTCCTTTTCATCAGAGATATCATCCTTGTCAAAACTAGGAGCATAACCTCAGTTGTCATGTGGGGACAGTGAAATTATTTCAGAAGAGTGTTTCGGGTATTTTTAGATATCTAAACCATCTAAACCACTAAACCGTGTTGCTCAGCACCACATCTACACATCTTTTAAATCCCTTCAGGGGTGAGGACCCCACTGCTGTCCTGGGCAGCCTTGTTCCAGGTCTTGACCACTCTCTCTAGGATGAAATTATTCCTAATGTCCAACTTAAACCAAGGCACAAGGTAAAGCCATTTCCTCTTGTCTTGTTGCTTTTCACTTAGGAAAAGACATCGACCTCCACCTCAATCCAGCCTGTTGAGAGTGATATGGTCTCTCACAGAGATCAGATGCCCATCAAGCTGTGTTAATAAGCATTTCTTTGCTTTTAATAGAAAGCCACTGTTCCTGATTACAGCTGTAGGGCATGAGGAGACATGAGATCGCTGCTGAATTCTCCAGAGTAGGTTCGAGCTGTGCAGAATCCACATCCAGCCTGGGATATGCAGAAAGCCAAAAACTACACCCCATTCCTGTTGTGTGTCCTTCACACAGGGAGTTGCCACTGAAGTGCTGCTTCACTTCAGAGAAATTATAGCTGTTCAGGGGCGTGAAATAGCTGTGAAGAAGAAAGGAATGTGATACAAGTTGTTCTGTGCAGAGCTCAAACTTGGCTTGTCACTGCCTCTGCATGGGCTTCTGCAACTGCCACTTGCTTCCTCCCACAACCAAGTGCCTGAATGATGCATTTTTTATATTCCCTGGGTAGCTAAGCCACACCACTGAAGTAATGCTGACCTCCTGAATGTATTACAAATAGTTTGTTAGGGGACCACCAATACTTGAGGGAGCAGATGGCTGCTCAAGCCAGAGATTTAAGGAGGAGATGATAGGATTTGCAAATAGAATTGCTTTCTGTCTTCTTCTATTCAGGAGACCACTATGAAATGCTGTGCTATCTTTCCTCCTCTGCTTACCCCCTGACCAAAAACATACTGGGAGATCTCAGCAAGGAGCAGCACACAGTGTCTGTACTTCCAGTGAGGGTGCCTGCAGGGGGAAAGAACAGGCCAGAAAAATAGATGACAAGACCAAACCAAATTTCCAGAGAGACTTTGAGAAATTAACAGCAGCCACATATCAGAAAAGCAGATCTCTATAAGTCCTCCATAGAGGTGAGGATTTGTGAGGTTAAATCTGATGGAAGGATTTTAATGGGCAGTGTCACTGACCTAAAAAAGTAAGAGGGGTGGAAAATCTTGCAGCAAGGAGCCAAGCTGCAAAAATAATCAAGATCTGATCAAGAATAAAACCAGAAGGAGTGTGTAGAGAAATAAAATCATAAAGGAGAAAGTAATATGATCAAGCAGGGGAAGTTTGCAGGAGGTGTAAAGAAGAGAGTTCCTTTTAAATACTTCAGGCACAATCTTCACTTCTTTGTGCAACTGGAAACAAGTCCAGCAATCAGTGTATACTGAACCCAGAAAGCTTTCTGTACCCCTTGCCAGCAAATTCATAGTACAGAGATATGAAGCCTTTTTGTGGGGAGGACATTAACCAAAAATGCTTCAGGGTCTGTCACTGGCTGCTTTAAAGGAGAAGGAAGAAGTGAGCAATATTACGGCCTGCTTTAGAGCAGCCAATATAAAATATGGAGTTTCCTTTTCAAATATCTTATTACATATCAAGGACACATCATACAAAAGGAAAAGGAAGAGTCCCTGAAGAACCAAGTGTGGTTAGAAAATAGTCTAGAAATGCAATCTAAATCTGATGTAGACATTAAGAGACACTATGATGATACTGCAGGGTGAACTTAAAGCATTAAAGGTGAAATTAAAGTACAGGGATAAGAAGGACACAAATAAAGTAAGAATAACAAATAAGTATTCAAGAGGATTTGATTCAGACTGACGAATAATTTGAAGGAGAGAATAAGAAGTTGAAGGTGGAACATCACAGGAAATATTAGAGGTGTAACTGAACAACTAGAAGTGGATGTGGGGAAAGAGGTTTTCTGAGGCTGGAGAGCAAGCACTAGGAAGGAGAAAGTGCAGTTGTAGCAGAGAAGCGAACCAGGACAACAGTCTTTGAAGGTGGAACTTCACAGGAAATAGTAGAGGTGGAACTGAATTACTGGAAGTGGGTGTGGGGAAAGGGGGTTTCTGAGGTTGGAAAGAAAGCACTGGGAAGGAGAAGGTGCAATTCTAGCAGAGGAGAAGTGACCCAGGACAACAGCCTTTGACAAATACATCATAGAACTTCCCCCTGGTTCTCAGTTCTTCACCTTCCACTGTTCCCTTGAGGAGGAGCTCACCACCTCTCTCTAGAAGAGGTTGAGGGACATTGATTTCTTTTTAATGCTTTTCTGCACTAAGAAATATTTGCATTTCTGGGAAGGTGACAAGAAGGGATAAAACAGTCAGGGAATACTGATGAGGAACTAAATTCTTCCTCACTGTGACTTCCATAGCAATCTTAGGGCTCTAACATATACTAGGAAATGCTAAGGGATTGGGAAAAATGGAATCACAACACATTGACAAGACCCAGAAGGAAGGCAGATCTTCTAGAGAATGAAATGATTGCTAAAATGAAATTCTTATTGTTGCATATTGAGTAAATATTTGTAACATAACAAGAGATCTGTTTTGAAGATAAAAAAGAATACAATAATAGTGCTGGAATGATAGAACCAATCAAAATGACTTCTGTAAATTTTTAAAGACCTGATTGAAAGAGAGCTTTGCAAAGAGTGATGTGACACACTTGCTGTTCTGTCATTACACAGAAAAAAAACCCATAGTTGAAAAATATGAGCCATTCCTCTTTCTTGGATGGGAGAGAGGTGTGGTGGTTTTGCTGGCTCACTATATGACTTGGCTCGAGAATCAAGTTCCTAGATGAAGGAGGCAGAAGTTATTTAAAGGGAAAATCAACAAAAATTCCCACTTTAAATGTTTCCCCTTTCTTTTAAATTTTATTTGTATAGCTTTTAGAATTTCTGATAGCATTCAGTAAAGAGGATGTTGCCTTCCTGGGGGCAATTTTCATCACAATCACAGGCTGGTGGGGTTTAGAAGGGACCTCTGGAGATCATCTAGTCTATCCCCCTTCCAAAAGCAGGATCACCCAGAGCAGGTTAACCACAATCACAGACTTCAGGCAGATTTGGAATCTCTCTGGAGAAGGACACTCTGTAGCCTTTCTGGGCAGCCTGGTCAATTGCTCTGGCACCCTCAAAGTGGAGATGTTTTTCCTTCTGTTCAGATGGAACCTCTTAAGTTCCACTTAGTGCCTGTTTCTTCTTTTCTTGTCACTGGGCACTAATGAAGAGAGTCTAGCCCCATCCTGTTGCCCCTCACTCTTTAGCTATTGATCAGCATTGAGAAGATCTCCTCTCAGTCTGCTCTTCTCCATGCTAGACAGCCCCAGGTCTCTCAGCCTTAGACCTAATGGGGTCTTAGCTTTAGCTGATCAGAGATCAGGACAACTAAGTGCTGTCTGTTTAAAAAAGGTTAGTGATTTGTTAAGCTCACTGAATCTGGGTAATCTTTGGGCAGTGATGGATCATTATTTTAGAAACTCCATTTACTATTTCATACCACATGATGCATAGCCTATAATATCTTGAAGAATAATCCATATCCTTCAGTGTCTTGCTGTATTAACCCACCTCTAAGTCTACAGCAGTGATCAGATGGTCAGAATAGTCCCTGACAGATCTCATGCATGAAGTAGTTTGGATACAACTGGCTGAGTGGAGGCTGAAGGGATTTCCTTTATGTGATCAGCACAAGAAGCAGGAGAAGTTCTCTGAAAGATTTAGGAGACAATGGTAAAAGCCATATGAAACATGAAACATGTTAGCAAGACTAAAAGAAGAGTCAAGTAGTTGATTGGATAGGGCTGGGTGATAGGTTGGATTGGATGATCTTGGAGGTCTCTTCCAACCTGGTTGATTCTATGGTTCTATATTGTTATTCATAAAGCTTCCTCCTTGAGAAGTCCAGGATCCAAGATATATAATATTTAACACAGGTCTGTTTCAGAAAGCTCAATTTTAAAGAAATATACATCTGAACATCTAAGAGAGAAGGCTGTGAGGATTTAAAGGCTTAGATTTACAATGGCTTTTAAAAAAGTTTTTACTCCTGTACTAATAGGTATTTCATGAGATCAAGCCAGGAGGAGGCAATACTTTAGGAAGGAAGCTGGGGGGAATGTAGCACTTGAAGGGAAGGCAGAGCAGAGCACCTACTTCTTGTGTAGTTCTGTATCTTTAGCAAAGAGCAAAATGAAAGTTTGTGCCAAGACCTTGGCAGATTGAGAAACAAGCACACTACAAGTGAGAGTACAGTCCCAAGTATTTGTAATCTTGTTTGTTAAGACTGGTTTAGAGAGATGAATTGTACGTAGTACAAGAAATGCCTCAAACAGCTGCACCACACTGCATAACAACAACATTGCTCTGCACACACCAAAAAAAAACCCACATTTGATCAAATTGAACAGAGTGTACAGAAGAGATATTAAATAAAATTATCTTGGTAAATCAGTTAGTTTTCTGCATGATGTAATGGGTCTTACCTCAGCCTGAAGTTGCTTAGCAAGAGGAATCATGTAAGACAACTTGTACCAGGGTATGCATTGTTGCTGTTGTGCCTTCCATACAGGATCACATTTTGCCTTTGAAGGCAGTGGGTGTAGTTGTGGTGAGGCACAAACACATCCAGGGAGGTGAATCCAGAGTGTTTATCTGTGTTAAGTGGGAAGTATTCAAACTGCTGTTAGTAATAAACAATCATTAAATATGTACTGCTGATTCAGTACCATAGTATCGCTAAGTCTAATTCTGTGCCCTGTTGTTCACAGCCTTGCGCAGGCCTGGATTTGCTCTGGCCATTCACCCATTGTCCTCCTAAGAGCTGGGACATTGCTATGTGTTACCTATCTACTCCAGCAGTTGAGAAGGAGACCCACTGAGCCAAGCTGCACTCCTTCATGTCTTATCTGGCTTGTGGCTCTCATGGTTCTCCTGGGAAAGCACCATCACACAGCACTGCTTCCAGTTTAGTTACTGGATACCAGCAGAGGGAAAAGGCTGATCCAAGGAAAGGAATGTTCTATGAACTGGCTGGAGGAAAAAAGAGGAGGAAGTGGCTGCATGCTCTGGTAGCTTGAGGAGAGGGTCATTCAGCCCTCACAGAGCTCAAACTACCTGAGCTTAAAGGTCACTGAAGGAAGAGGAGAGGGCTTCTTCCCACCACCTCTGGAAGTCCCCTAACTTCTTGCTCTAACAGATGGACAACAATAAGACATTTTTTATGGAGAGAAGTATTAGGAAGAATTCAAATAACCTTGCAGCCTGTAACTGAATGTTCTCTGAGGGAAGTCCACTCCTGGATGGGACAAAGGATACCAAGTCATATTGCTAGAGGAGCAGCAAAGAAGAGGAACAGGTACTGAGAAGAGATCACATTCCTGGCCTCTGAGGCAAGTAAAAATTCATTGTGTAGTTTTTCTAACCTAACCACTTTCATTATTTATTTATTTTAACAGAACTTAAAGTTTTTTCTCCTACATGAGGTGCTTACATCACAAGTATTGCTTGCTGTTCCCCTTTTAAACTTCTAGTACATTCACCTTGTATTTTAGTTTCTCAGTGAATTTTGTGATGTCAACTTGCATTTCTTCTTTGCACCCTGAAGAGTTTTCTCCTGCAGCCTCTCAACCCCTGTTTAGGAGGATGCAAACAGCAAGCAGTGCAAATGATACCAAATGGCAGCTAGCAACAATTATCCTGGAGAGTGGTAACCACTTGGGCATGTTCCAAACTCTCAGACAGGCAGCCATAGTCCCAGCTAGTTATACCCTTCACAAAAAGATTGTTATACTGGTGAGCAAAAACTCTGTGTGAATACTGCAGTGTGGGACAGGTTCTTGGAAGAGTTTCCTGTGGAAAATTTGCTTGCTAGTGCACACTGTCTTCAGTCCAGAGTATCCATGGCAATCTGAAATATGTTGTAGCTTTAGTATGGAGAAAGAAGTTGAGGCTGGAGTGAGGACAATTTAAACAGGAAACCCACATTTCAAAATGCTGTCTGTGTAAAACAACTCCTTTTGTATTAGGTTCTGTCATGGATGCTGCTGTTGTTTAGCTTGCCCTCTTATTATTTGCTTTTATAATAGCCTATGCATTTACAAAGGATCAGTCTACACACAAGCCTCATTTACTGTCCATTTGCTACCATTTGCACCACATTATGAACTCATTTAAAAAGTGAATGGGAAAACAAATGTGACCCCTATGGAAAGCCTTGCTGAGCCTGCCTGTGATTGCAGCCATATGTAACAGCTCATAACTGGGGTGGGCTGGAGACTGCTGTACAGCACGAGAGCTTGTCATTTCCTTAACCAGATTGCAGCATCTCTATTTCCCTTGCCCTTTTCCTGGAGCTTTTTAAGCCAGAGAATTCTTTCTAGAGCAGTCATCCTAAAAGCCAAATAGCTCCTCTGGAACAGTTCACTGTGCTGTCATCCTTAAAATATGCCATTGTGCTGGAAAGTGCCTCTGAAGAGCTGCAGCATTCCAGCTTGCCTACTGCACTGAGATACAGAGGGAAAGCAAAACCAGAGCTCCAAAATGGTCACACTGGTGGGTGAGCTGAGGTAGCACATGCAAGAGTTGAACAAACAAGAAATTATGTCCTCAACACACCACATACCAGCCCGGGTGCATCTCCAGATATATTAGCTGTGTGAACCCCTTGAGCTCTGTCTCATCACCATCAATGTGAGCCTCTCAAGGACTGAAGATAACAGAATGCAAGAGCTGGGGCTATTCAGCCTGGAGAAGAGAAGGCTCCAGGGAGACCTTAGAGCAGCCTTTCAGTACCTCAAAGGGGCCTACAAGAAAGCCAGGAAGGGAATTTTTTAGAAGAGCTTGTAGTGATGGGATGAGATGGAATGGATTGAAAATTGAGGAGGGCAGATTCAGACTAGATATTAGAACATTTTTTACAGTAAATATGGTGAGATACTGAGACAGGTTGCCCAGGGAGGTCATGGAAGCCCCCTCCCTGAAGATGTTCAAGACCAGACTGGATGAGGCCTTGAGCAACCTGGTCTAGTGGAAGGTGCCTCTGCCCATGGCAGGGGAGTTGAAACTGGATGATGTTTAAGGTCCCTTCCAACCCAAACCATTATATGATTCTGTAAATCTACGAATAACAGCAACACTTCTGCATGTGAGAGTGAATATGAAATGTGACAAAGTGCCTGAGTTCAGAGATTCTGCCACACTGCCAAAGCTTAAGGCCTTTCTTCATGGTTGTTTACTTAGATATTTTGAGGGTGCCAGAGCAATCTGAGAGTGCTGAAACGTTGGGAAAAGTTGTGCAGGTATGCTGGACATGGTAATCCACAGCAGTCTGCTCTAGGTGACTGATTTAGGAGGGAAATTGGACTAGACGATCCCCAGAGGTCCCTTACAGCCTGCACCAGTTTGTGATTCTGTGATATAAGAGCTTTGCAAGGAAAGCATGAATTACCTTGCAAACAGGCAGCCTCAGACCACAAGCCTCAAAAAAAAAAAAAGGCCATATAGACAACATTGGGCTTTTTAGGAGTAACCTTGCCTTCTTTTGTTTAAATCTTAAAAGTGACTCATGAAGTGTGAGTTCTGGGAAGCACCTATTTGGTTAAGCAGCACTCACTCACTTTGAGCATCAAAAATGATGAAGAAACTGAAGAATCAAGAAAAGCTGATCCAGCAGTTAAGAGCAGGAGACCTACCTATGGTTAAGTGTGCTGTGCTCACTAGAAACAGTCACTGGGAAAAGAAAAAACAAAACAGAGAGAGCAACTAGTGCCACTAAATTAAATTAAACACTCCTTCTCTGGTATGTAGCTTAACCACAAGGCTTGTGACTCTCTGTGTTCTGTACTGCTTATACAACAGATCTGAAATCATGCAGGGAAAGTCCCTTTATTTTCCATTTCTGCACATAGATGAGCATGTAAAATAATCTGCAATTGACTGATACACACAGAAAGGCAAAAGAAAAGTTCTGCCAGAGGATAATATTATACATAAATTTCCACAAAGTATTTGCATAAGTTCTTTCACATAGCAGTCTCTAATATAGCAAGGCAAAGTCATAAATCTTTCATTTTCAGTCTGCTGGCTGAATTGTTTTCTCTTTCATTCCTGCTGCTCTGAAATGTTTTTTCAAAGGTAATGTCTCCTCATCGATCATTCAGTGTTGGTGAATCCAATGAAGACTGGATCTTGATGTTTATTTTTGTTGAAAATTATCTATAGTTTTTTTCATAGTAGTCATATTCTCACACTCTTCCAGCAATTGGGATGAAAAATATGGTAACTGGGCTGCCTAGCGGGAATTATTGTGCTGTTGAATTCAGTTGAAAGGAAATAGCAATGATTTCTTATGTTGCTCCCCAGTTCTTTCTAAAAGGAAGGTGTCTTGAGGTAGGTGAAAATATTTGTGGGTGAGGGGAACAGGCAAAAGCTGTCTGATTGTCTTTGAACTTCAAGTCTGGTGGTGTTTTGAGGTTAATGTTGGGGGTTAGGCCAGCTCTTGTATTATTCAAATATATTTCACTGGCCTTAATAGAGCTTTTGAAACAGATGATTTAGCTTGATGTGATGACTACAATTCATCACAGACAGCAGAGGTTTAATTCTTTGTGAAAGCAGACACAAGGAGATGTGTTTGATGTTTCACAGTGTGATTTTTTTCTAGAACAATTCCATTAGAAAGTAGAACACTACTTTTTAGGAGATTAATTAGTTCCTAATGGGAAAGAATATCCCATGAGCCATACTGATGTCAAGTGTTGCATTACAGATCCAAGAGTCAGAACTCTGAGATAGAGTAGATAATCCTGCAATGTGAGAAAACAGAGCTGGAACAGATGTATGGTGCCCTATGGGAGTGCTCCCAGATACTTGTGAGCCAGAGATGTTAAACCCTTCCTTGCTTTTTGCTTCGTTTTGTTTGCTACTCTTGCTAAATCAGCTGTCTTTCAGACCAGTCCTTACCTCCTGCTTGATTAAACAAAGCTAGAAGGTCTGAGAGCAGTTGTTCAAAGAGAGTTGTAGCCACAGTTAAAAGATGTGGGAGGCTGGTTTTAGACATTGTAGGTTAGAAGATTGAGAGTTGAAAAGCAAACAGGAAAAGAAATAATCATTGAAGATAAGTTGGAACAGTGAATCATATCATAGAATCATAAAATTGTTTCAGTTGGAAAAGAGATTTAAGATCATTGAATCCAACCAGGACTCTAACTCTACCAAGTCTGGTGCTCAGCCATGTCCGTCAGAACATCTCTGCGTCTTTTAAACACCGCCAGAGATGGGATTTCAACCATCTGCCTGGGGAGTCTGTTCACCCTTTCAGTGAAAAAGTGTCTTCTAGTATCCTAACTAAACCTTCCTTGGTGCAACTTGAGGCCATTTTCTTTTGTCTTGTCACTTGTTACTAGGAAAAAGAGACCAACACCCTTCTCGCTTCAACCTCCTTTCAAGGGAGTTGTAAAGAGATCAAAAAGTCTCCCCTCAGGTCCCCTTTTCTCCAGACTAAACAACCCCAGCTCCCTCAACTGCTCCTCACAAGATCTGTTCTCCAGACCCTTCACTAGCTTTGTTGTCCTTCTCTGAACACATTCCAAGATCTCAGTATCATTCTTGTAATAAGGGCCTCTATAGCGTTCTTGCACATTCCAAAGGCTGTAGGAAAGCAGGGCAGGAGATACTTGCTTTGTCCCAAGGATCATCTCTCTACAGTTTGAAATTGTACTTGTTACATTGTTTTATCATTGAGATCAGTGTGTTAATGATCTTTTGGATCACAGGCAACACCCAGAATTTTAAATGGCACCTGCTTTGCACGGTGTGGCTGCAAGTTAAAATATTATTTGGTGAAGTGAAAGGTTTTGCAGTTCTTTCTTACAATAAGTTCTTTATTCATTTCATCATATTAAACTTAGCAAATATATGACCTGATCCAGCAAGTGTTTAATCTCACAAGCAGCTTGACATACGTAACTGTGTCCAGTTCCACCATACATTTATTTATCAGTGCTGATACTCAGACTCTGTTAAATAAACTGTTTTAAAAGGTGAGGCTGAAAAACGTTTTCACAATGTTTTGGGTGGACAAATATAAAAGGGAGCAGTTGTACTTTTGACTCAGAGCAAAAGAGGCAATACAGCATAGCTACTCTTCAAAGGTCACATTCAGAGCTGTATTAACAACATTTGAGACAACTACCACATGCTTAATATCTTGAGAAATATGAGCACAGTCTTCCTGCTTTTTCTGCCAGAGGGAGTGACCTAACGGGAACCATCTCATAGCTTTCCATTTTAAACTTAAGTTCCAGTCTCTCTGTTTATGGTCCAGGTCACACTCTCTGGCAATCACAAAATTAGTAAAATTATATTAATCTGTAAATCAAAGTGCATCTGTCTTAGGGTTAATCATTTACTATTGTCAACTTCCTGAATATTTACAGGGGGCAGATATTTCCTCTTCCCAGATTCACAGCTCTTCCCCAAGCCACAGACAGTTTGCAGGTGATAGCAAGTTAGGAGGCAGAGTCGATCTCCTGGAGGTTAGGAAGATGCTTCAGAGGGACCTGGACAGGCTGGGTCAATGGGCTGAGGCCAATGGTATGAGATTCAACAGAACCAAGTGAAGGGTTCTACGCTTTGGCCACAATATCTCCATGCAGCGCTAGAGGCTGGGGGATGAGTGGCTGGAGAGCAGCCCAGCTGAGAGGGACCTGGGAGTGCTGGGTGACAAGTAGCTGGACTTCAGCCAGCAGCATGCCCAGGTGACACAGAAGGCCAGTGACATCCTAGCCTGTATAAGGAATAGTGTAGACAGCAGCACTGGGGATGTTATTCTCCCCCTGTACTCAGCACTGGTGAGGTCTCACCTCAAGCACTGTGTGCAGTTCTGGGCCCTTCTCTGCAAGAAGGATATTGAGGTGCTGGAGTGGGTCCAGAGGGGAGCAATGAGACTGGTAAGAGGGCTGGAGGGAAAGTCTTATGAGGAGAGGCTGAGGAAGCTGGAGTTCTTCAGCCTGGAGAAGAGGAGACTTAGAGGGGACCTTGTCACTTTCTACAACTACCTAAAAGGAAGTTGTAGTCAGGTGGGAGTCAGGCTCTTCTCCCAGGCAATCAGTGACAGAAAAAGAGGGCATGGTCTGAAGCTGCACCAGGGGAGGTTTAGGTTGGATATTAGGAAACACCCACATAGAAAGGGTGATTTAGTCACTGGAATGAATTGCCCAGGGAGGTGGTGGAATCACCATCCCTGGAGGTTTTTAAGATAAGATTGTATGTGGCACTTGGTAACATGGTTTAGCTGATGTCGTGGTGTTGGGTTATAGGCTGGACTTGATGATCTCAAAGGTCTTTTCCAGACAAAATGATTCTGTGATTCTGTGACGAGGAGGCACCATCCAACCATCCCATTATCAGTTGCAGTCATCTTAATGAAATAACCTGCTGTTGGATGAAATGCCTCCAGCCTGAGTGACTTAGTTGGGGCAATTAATGAGGCAGGAATTATAAAATATGTAGTTATTTTATTCCCAAAAAGCCCAGGCCACAAACTATATGCAAACTAGTTAAATTTGGGTTCTAATTTGGTCAGGAAAATCTTCACAAGGATGCTTATGGGCAATCCATTAATTTAGGAGAATCAGAAAATTGGAAAGCTTTAGCCACAAAATGGCTCTGCCCCTCTTATAAATAGACAGCCTGGAGCCCTAGGGAAAGTCTGTTCTACTCACAGCGGTGGAGTAGAAATTTTGAGATAGCCTCTGGCTCCTTTGCAGCAGTGTTGCAATTTCTTGGCATCTTGATAGCTGTTGAGAATCTCCTAGATCTTCCCAGGCTCTCTGAGAAAGAGGCAGATGATCCCTGACCTGATCCTGCTTCCTCTTGCCATGGAGGTTTGCAGAGATGTTGGCAGGATCTCTTGCAGATGTGCAGAGAGCACGTTGTTGGTGGCACTTCTCACCGCTCACATTCTCACCTAATGCCTTCTCCTGGTAAACTTGAGGCACTTAAGTTTGCAGTTCAAGCCCTAAACATCAGGGCTACGCTGGTCTGAAGCAAGAGGCAGAACAGAAAACGTTGTCCAAGCTGCAAGCAGTGAGGCAGAGCAGAACACAGTAGAGCGGAGAGCACACACCGAGACAGAGCAGTGAGGCAGAAGCTTCTTACTTCTTGGCCTTTTGGCTAAGATCAAGTGTAGTGTGTAGTGTAGATTAGCAAGCAGCACAACTGCTTGCAGCTTAGCTCAGTTTATATCATTTGCTGAGTGCAATGGCTCCTTTGGCCACAGAGATTCACCAAGCAAAATGGCATTTGAAAAGCTGACTATATTAGGTGAAACCAGGACTTGCTTACCCTTATTTGGGCAAGAGACTCACAAGTGCATAAACACCTATGGGTACATGTTTATCACTTTGGGAGGGGACATAATGGCCCAAGCCTTTGTTTTTCTCCTGCCCTTGCTTCCCCCACCAGCAGAAGGGTGGCACAAGCTAGGACGTGTTTTAGACCTATTAGCCTTCCACAACACCGAGAATAGCTGTTGGCTCTGCAGAGAAATTGTGCTTAAAACCAGGAATAGCTTTTGATCAGCCTTGGGAGTAAAAAGAGAGAAGGAAGGAGAGACTATTAGGATAGAGCCAGCAAAACAAAGAAGTTGCTTGCAAAGCTGAATAGGTACAGGGACAAGCCACCAAGTGAGGATGAAAAAGACTTGAGTGTATGTGAGAGAATGAAAAGGGAGGGAAATCCACTGCCAGCAAAAGAAAAGATAGACAAAATATCTATGCATGTTTTTTCAGCAAAGTGCAGCAGAGGTGAAAGTCACATCTATACAGGGTCTAGATATAAATGTATCAAAATCAAATAATCAGGTCTTGCTTTGTGTAGTGCTAGTGAAAAGTCCCAGAATGTTTGGATTTACAGTTTCACCCTCACTGGATCAAGCTAACAAACTTTACACTACAACATCATCACAGCACACAACAGAAGAGCAGGAGGAAAGTTTGAAGGTCATCTACTAGCATGAGTGAGTTAGGAGGACTATATTGTGGAGGGTGTCAAGAATGTGTCTGTGCACATGTTTATGCACCTGCAGGGTTGTTCTGAGACATCCATCCGTCCATCCCAGATGAGAATGTGTCCTTTTTACTGCTGTGATAGTGACTATTCAATTAAGCAATCTCTTTTTGCCAATCTTTGCCCTCTCACGGCACTCTTTACCTCTGTAACCATGTAATTAATACTGTCTATACCCTTAGAGAAAGACTGCCTCAGTAAGACTTGGACTGAGCCTCACGTTGTGGTTTTCCCAGTCCCTGGACATCTGTGGGCTACTGCAGAGAGAAAAATAATACCATGAAAGGAAGCTTGCTCTGATATCTAAACCCCTAAAACCCCCTTGAATCTTACCACCACGAAGACCTGCCATGTGTCTTTATTTCTCATAACTTACACTCTTAGAAAGCTTGCAGAACAAAATCAAACCACAGCATGATTTGAACTGTCATCTCCACTCAGATAATACATTTTCAAATATATCATAAAAAAGGAATTCAAGGGAGAGCATCAAAATCTACAGGTATTTTGGGGATACAAAGGGCAAGAAATTCCACAGGGTTGCAGAGCAGAGATTGTATAACCAGGAGTGACTGAGTCATGCTAACAAAAGAAAATTTGGGCTGTGTGTTAGGAAATATTTTTGTCAGTGATGACTTCAGACCTTTAAAATAATCCCTGGTGAGAAGAAATGCTGGCCTTGGATGTCCAGTTTCCTGAAACAAGGAAAGGGTGAGTTCTTCACTTGGTCAGTGTTCTCTTTGCCCTTTGAAAAGGCCCTTGTCTCCAGGCAAAGGGCATGGTCTGGAAGGGCTCAAAGGGTTCAATGGCCAGGCAGAGATGGGGTAGGAAAAAGAGGTCTCATCCCTGAGCAGCAGTACTGCAAGGATTTGTTGTGGGTTTAGGACAGATTGTCCTACCATAGAGATAAAAATCCTCCAGGGACCAGAAAGTCTTAGGGGGATGGACAAGATATTGTAAACTGTTATTCTATTTCCTTTCCTGTATCTCCCTGTATAACCATACATCACAGCCAATTCTCTCCTGCTCTGGCTCCTGTCTTCTCCAAGTGCATGCAGTGGCTATTATCTCTACTTTGTGGGGGAGATCATTCTAGGATCACTTCCTCTGAGCCCAGGAGCAATGGATCTCAACAAAGAGGAAGGTGGACAAGAATGCCCAAAGTCGACAGAGGGTAGAAACGAGGATAGGTAACCTGGCATGAATACAAAGAAGTTGTTCAAGCAGCTAGGTTAGGAAAGGTAAGGCCCATATAGAATTAACTCTGACTAGGGACATCAAGGGTAACAAGAAAAGCTTTTCTAAGTACATCAGTGACAAAAGGGAGAATGGGGAAAGCATGGGCCCTCTCTGGAAGGAACTGGGTGACCTGGTCACACAGGATATGGAGAAGGCTGAGGTACTGTGCTGGTTTGAGGCTAATTGGAATATTTTAATGAGAACAATTAGATTACAGGCTGTGAAAACAATGGTGATGTCTACTTCACTCATAGGTTTACTGAGATGTATAAAAGCAAAGACACAAACATAGAGTCTGTCTGTTGGTGTCTGTATTTTCTCCCTGGGCTTCTGTTGTTCTGCTTGGATCTGTGTAATCCAACTAATCTTTCTGCTTCTAACCTCCCTTGTACATAAGGCAGATTCTGGGATAAGGTAGAGGGGTGGAAGAAGGTGGAAGGGTAGTGGTGAGTGGAGTCCCTCATGGATCAGTACTGGGAGCAGTGCTGTTGAACATCTGCACCTGGTTGAGGCAACCCCAAGCACAAATATAGTCTGTGTCATGAGTGGATTGAGAGCAGACCTGCAGAGAAAGACTTGAGGGTGCTGGTTGAAGAGGTGCTTGATATGCACCAGTAATGTGAGCTGGCAGTCCAAAGATGCATGGCCAGCAGGTCAAGGGAGGTGATTCTGGCCCTCTACTCTTATGAGACTCCACCTGGAGTACTGTGTGCAGCTCTGAAACCCTTGACACAAGAACATAGATCTGTTGGAAAGGGTCCAGAGAAAGGCCACAGAGAGCTGGAGCACCTCCCCTGTGAGGACAGAATGAAGGAATTGGATCTGTTCAGCCTGTAGAAAAGAATGTTCTGGGGAGACCTTATAGCAGCCTTCCATTACCTGAAAGGGACTTACAGAAAAACTGGAGGACTATTTAGAAGGGCATGTGGTGATAGGACAATGGGCAATAGTTTTAAAGTGGAGCAGGGTAGATTTAGATTAGACATTAGGAAGAAGTTCTTTACACTGAAGGTGCTGAGACAACAGAATGTGTTGCCCAGAGGAATTATGGACACCTCATCTCTGAAAGTGTTTAAGGCCAGGCTGGATGAGGCTTTGAGCAACCTGGCCTAGTGGGAGATATGGCTGCCTGTGGCAGCAGGTTTGGAACTAGATGAAATTTAAGGTCCCTTCCAAGCCAATGGATCCTACGATTCTCAATCTGTATGTCCGTGCCTAAGTGTTTCTTGAGGTACAAACAATTTCACTTCAGAGTTCCTCATGGAGATTTTACTGTGCTTAACCTTGTTCCCAGTAACAATTTCTTAAACTCTTAATTTCTGGGGCAGAATTTTCCTTCTCCCCGCTGATTTTATCCATCCCAAAATGCAGAATAAATATTTAAATGGAAAACAAGTAAAAAACAAAAGCAGTCTTCTGCAAGAAGGACAAGGAAATTTTCATTTGCTGGAAGTTGAATAGATCCTTTCAAACACACTTAACGAGCCTCCCACTAAACCAGAGTTTAGTGTTACACAGGAATAATTCAAACATGTGTGCGTACATATAGATGTATACAATGGTGGTGGACTATGTAAAATCATATCATGGTTCATACCTGCTATACTGACTGCATGTAATCCATTTTTGCTCCAGGATATTAGACAGTGAACATTAGGTAGGAGTTCCTCCACTGCCCCACACTTGTCTTCTTCTGCTTACGTGGGATGTGGACATAGATTTCTAAAGTCATAGAATTGTTCTGCCTGAAAAAGACCTAAAAGACCATCACATCCAACTGTTATCTATCGTTTGGTGGCACCCTCAGCACCACATCTCTGTATCTCTTAAACATCTCTGGGAATAGGGATTCAACCACTTCCCTGGGGTGCATGTTCCAATGTTTGATGACCCTTTTGTCACAAAGCTCTTGGGTCCCTCAGGACTTAGCCAAATTGAGGCTGATTCAGGCTGCTCACTCTTGCCAGCAGTGGTCATCTGTTAACAGGTATGCTTGTCCACTAGTCACATTGATTTGCCAGTGGTGACAAGCTAAACTGAAAAAGAGGAAGCTGTTGACAGCTCTCTTTGTCTGTACCAGCCCCTCTTCATCAGGTTCTTTTAAGTTAGATACAGCAGAAGCAGAGGGAGAAAAAGAATCTCTGAGGGTTCCGGTCAGGTCTACTGCAGCAGAGCAGCTCTGATTTCGATATAGCCTAACCTTTACCTATAAACCATTGCAAATATGAGGTGCACCTTTTGCATCTCTCCTTGCTTTTGAAGCAGCAGCCTCCAGAAAAGATCAAGCAGGCAGCCAAGAGATATAAGTGCTTCAGCCCTCCTCATTTAATCTGCTCTTGCATGTGAGCTGACATGCCAAGCTCACTGAACTCACTCCACATTAAATGCATTCCTAAGCCTTCCAAAGAGCTGTAGCCTACTCACTGTTCTCACATTCTCTGTTTCTTGCTGTCTTTAGGAAAGGGGAATACTGAAATAAAGCTATTCCCCACCTACAGACTAGAAGCCTACTGACATTCAATCATTTTAATAGCCAATTACAGTCAAGAATATTTGTTTTGCTCCTCCTCCCTATCCTCACACAGAGATCTGCCCTGTCACAAATCACACACAGCTCCCAGCTTAGCCATTACTGTCACACAGTAAGCCATCTATAGCCTCTCTTACATGAATATTCACATAACAGAGAAAAAGTGAGCACCATTAGTATGCCCTCAGGTCTGCTCCAGGGCTCGTGAGATAGATCAAATGTAGAACACAATTGTGACTGGAATGAGAGCCAGTTGTCACGTGAACAGCAATGTCAGACTTCACCCTTTGTACACAAAACTGTATCTGTGGCTTTTGCTTTGGTTTTGTTGCAAATGGTTTTAAATAAATCACCAGTTACAATAGCATCTTGTGGTACAACTGGAAGATACTGCTGCTAATAACAGCAAATCACTCACCACAGATCCTGATTACTGTTGCCCCATTTCAGTGAAGTCATTTAAGGAACAAGGTACTATTTTAACATAATAACAGTTTAAGCATCTGGTCCACAGTATTTGAAATGCATATTTAAAGTTGCCAGTCCTAAGAAAATCTCCAGTATTAAAAACACAAATAGTAAAAGCCAAGTTTACATACAAATAAATTGTGTTCTGGCACATGTGAAGAGATGACATAGGTTATGTTAAAACATCTTTTTAAACCCCTTTTGGAGGAAACCAGTTAATGAAGTTTATCAGCACTTACTGATTGCTGCTTTGGTAAGTGGTGCTGGGATGTGTTTGCACTTTATTTTGGATGGTGTCTTCTTCAATAATGTGAAGAACTAATCAAATCCCCCTCCTCCAAGAAACCCCTCAGAGTTCTGCTACCTTTGGAATAGTTCTTTGCTTCCACAAATACCAATCAGCACCAACTACTAGCAAAGAAAATTAACAGAAGAAACTACATTCTGAGGAGTAAAAGGGATATTCAGACTCTTCATTCGTCTCAGCGATTTCCAGTGCTATGTAAATAGCACCAGACATTACCATGAATCATGTAGCAGAAGTTATCAGCTGAGCACTGGACTCCAGAGACATTCTTCCTGAATCTAAGTGACATAATTGGAGGTAATGAGCAGCAGAGACATGCAGACATTTAATTTCCGGTTCTACAGTGAACACTCCCTCTGCAATACTGCCAGTGCGTGTATGCAACGATAGAAACACCTGGTGTGATCAGACAGGTCTAGCAATGTAAAGATAAGCTTTCATTCTTTAACACGCTCTCTTCAGGGCACTTCAGGCCTCAACTCCCTTAAGGTTAAAGATGGGTCCAGTTTTCAGCACATCTGTAGCTCCACTGTAGTCCTTCGAGGGGAAATTGCAACTTGCACTTGTTTTTACACATGTACTGCATATAGCATTGCAGTAATACGAAAACACTTGCTTCCTACAGAAGGGGGTTTGTGTTTCTTCTTCTAGCTCTCCAGAATATCAAACATCAGTGCAGCAGCCTCTTTCTTCTTCTTCCCAACTCTGCAGTCAATGCTTCCCATTTTAAATAAGTGCCAGGAGTTAACCCTACTGTTTTTCCCTTCCCTCTTTCCCCACCCCCACCCCTTTTATCCTCCCCTCTTCCAGAAGGAGAGTAAAAAGGAAAGTGGAGAGGTTTAGTTGAGTTACACAGAATTATTTAGTACTCTACTGCAAAGATATCAGATTACACCAAAAGAGACAGAGAAAAAGTTTAAAAAAACCAAAACAATCCAACCAGAATTCAGGACAACTGCACCACACGAAAGCAAAACTGGAAAGAGAGGGAGCTCAGCCCCCATGGCTAGAACAACATCTCATGAATGCTACACATTTCAGCCAGCATTACTCAGAATAGTGTAGGGCTATATATATGATGTGGCTCAAGCCACTACAATAAGCAGTGATGATGGCATTGCTCAGAATAGTGTAAGGAGTCACCCGTCCCTGGAGGTGTTCAAGAAAAGACTGGATGAGGCACTTAGTGCCATGGTTTAGTTGATTGGTTAGGGCTGGGCAATAGGTTGGACTGGATGATCTTGGAGGTCTCTTCCAACCTGGTTGATTCTATGATACTTATGCTGCAGCTCAAACCACCACAGTGAGCAATGATGGGGGATGTAGTATGGAGTACTTAGTACACTTGAAATTGAAACCTCAACTTTGTTTTGTACCATCATCCCTGTATGGCTATGACCTGTGTGGCTTCTTGGAGAGGTAGATACGCACAAGTTCTGGGGTCAAGAGGATGGGGCCACTCTTTTCAGTGGTGCTTAGTGACAGGGGAAAGGCCAGTGTGGAACACAGGAAATTCCACCTAAGCATAAGGAAAAACTTCTTTACTGTGAAGATGACAAAGCACTGGACCAGGCTGCCCAGGGGGCTATGGAGTCTCCCTCCCTGGAGAGATTCCAAACCTGCCTAGATGTTGTGGTCCCAGGCAGGTTGCTTTGAGTGACCCTGCTTTAGCAGAGGGGTTGAACTAGATGATCCCCAGAAGATCATACAACCCTCACCAGTCCTTAATTCTGTGGGTTTGTAACCTGAAAAATCTGTTTAAAAAGTGAATTGAGGGGGTGTGATCACACGACACAACTCCCTGTGTGTTGGACAGAGGGCAGGGTGCATGATCTGAACAATACTGACAAATGGGCATGAGAAGTTGTCTAACTGGACAGTAATTTTCATCATTAAACTGTAATGATGTCTTAACACTGATGCACATGCCAGGTCTCTGCAAAAGCATGTATCTGCTCTGGCTTCTCTCAGTTGTTTAACATGCTCAAGGGTAGACTGGTCACATAAATAGCCATACTATCATGCACAAATCTGGTCATGTGAAACCTCAGCAATTTCAGAGACAGAATCTGATGCACTTAGACCTCATCTAGTTGGGGAATTTATGGTATGTGCTGTGACTCACAGCCTGCACCTGTAGTTCAGTCTCCTTATGCCATAACAGAATCTGGTTGCAGCATTTGAGCTTTGAGCAATCTGGAAGTACTTTAGAAAGATCAAACAAGAGGATTTTCAACAGTTTTCTGCCAGCAGGGTTTGTGTTTTCTGTTGTCAAAACACCACAGCATAACAGGGCTGGCCATATGAGATGTCAGACGGTTAGACAAATTGGACAAGGGCTTAATAGAGCCTTTCAAATATGGCAGATGGGGAGGTGAAGTTTCAATACTCATGACCCTTGTGACTCCACAGTTTTCAGAAGAGAAGTGTGGTAGAACATTGTGTCCACTTCTAAGCGCCCACAGTTCAAAAGAGACAGGGAACTACTGGAGAGAGTCCAGCAGAGGCTACAATGATGCTGAGGGGACAGAAGCATCTCCCTGACAAGGAAAGGCTGAGAGACCTAGGGCTTTCTAGCCTGGAGAAAAGCAGACTGAGAGAGAATCTTCTCAATGCTTATAAATATCTAAAGGGCAAGAGGATGGGGTCAGACTGTTTTCAGTGCTGCCCAGAGAAAGGACAAGGGAATTGGGCACAAATTGGAACTCAGGAGGTTCCATGTGAACAAGAGGAAAATTTCATTGCTGTGAGGGTGCTGGAGCCCTGGAGCAGGCTGCCCAGAGAGGTTGTAGATTCTCTTTATCTGGAGAGATTCCAAATCTGCCTGGACAGTGTGATCCTGGTCAACTTGCCATGGGCATCCCTGCTTTAGAAGGGGTAGTTGGACTAGATGATCCTCAGAGGTCCTTTCCAACACTGACCAAGCTGTGAATCTGTGAATCTATGAAGGTTTATGCATGTCCAAAAACTTTCCCAATAGCTTGTTGCAAGTCTTGACACTGTCAGCCAGCATTATCAGATGGATGTGGCAAGTCAGGAGTCTATAAAGACAAACTCTGAGATGGACTGAAACTGTGAGATAGACCAGATATGGGCTGTATTCCATTAATTGAGAAACTAAGCTTGAACGCCAGGAAAAATTGCAACAGTGAAGCATTCAACTGCAAATGCCAGTAATGACAATATTCCTGCCAAATCAGGTTTCAAGTTATTTTCTGGGTTGGAAAAGTCCTAAGGATTAATGCCCAAACGGATGTCATCAAATCAGATTATTTCCAAGATCAAGTTTCAGTTAGGTCTTTGACATACATGTTTAAAAGGCTTGACTCTACTTCAGAGCCTATAGGTAGCCCTTCCAGTTAAGGTTCTCTAAGTGTCACTCATGAAGACTTCTGAGCAGTGGCTGAAAATGTTAGCTCCAGATTTAAGTGGACTGGTTTAGGTAGTGAACTAGACAACCAGTGAGCCATGCCATGGTAGTAGGTGGAAGTCAGGTGCAGGACAGTGCCATACTTTACCTTCTTCCTTAGTTTTCAGGGTGTGCTGCAGTGGAGGAGCTTGATCATACAGAGTGCAATCATAGGGAGAATTATCTATCTCTACAACAAGAAAGATGTATCTTATTGACAAGATCCACTGAAGGATGAGATATCTTTACACCCTGGAGCAATGTTTCAGCATGGCAATTACCTATGTGGCTTAGGTGCTACCTGTTTTTTACAGACTGGCCATCCCCTAGTCAGCAATCTGGATATGCTTACAGGGACCGAGGTATTTCACAAAGTGCTTTGCAGAGGTAGCAGGTCCCTACATGTTTAATCTACTTACTGGGGCACATTCTTGAATATTAGTTGATTGGATAGGGCTGGGTGCTAGGTTGGACTGGATGACCTTGGAGATCTCTTCCAACCTGGTTGATTCTATGATTCTATGAAATATTAACATCTGGACTAACTAGATGAGCTCTTAAGCTGTGACTTGGAGGATGCACAAGTAATCCCACCTTTGACTGTGAACTCTTGGTGACCACTCTCTTAGAAGTTAATGCCCTTTATAGGGCTTTTTGAACATTTCTGGGGTGGTTGCTTGTGTCCCACAAGGAGAATCTCATCATTTCACAGAGTTTCACAGAGTTTCATGGATTGTGTTGGGTTGGAAGGGACCCTCAAAGATCGTCTTGTCCAACTCCCCTTCAGTCAGCAGGCGCACCTACAACTAGACCATGCTGTCCAGGGCCACATCAAGTCTGACCTTGAATGTCCTACGGAATGGGGCCTCAACCACATCTCTGGGCAGCTTGTTCCAGTGTCTCACTACCCTCATTGTGCAAAGCTTCCTCCTAATGTCCAACCTCAATCTCCCCTGCTCCAGTTTCAGACCACTATCCCTTGTCCTCAAACATCAGCTCTGCAGTACCTGACAGACACACACCAATCCCACCATTCCTGGAGGAGATGGAGGACCTGGGAATGGTGGGACTGGTATGTCCTTGGGTTTCAGTTTTGCTATTGTGAATGTCAGGAATATGGATAGGGAGAGCTGAAAATCAGCAGAATACCTGGGCCAGCATTCATTTTAATAATGTTTACTTTTTCCCATATGCAAAGAGGTAGCTCTCATCATCTGTTTAAGTCACTTACTAATGACATAATTAATAGGGCTAAGTTAACCTTGACTGTGAATTTCATTTGGAAACTGGATGCCAACCTGTTTGACATTTCTTCATTCCCATCTGAATGGCCCTGTAGAAGGAGTGCTTCCAGCTTATTTAATGAGATGATTAGTCATAGAAGCATTTAGACTGGAAAAGACCTTTAAGACCATCGAGTCTAACCATTAATTGAGCCCTCTCAATTTATTCTCATTTATTTTATAGGCAGAGAATACAGCACAGGCTAGACTGATCTGGGATTGTACCAAGAAAGAGGATATCATTTGCATGTAAAAGGATTTTTACCTTCTAAACTCTTGAGTTCACTTATTTCTTAGAAATGCAGTCCTGCCAGACTCAGGTGAAAAGAGACATTCCTGAATAGTTCCTTCCTCGAAAGAGGATAAAATAAGGTAGGAGGGGAAAGAACAATTTATCAGGGTATTATACCTGGAATTATTTCACACATGGCCATATATCACCGTACATATCTCAGGGATTTTCAGCCCATGGCCAAGTACTCCTGAGTGATCCAAGAAAGGCAAATAAGAATCACAGGATTGTTATCAGTCAGTCTGAATTCACTCTTCACTGATGTGGGAATTCAGTCTTCACTTTCTTGGGAACATATCAATGAGTCCAATCAGTCCATCAAAACCTCTTCAGAGAAAAATAGCTGCAGAGGGACTCTATAATGTGGACAGGATGCTAATATTAATGAATTGATAGGTGTCTGAACCTCTCAGAACATGGATCTAACTTGATTAGCCTGAGCCCTGTCTTTCACAACCTCATCAAACCCCTTAGCAAATATAGCCTGAAGTAATTTATATGAGCAAGACAGTGAAATATCTGCTGTGGTTCTGTGTGGCTTTTTCCACTTTAAGGACAGATTTAAAAGCTTTTTTTTTCCAGTTGGCCTGTGGCCCTGAAGCATGCTGGGAACACAGCAGCACAGCCAAAGTCTCAGAGAAATGAGCCAGGGACTCCTGAGGTAGTAGCAGCCAACAGGGAAACATCAGCCTTCTGCCTCTCTAGGGTGGGATCAGTGTGCTGAGCTCGCTGCCTGAGCTGTCTGTGCACCACTGCATGCTGCGTGGGGAATAAATAGGAGTTAGAAATCTGTGTGCGGTCAGGGGGTGATGGTCTTGTGTCAGTCACAGAGTCAGGGTGGGACAGCTCACATGACTGGAATGTGGTCATGGATGGCTATGTCATTGTTAGGAAAGACAGGCCAACAAGACCAGGTGGTGGAGTTGTTCTTGATGTGAAGGAGCAACTAGAATGTACCCAGTTCTGTCTAGAGGTGGATGAGGAGAGTTGAGAGTTTGTGGGAATGAATTAAGGGACAGGCCAGCATGGAACCTAGGGGAACTGGTAGATAGTAGCTGGACATGAGCTAGCAGTGTGCCCGGGTGGCCAAGAGAGCTAATGACATCCTGGCCTGTATCAGAAACAGTGTGGCCAGTAGGATAAGGGAGGTTATTCTTCCGCTGTACTGAGCACTGCTCAGGCCACACCTTGAGTGCTGTGTCCAGTTCTGGTCTCCTCAATTCAAAAGAGATGCTGTGAGGTACTGGAATGTGTCCAGAGAAGGGCAACGAAGCTGGTGAGGGGCCTGGAACACAAACCCTATGAGGAGAGGCTGAGGGAGCTGGGGGTGTGCAGCCTGGAGAAGAGGAGGCTCAGGGGTGACCTCATTGCTGTCTACAACTACCTGAAAGGAGGCTGTAGCCAGGTGGGGTTCAGTCTCATCTCCCAGAATAAGGGGACACATGTGGGAATGCATGTTCCTGGAGGAAGATTTATGGCTAAAAAACACAGTCTCAAGTTGTGCCGGGGGAGGTCTAGGCTGGATGTTAGGAGGAAGTTGTTGCCATAGAGAGTGATTGGCATTGGAATGGGCTGCCCAGGGAGGTGGTGGAGGCACCGTCCCTGGAAGCATTCAACCAAAGACTGGATGTGGCACTTAGTGCCATGGTCTAGTTGATTGGATAGGGCTGGGTGCTAGATTGGACTGGGTGATCTTGGAGGTCTCTTACAACCTCGTTGATTCTAGTAAGATGCTTCTAGAAATTCATGTTGGACTGAGAGAAGCCTTTTACTTCATGGTAGTGCTAAACTGCTTGTGTAAGATTTTATTGGGAAGTCCATCTGAGAAGTCTGGTATCAAATATTTCCCTAAATCTCTGACCTAAACCTGCTGCTCCTCCTGCTCCTCCTTCTCCTCCTTAAGGAGGGCAAAGCAGTGGATGATTCTTGTAAAACACATTTTGCATGGCCCATACACTGGCATTTGTTTTAAGGAAAATAAACTGATGTTGCCAAAAGCTTTCTCTTTCAGAAAGAGAGAGTGCTAGTCTCCTACATGCTGAGTTTTTCTGAAAAAGAAAAAACTGCAGGATTTTGGATGCACAAGAGGAGATTGTAACTGGCTTAATTTCATTATTAGGTATTGAGTCCCTTTCATATACAGGACTGGTGCAGAGGAAGCTCTCTGTGAATAGGTAGAAATGAGAGGCAGGAGGAAAACAGGTGTTTTAAAGAGAACACTAACGTTCTCAGATAAAACATCTAATGGCTTGTAAATATTGTTTTGAAAAAGACTTTAGCTTATCAGATCCCCTTGTGAGATGGTGGGTGAACTGAAAAGCCTCTCCAGTAGATCAAAACTAGCACTGCATTATTCAGACATGAATTTTCTTATGGGTGTTTATTTCATGCAAATTGAATGTTTCCAGATTTACAGCAAAGCCCAGCGCTAAAAAATGGTTGAGACAGAGTAAAATTGCATGAGGAAGGCCACAGGAAGGGTTAAATGCTGTGTGTAGCTGAATTTAGAATGTCATCAGCAAGACAATTCTGCCTCAGTTTTCTGCTAAATGTTGCCTGTATGTGGGGATGAGAAGGCAAGACCCATGGAACTGGCAGGCTTTCTAATACAGCCTTGCTGCCAGGAACTGTGGGGAGAGAAGGGAGAGCTCAGGTAAAGCAGAGCGTATTAGTGCTGTGGATACTTGGACTCACTAGCAGCAGCTGCTGAAGCTAGTCCTTGTTTTACTCTCGGGAACAAAGAGCAAGGATCAAAGTTAACTGAAGTCAGGGCCTTTTCCCTACCCATTTGCTCCTCCAACTGCTCCCTCTGCTGGTAAAGCCAAGGGGACCTAAAGAAAGGGAAAAGAGCTTTAGGAAGGAAGACAAAATGGTGGACACCACCCGTTGAAGGTGACTACAAACTCAACACTGCATTTCAGCACAAGTGACTTGTCTTTTGAAGTACTTCATGTCCTCTTGTCTTCATCATTGTTGGAGAGAGAGGTCACCTGTTGTGATACTGGATCACTTTCTAACCTGTTCATTAAAAAAAATCTGTTCTCTATTTTAAATTTAAATGTTTGAGAAAAGAAAGCAATGTAAATCAGTCCCTCCTTCAGTGACAGCTTCTCATGTCTTGAATTTTGCCCTCTTTCCAGTTATATTCATGAAACATACCATGGAAAATTGCCACAACTTGTCTTTTCTATGTTATAATTCAGTCTTTCAGGTTTTTTAAAAGACAAAAGTCTCTTGCTGCTTTTTGAAGTTCTAGACCCAAATCAATATGTTTGATTCCTGTCTCTCCTCCTTTCTAAAGGTGAATCTTCATGGTACAGCTGTCCCACTTGCACCATTCTCTCAGCACACTCTCAGTTGCGTATCCTGTTCTCTCCTTCCCACTGGCTCTGGATTCACCCAGACTGAACCAATTCATAGTCCTAAATAAGCCAACATTTTGTTTTGGCTTTTGCTGGCTTCATATTATCCCATTTTAATGAGGTGAATGAGCTGAGCACAAGGTCAGAAGATAGCCAGAGACAGCTCCAGAAATGGCACAGTGGCATGCAATGAACCATTACATCTGCTTCAGCAGTGAAGTGTAACTTTCATGCCAAGTTCTGGTGGAAAGAGACAATGAACGTTGCTGGGGAATAAAACCTATTCAAGCCTCTTTCCATGTAAGCAATTGATCCTTTAATAGCCTTGGGATAAAATGTAAGGCTCATGGAACACGGGGAATGAAGATAGTTGCTGGTAGTGTTAGCTGATGAGAAGTCTGACTGAACATAAGGCATAAAGAGCTCTTGCTCTTCCTCACCAGCTCATTCTCCTGGAGTCTGTCAGGCTACATGTTATGTTAAGGAGTCACCACTGTTGTTACTTTCCTTTTCCTGATCACCAGCCAATGCCACAGTGCTCATTTTTCTGCATCCTCTCAGGAAGATCCCAAGTCTCAAGTTGGTGTTACTTGATCTTCCCCCAACCTGATTTTTCTCTGTGACACTCCTTCTGTTGCCGTTTCTGAAGTCTATGATGCTTCTTTTCGCAAGGAGCTTCTATTTTCAGCTTCCCTTGTTCTCAGTGACCAAGTATGCATGCCTTCTTTAACACTTTTTTACCTCAGATAGTTTCCGTGAGTGATTTTTGTCATGAAGTAACATGAGAGGGTCTGATCCTCCTTGTTTGGCTGTTTC
The DNA here is from genome assembly GCF_015220805.1 of Pogoniulus pusillus. NCBI lineage: Eukaryota > Metazoa > Chordata > Aves > Piciformes > Lybiidae > Pogoniulus > Pogoniulus pusillus. The sequence goes on from NC_087284.1 coordinate 18,369,762, forward strand.
AACTACAAGGGGTTCGATAGTTTTATTTGATAGTGGTGAATCTGTCAAGGAAGGAACTCCCTTAAGACTCTTAACAGACAAGGGAAGAGTTGCAGAGAAGTGTTTGACTGGTGAAAGATAAAGAATATATGATTCACCTATATGGATCTGTATGTGTTTTAAGAGGCAGAGAGCTCTGCAACTGCTGTCTGCTTTCCATCAAGTTACTATGTGATTCCTGAGCGCCATGCTAATCTTTGACACAGTAACTAGGTGAACATGGAGAACAGTAGAGAGTTTAATGTACCACATAGAACAGAGCATGAGGACTGCCTTTAAATTCCCTTTCTGCAGACATTATATCACCCAAATGTTCTTAGACAGCAAGCATAAAAGGACATGGGAACAATCAAAGTTAATTCTCTTTTACATTTAAATGAAATGACTCATGGAAAATATTTTCTATATGGAACAGAAAGCTATCTGGAAAAACAATTTTGTGCTGTGAGGAGTCCTGTAAAGGACATGCCTTTATGTGGATAAAGCTGTCATCCTACGTGTTGCCACCTGTGTTAGACCCATCCATGATTTAGTGATAATCAATGTTGCCCTTTTAAAACAGCCTGTACATTTACATTTTTTCCTTTGCCTTTTGCTTATGAATAAATGGTTATACCTTTACATGCTACTGCATTACAGGAACCATTAGCGTAAAACCTTACTCTACCACCTGAGTTTGGATCTTTTCCACACTTATTTTTTTGTTTTCCCAACTAGATACATATTTTCATTGCACCAGCATGCAGATGATGATTGCATTGAATTTCTTTACCCTAAATCTTCATCCTTTAGATTTCCTGTGTGAACTTGTCCTGGTTTGAGCTAGTTCAGTGATTTGACTTCTCAGCTCAATCTCTGCTCAGTGATGACATTTTCTGAAGTTCACAGCATGTTTTCACATACAGTGCCTGCTTCTAGCACTGGTAACACTGATGCTTAGAGTTACTGCCAAGGGCTGGGCTGCAAAAAAGCTTATACATAGACTTGCTCCTGTGCAGACTAAGGACACTACAACAGCTTGTGCCCCATGTTGGGGTGCAGAAAGTCAGAAGTGGCACTTGTGGAGAGGAGCGGTCAGGGCTGGTGAGCCTAAAATGGACAACAAGAGATTCCATCCCATGGATGTCATCTTCAAGATAAAGCTGAGTCAAGCCTTTTCTCCAATAGTCAGTGTCCAACAGATCCACTCTGCCTTTGATCCTGATCCATGTGTCCCTGAATCCAATTCCAAAACCCAAGTCCTGAATCCAGTTCCATGTGCAGCTGAGTCCAGTCTAGGACTTCCCATTGCTGGCCCCCAGCATCAGTGGTGATAGCGACATTGCCATCAGGGGTTGGATATTGGCTTGTATTTCTTTGTGCCTATTTCATTTTATTCTGTTGAAGCTGGTTTAGTTTTGTTTCCCAATCCATCACTGTCTCTCCCCCTAAGTCTCTTTCTCTTCCGTTTGGGAAAGGGATTCATAGAGAGACTCTGTCACTTTTCGAGTGACCAGCCCAGCCCTAACCCTTGAGAGAACTTCTTGTAGTATATAGGCCACCTCTGTCCCCACTAATTCAGTGTTTTACCTGAGCATTTCCCCCACCTTCTCTCGGTGGGTGTTTATCGTTTCTGCCTTCTGGATGATCCAACTAAACTATTTAGTGTGTGCTCCATCCAGCAACTCCTAATTAGCTTATGTTTTCTAATGCTCAATTCATGGCCATCGTGAAGATGAAAGGATGAACGTAACAAAATTACGACCATCTGAGAAGTGATTAAGCAGGAAACTCCCCTGCATTGTGATTGAAAGGAAGTGAGTGGGTGTCAGCCTAGTGAGTTGTTCCATATGAATCAAGCCCTAATGGGTCTGTTTTTCATGTCTTTAAGGAGGACTCACATTCAGCCTTTCCATCTCTTGTCTGTTGACAATTTAGAGCAAAGCAAGCTCACACCCCTGTATTCCAAGCCATGAAGTAAAAGTTGACATGTGCCATAAAATGATGAAAAAGAGTAAAGGGTTTTTCATGGTCCTTAATTCTGCTGTTTGTGCTTTTCTACTGCCCTTTCCTTCCTCTAATTGTCCGATGTAACCTCTTGTCTAAATTTCTTTTGTAGCCCATCTGTTTCAAACCTACACTCTATAGCTGACCTATTTCTCCTTTTTCAGTCTCAGGTGGAGAAGTTTCCTTCAGAAATTGCTTTTTTTGTTGTTCTTTTTTTTTTTCCCTTAATTTCCTCAATAGTATCAACCTGAGCTTTAGCCTTTGAGCTGTTTCTAGTACCTGCTTCTAATGTCAGATCGATTCATTTGATGGTTTGAGTACTAGCTTAGCACCCAGTGTTTAGAGATCCCCCTGACAAAGCATCTCCACCATTCAAAACAAAATGTTCCTTTTTAAAGATATTTGCAATCTAAGGAAGCCCGCGTAGGACATCAGCGTAGGACAGCTTCACTCCTCTGGAAACCCATTCTCTTTCAGATTGAATGATTCTTGAATGAATGTCATGGCTGTGGACGAATTCAGTATGCAAACAGTAAAACCTGGGTATTGTCCCAGAGTACTCCAAATTCCTTTTTTCTTCCCCCCTCCCGAGGGTTTGAACTGGAAACAGGGAGGAGAAGGAGTCGCCTTTCCACAGGTGTGCTGGCCCGTGTGGGAGCGCACGCCAGTCGGGCTGGTGGTCGGTTGGGTTTCCATGCCCAGTATAAAATGGCAAATGGATGATTTGTCAAGAAAAGGATAACTAGAGCAAGGGAGAAGGCACGAGGAGGCTTCTGTGTAGATCTACACAAAGACTTGTAATTAAAATTCAAAGTGCAAAGTTGGACATAATTTCTGTTTGTATTTCCTTCACCGGCAATGCATAGAGGGACCCACATGTGGTTTGTGTAGTCAGTCAAATGAGAAGAACACATCTTTAGGGTTATTTAGCATTCTACATGGATAAATACTGCAGATTTAAAATGAGGTGCTGCTTGCTATTGTTTTTTATCATCATTTAACTAGAGCAGGAAATATGCCTGCCCATGGCAGGGATGCTGGAAGTAGGTGGTTTTAAGGTTTCTCTTCCAACCCAACCCATTCTGTGATTTGGATTTTGAAAAAGGACATTTCTTCCATTGTCTGCAAAAGCATAAACATTGTGAGATCACTCTCCCTTTGAAGGACAGATGGAGAGAGTCTAGACAGCAAGATGAATGCCAAAGGTTCCAACATCTGCAGTTAGTGGAAGGCTCAGATATTGCATTTTAAGTAGTGCATTTTAAATGGGATTGCAACCGGGGTATGTGTTGTCAGGACCTGACTCCCAGGAAAAAGGAATCTTACATTTTTAAGAAAAACAAAAACTGCCATGGCTCTTTTTGGCTTCACACTTGGAGAAATATCCAAAACCAGTCAGAAATATCCAAAGCCAGTCAGATCCTGTTGTCATCTGGCAGAAAAAAAGGTATGCTCTTATGAACATGGCCTACATCCAGGTAGGCTCAGTAGACAGTGATTTATAGTCTGAATTTCACCTGAATGTGAGCTGGATATTTTAGTAAAAGCAGTCAAGTCATGTCTTTGAAGGCAGGATTTCCCAGGCTGTACAGAGAAGAACTGGTTCTACTGGTTCCTGTGGCTGGTGCTCTCAGCTCTTATGCCTCTCACCACACCCATTCCAGGCTCTCTGCACCTCTAAAACACAAACAGAGCAGGTGAGATTTTATCTGCTGAAATATTTTCAAAGCCACAGGATTTTGGACTTTTAAGTCTCTGTTCCTGGGGAAGTAAGGATTATGTGGACCATTGTTGCTACTCGTAGAAATGTTCATGTTCTCAAAATGACCTCATCTCTTTTAGCACCACGATGGTTTTCTCTGAAAATACATTCTTAAAGCATATCTTCAATTGGAAAACTCATCCTTGAATCAGAGAGCAGAAGCAGCACATTGAGGGATTTGGTTACAGCCTGCCAAATTTTGTTACACGAAGTATAGGTTCACTCAAAACACGTTTTCATACAGGCTGCACTCTTGATTGGTCTTGGTGATTCATTGTATGGACTGTCAATGCTCATCAGCTGCAGAAGTAACCCAAGTGAGATCCAGTATGCTAGGTTAGAAACCGATTCAAAAATATTTACTGTAAAAGGCAGTTCATCATCAAACACTTACTAATAAAATCTGCACATTTCACAAACTGTGGGGGAGTGCTGAATTATAATACAGGCAGAACATCAAGGCAGTGACACGAAGGATTTGGTGAGCCAACTGCTAGCAAACAAAATGTATCCTTAAAGGATGTAGATCATCCTTTACAAAAGGTGTCATGTGGTCTGGAAAGAATTGACTGGAAATATTCAGTTTGGGGAGTAATAATAAACTGAACACATCCCCACAGATGTGGCATGGTGGCTAATGTGGTCCTTGAGAAATGGCAAGTGAAATAAGAAAGCTGTGTTACTACTGGAGTTAGCACTGATGTAACCTGTGGCAGAATGTCTACCAAAATGCTATCCATCCAAAATATGCTTCTGAGAAAGATCATAGAATCATAGAGTTGTCAGAGCTAGAAGGCACCTCGAGGATTGTCTAGCTCCAATCTCCTGGCCATGGGCAGGGACACCTCACACTAGATCAGGTTGCCCAGAGCCCCATTCAGCCTGGTCATAAAGACCTCCAGGAATGGTACTTCTACCACACTGGGCAACATTGTTCCAGTGTCTCACCACCGTCATGGTGAAGAACTTCTTCCTAACATCCACTCTGAATCTACCCATTCATTCCCCTTAGTCCTATCACTGCCTGACACCCTAAAAAGTCCCTCACCAGCTTTCTTGTCGGCCTCCTTCAGATACCAGAAGGCCACAATAAGGTCTCCTCAGAACCTTCTCCTTCCCAGATTGAATAGTTCCAACTCAGCCTGTCTGCACAGGAGAGGTGCTCCAGGCTCTGATCATCCATGTGGCCTTTATTCGGACATGTTCCAGCACATCCATATCTTTCCTGTAATAAGGGCTCCAGAACTGGACACAATACTCCAGGTGGAGTCTCATGAGAGCAATGTGAAGGGAGAGAATCACCTCCTTCAACCTGCTGACCATGCTTCTCTTGATGCAGCCCAAGATATTGATCATGACCCTGATCTGCACTCGCTATGGGCAGATGTTAAACAGTTGCTTTGGAAGAAGACATACACAGTAAGGGTGGTGAGACACCAGAAGAGGTGTCCACACGGAATTTGTGGATGCCCCTTCCCTGGGAGGTGTTCAAGGCCAGGTTGCATGGGGCCTTGAGCAGTCTGGTCTAGTAGTGTCCCTGCCCATGGCAGGAGGGTTGGAACTGAATGATCTTTAAGGCCCCTTCCAACCCAAACCATTCTATGGGTCTATGAAATAGAGAAAGAGAAGCATCACTTACAGTGAGAGATGGAAAGATAAAGGGGTAGTTTGATTGCTGTCTGTGAAAGATACACACCCTTAGACCTAATAAGCAAAATATAAGCTGGTCTGATCATAGAACCATGGAAGGGCTATGAAGATGATTAAGAGGCTGGAGCACTGCCCTACAAGGAGAGATTGAGGGACCTGAGGCTTTTTGGGCTGGTGAAGAGAAGAGTTAGAGAGGATCTAATCAATGTTTATAAATATCTGAGGGATGGGGGTCAAGAGGGAGGGGACAAATTCTTCCCAGTTGTGCGCTGTGATAGGACAAGGGACAACGGATATAAACTTCAGCACAGGAAGTTCCACCTCAACATGAGGAAGAACTTCTTTACTGTAAGGGTCATGGAGCACTGGAACAGGGAGGTTGTGGAGTCTCCTCCTCTGGAGACTTTCAAGACCTGTCTGGACGCATTCCTGTGTGACCTGCACTAGATTCTGTGGTCCTGCTCTGGCAGGGGGGTTGGACTCGATGATCTCTGGAGGTCCCTTCCAGCCCCTAACATCCTATGATCCTGTGAATCACAGAAATGTTTTGGTTGGAAAAGCCCTTTAGGATTATGGAGTCCAACCATTATTAACTCTGGTGCTAAACCATGTCTCTCATCACCACATCTCTGCACCTTTTAAGCACCTCCAGGGAGGGAGATTTTACCACCTCCCTGGGAGGTCTGTTCTCTCTGTGTTTGAGAACGCTTTCAGTGGAGAAGTTTCTTCCAGTGTCCAACCCAAACCTCTCCTGGTGTAGTTTGAGGCCATTTATTCTTACCCTACAATTTGGTAGTAGGGAAACCAATAGCCACCTTGCTCCAGCCTCCTTTCAGGGAGTGATAGAGAGTGTGAAGGTCTCACTACATCCTCCTTTTCTCCAGGCCAAGCAACCCCAGTTCCTTCTGCTGCTCCTAACAAGACCTGTTCTCCACACCCTTTGCCAACTTTGTTGCCCTTCTCTGTACATGCTCCAGCACTTCAATGTTCTTCTTGTAGTGAGGACCCCAAAGCTGAACACAGTATTCCAGGTGTGCTGAGTTGAAAGTTATGGCCAGAAATGGGATGAAAATGTCTTGGGATGAGAAAAACCAGTACAGCAACATCTAAGCAAGGATTATAAGAAATGTAGCACTGCAATTTTTCAAAGGAAGATTGCTCTTAGACTTAAGGTAGAAATCAATTGTTAGACTTACAGCCTTTAGTAGTCCAGGGAATAGTTAGTGCAGTATTGTGCCTTACATTATTCCTTATGAAGCTGTGTTGTTTGTGGATGGATCTGTTCACAATGAGACAAGCGCTTTGAGTAGCCTGATAAATACATCACCAAGTATTCATTGAAATAAAGAACTAAGAGGTCTCCAACCACTTTTCTGCATTCACTATTAATTCTCTATGATCTTGAGTGTATTGAGAAGTGCTTTGAAAACAATGTTTTTCATATTCTGACAGTACATCTTAAATTACTCATCAATCACTGTGAATATTATTGAAATTAGGATAATTTATATAAGGAAAGACTTCTAAATATTTGTCTGTTAGTGAAATACTGCTCCATAAAAGCACTTACATAATGCTTCACTGACATTAACCTCTCCTTACCCAAAACTTAAATGATTAAGCAATAGACATCAAGGTTATGGTCACAGTATGAGAACCTAGAAAACATAAATTCAGCCAGTTACGCTTGTCATAGAGACTGCAGAGGTGATGGAAAAAACATGTTGTAAAAGAAATCTATGGCTAGGTCTGATTAATATTTTTGACAAAGTGTTCGGCTGAAAAATGAAGCTTTGCTGAAATGAGGTTCTTTGTAAAATGCTTTATATTTGTTAGGAAGCTGGCATGTAGGTGGGCTGCTCTTGCAAAGCTGTAGATTTGGCAACCTTGGCAACCCTGATCACAGTGTATTGTGCCTGCAGAAGGAGCCAAAAATGTGATAAAAGATGTCTCTTCTCAACTGAATGCTAATTCAGGCCTTGAGGGAATACATGTGCTTATGCCAATATACTCCACATCACCCTTCATTTTTACATCCTAAAACACAGGGAGAGAGAAATCACCCAGATAACTCGGAGTCTTTGAATGCAATGCTGTATATAAAATGTTGGAGAGTATCTGAAGGAAAGAATAATTAAAGTCATGGAGGCAAATGCAAAAACCAAATTTATGAACAATTCCTGCCTACCCACAGTAACTTTGTTGGCTGGATCATTTCTGCTAGTTGTGATTTCTGTCCAGAGTGGTTTTTTTGGGTGCAGAAGCTCTTTATGGTCCATAAGAAAAGGCCTAAGCAGAGCAGTCTCTCCATCCCTCTGCTACTCTGCAGGATGTTTTTGCCTTTTCCTCTGCCAGTCACTGGAAGTGTCTCTCCTCCAGGCAGCAGCTCCAGAGTAAGAGCAGTCTCCCTTCTCCACTGAGGGTGACTCAGTCCTTTCTTTCCTAAAGGAATATGACAGACCAGCACAATCTGCTAAAAATACCATCACAGGGAAGCAAGTGGAGGGAAAAGATCAGAGTGTATTGGTTATTGGAAGGTGATGATGATGTCCTGTATCAGGACACACTGGCTGAGGTACTTGTAGTAGAGATATGGATGAAGGCATCCATCCTACAAAGCACTAATGAGACTTCTGTTTGCAGTATCACATGCAAGTTTTCATCTGTGTTTAAGATGAGGAGATTAAAATGGAATAGCAGCAGAAGCAGTTAAGACCAAAAAGATAATTAAAAGCTATCATGGAGATACAAAGAAGGGAGAAAAACTGATGAATAACTCATCACAAAATCTAAGAACTTCAGATAAAAAATGAGGAAAAAAAAGTCCTAGCAAATTTCTAGGGCATAGCTTGGAGTGGTCGTCCAAACAACCATAATGATGGTGAGAAGCCTGAGATGCCTTAAAAATTGAACAGATCTGTAATGACAGAGTAACAAAAGTTTTTGACATGGAAAATTGAGATCCATTGAGCATCCAAGGTATTAGCATTTCCAAGAATCACTGATCTGAGAGAGGCTGACTCATTATTTGTCTGCATTACAATTACACATTAAAAATATCACATCTTCTGGCGTCTTGCAGTTGCCAGTGGAGGTCACAAAGTTCTGTGTTCTGGTCGTGTGCCCTGAGTAGACAGTGATCAGATTTAGGGTGAAAGCAAAACATTTCATTTAGGATGGACTGGCAGAGAACATTTACTTTCAGTCTCTTACCATTCTGCTTTGCAAGAACCCTTCTTTTCCACACAACATACTGGAGGGGTTTTGGAGACTATTCTGTTGAAGGGCTGTCACACAAGTGGTGATAGTATGGGGTTTTTTCCTCCAGGGTGTTGTGGCTGTGGATTACCCCAAGTTTTCATTTATTGTGAGGGTTTTTTTTTGTGTGTATTTTTGTAAATGGAGTTCTACTACTGTGAAATTTTATAAAATTCCAGAATCTCAGCATGGTAGGGGCTGGAAGGGACCTCTAAGGACCATTGAGTCCAACTCCCCTGATAAAGCTGGCTCACAGTATCCAGATGGATTTGGAATCTCTCCAGAGAAGGAGGACTCCACAACCTCTCTGGACAGCCTGTTCCAGGGCTCTGGCACCCAACAGCAAAGAAGTATCTCTTCATGTTCAGAGTGAACCTCCTGGGTTCCACATTGTGCCTATTGCCCCCTGTCTTGTCACTGAGCACCACTGAAAGAGTCTAGCCTCATCCTCTTGCTCGTCACCCTTTAGATATTGATATCTCTACGACATACACATATATATATATACAAAGAAGACATGTACTGTCTGATCACTGACAGTTATAGCTGACTGGTGGCTCTTAATTTCTTATTCCTGGATGCTGCTGTGATTTGAGAACCCAAATGTTTACACAGAGAGTAAAGCTAGAGGAACTGGTATACTGGCAAGAAGTGACATACTGTATATCTTCCTGTATAGGCAATGCCTCCAGTTGAATTTGGGTCATCACAATTTCCAAACTACAGAGCATATATGGTTTCCAAATTAGCTCATTAATCCTTTGCCTGCATGTTTAAAACAAAACAGTAATTATATATCTGTGCTTCTGTCTGGAGTGATGATTGCTTTCAACTTGTCTCTCAGCTGAAGCAGAGGACTAGAAATAAATCAGTGTAAGTCAGAAAGGAGGAAGTGCTGGAGCCAGAAGAAGAAACATTTGGTGCCATATTGGAGGACTAAAAATTACATATTTTTAACTACAGCAATTTAAAAAGAATTGGGGCCATCTGCTATTCTCAAGACATTAATTATTAAAGCTTAGGAGAAACCAAAAGCATAATGGCTGATAGAGTCTGCATTGTTATAAATCTCATTGGCACTCTGTCTTCTACTCTGCCTGATGCAAACAGCTCATCAGAACATAGCAAAAAGCATTTAATGACAATTACCATGAATTTAAGGATAAAATTACGCTTCTTGAAAATAGGCTCAATGTCAGGAAGAATTCCTTCAGTCCAATTTTGTTGTATTAGACCCACTTTATGTCAAAAGTTGCATCTGTTTATCCAGATTTATGTTTTAAAATTCAGTTAAATTCTTACCAAACCCCAGGTGAGTGTTCTTGATTAGATGTTATTTCTGGCTTAAATTCATTAGAATTAAGCCAGTACCTTACAGGGTTTGAGGTTTTCGGTCACATGCACAAAGGCATTCGCACCACTGTCACTAAATGAAGTCATTCATTGAGGTTCCATTGGTGCAACGTTTATGTAGGGAGAAGCTCTCATTTATTGATCAGCTTCAGCTGACAGCCATAGATCTGAGCACAAGCCTCAATGAAGTCCAGGTGTGCTGAAACTAATGGTCCAGGCCTGTGTACTTCCTTGGGAAAATGTAAAGTCAGTCAGACCACTAAGCCTTCCTGTGCATTTTTGTAAACCCCTTTGGTAAAAAATGTGATTTGATTTAGATCAAACCTGTGGGTAGCAGCAGATTTAAACAAATGCCGTCAAATCATGCGGTGAATCTGTGCAATACTTGTGTAAAGTGCAGGCACAGTCATCACAGAAAGTTAGGGTCTGGAAGAGACCTAAAAAAATCATCTAGCCCAACTCTCCTGCCAGAGCAGATCACACACAAACATATTCAGGCAGGTCTTGAATATCCCCAGAGAGGGAGACTCCACAATCCCCCTGGGCAGCCTGTTCCAGTGTTCTGTCACCCTCACTGTGAAAGAACTCTTTCTCATGTTTACATGGAACTGCCATGAATTCAGTGGATTATTCTACATTGCAAGACACCATGTGAACAAATCCAGTCATGAGACTTTCACACATTTCATATATATATATATATATATGTATAAATTTTATTATCTAGACTCATCTAGACAAAAAAATCCAATGTTCTAGGGTCACAAGGGTTAGAGCTGGGCCAGCCCTTGGACAGTTGTCTACAAACTCCTCTCCCTTCCATATCAAAGAGTAAAGGAGAGACTGATGGATTGGGAAAGAAAACTAAATGAGCTTGAATGGAAATAAGAACAACAAAATGAAATAGATGCAAAATGATACAAACCAATACCCAACAAAACCTCTGACGACAATGATATTGCCATCACCAGCGATGCTGGGGAAAGGCACTGGGGGAGTCCCAGACTGCATGCAGCAGCAGACAGGAATTGAATTGAGGAGCAAGATTTTGGAACTGAATTCAGTAACACATGGGCCAGGATCAAAGGCAGAATGGACAGAGTCCTCCTCAAACACCAGCCATTGAAGAAGAGGCTTGAGCCTGGTTATCTCTCAGCTTTGTCCTGAAGGTGACATCCATGGGATGGAATCCCTTGTTGGTCAGTTTAAAGTCACCTGCTCCTCCACAGGTGCAACCTCTGACTTCCTGCACCCCAACATGGGGCACAAGATATTGTAGTGCCCTTGGTCTGCACAGGAGCAAGTCTAAGCAAGAGCCTTTCTGCAGCACAGCCCTTGGCAGTAACTCTAACCATCAGCATTATCACTGCCAGAATCAGAGAATTATTGAATGATCCAGTGGCTGTGAAAACCTGCCATGAACTTCAGAAAGTGCTGTCACTGAGCAGAAACTGCTCTGAGAAGTCAAATCATTGAACAGAATTAGTTCTGTTCTAGCTCAGACCAAGACATCAGGCAAAACCATACAGTTTAAAAAAATGTTGTCATTATGGTTCACATTTGCTTCTGCAGAAAAAAAGAACTAAACAGGATTTATTAACTGCTGATGTTCATCCACGTGTAATGCTAGAAATAGACTGTTGGCATATTAAAGGGATTTATGTATACTATTGCTCAGTGTATTTTGAGACTGTAACACTTATGACAACCACAACTGAAAATGCCGTCTCATAAAGCCTATCATATTGTTGCTTGCAGCAGATGAAGAGAGAAAAAAATAGGCAGAAAGACCTAATTTACAGGTAAAGACTTGGAAGCATAGTTTTAAATCAAAGTGTTCACCAAGATGACTATAAACTACAGCAGAAAGCAGGGAGAGATTATCAGATATTACAGTATTATGAAGCATGAGCTTGGAAACCAGATGGAATAGAACCTTCTGCTGTTCTAGGACATATTCTCACAACTGTGTGTGACTGAGCAGTAGCTGGTGACAGACAGATGGTCCCATCTCAAAAGCCCTTGTCAATCTACCAGCCAAGGTTAAAAATGGGACTACACTGGAAGCCAGCAGTTAAAAATGACTTATGAACAGCCGTAATTTCCCAGTGAGATTCTCACTACGTACTGCAGGTGTAAGCATGTGTGTAGAAGCAAGACTTCCTCCTGAGTGACCTCTGGACACCTGAAGTTTTGCTTCCTCTTTTTAATACTTTGTATTAAAAAGTATTGCAGCCAAATATTTTCCTAGATGGGCTTTACCCTCATCTGTTGTTGTTTCTGGGAAAAAAAAACAACACCACAAAAACAAACAAATGAACAAACCAACCAATCAAACAAACAAAAAATGCTGCCTGACAAAAAAATGCTAATTTTGATGATGAACTTTCATTCGGCTCAAATGAGAGGAGCGAACTGCTGGCTGTTATCATGCTGGACCATAGACAAGTGCTACAGTAGCCTCGTGTCATCATCCTCTAGTTTCAGTGTCTGGAGCTGAAGTCAGTTCCTGGTACTTCCTAATGGCTTGTGATTATGTGTCAACATCACTCATTGATGTAAACTGATGACATCACCTAGCTCCAAAGAGCACAGCAAGTGTAAATTTGCAACTGGATTTAAAAATGGCTGGACAAAGTTGGGGGATGTGGAACATATTAAATGCTGTGCTCTGAACATATCTCAGAAGACTCCTAAATGGCTGACAGTTAGAAGGCAGGGAAATGTCAGGAGGGGAAGGTCACTCTTTACATCCTTATCATCTTTTTCCATTGCACAGCCCAGTTAAACTGGGAGTTTTATTTGGATATTATCTTTACATAATGCAACCTCAGGGCTCCTTGGAGAACTGAGAGCTTTGCAGAGCTGTCATCCTTCAGAAGCAGTGTCTCTCTTATATTTTCTTTTGACTTCCAATAGCTAATGTTTTTCCTGTATTTTGCTAGTCCTTGGCAATGCTTGATAAATGTGATCAGGTTTCATTGCCTTCTGGTAGGTTATTGCTCCCTTTTGCAGACAGTCACCTGGGTTAAGTAATTTTTAATCTTTTGATAAAAACTATTCCTGCAAGGTATCCCTTTTCCTTGTGTCCATATCACCTCTCCCACAATTGATGTGAGTTGAGCAATTTATCCATTTTACTACAGCTGTGTTACAGCTGCCTCTCCAGTTCTGCTGCAAACAGAATCACAGAATCAGAATGTATCTGGTTGGAAGAGATCTCCAAGATCATCCAGTCCAATCTTCAGCCCAGCACTGAATGGTCAACACTAAACTATGCCACTAACCTCACAGTAAAAAAGCTTTTTCTCATGCTGAGCTGGAATTTCCTGTGATTGAGTTCATGTCCATTGCCCCTCATTCTGTCACTGGTGTCACTGAAAAGAGGCTAGCTCCATTCTCCTGACAGCCACCCTTCATGCATTTATAGACATTGATAAGGTTCCCTCTCAGCCTTGTTTTCTCCAAACTAAACAGCCCCAGGTCTCTCAGTCTTTCCTCATAAGAGAGATGCCCCAGTTCTTTCATTAACATCATAGCCCTCTGTTGAAATCTCTCCGGTAGTTCCCTGTCCCTCTTGAACTGGGGTGCCCAGAACTGTATACACTATTCCAGATGTGGTCCACCTAGGGATGAATAGAGGGGGAGGACCTCCTGTACACACTCTTCATAATGCACCCAAGTGTACCATTGGCCTTCTTGGCCACCAGAGCACATTGCTGTCCCATGGATAACTTATCATCAACCAAGACTCCAAGGTCCTTCTCTGTGGAGTTACTCTCCAGCAGGTCAACTAACCTAACCTGTGCTGGAGCATGGTGTTGTTTCTCTCCAGGTGCAGGACTCTACACTTACCCTTGTTGAACTTCATTGCTTTTGTCTGTGCCCAGCTCTCCAGTCTGTCCAGGTCTCTCCACTGGCAGCACAGCCTGGCAGTGTATCAACCACTCCTTCCAGTTTGGTATCATCAGCAAATTCTCTGAGGGTACCTCTGTGTTGCACAGGACTGGATGCAGAACTGACCCCTGGGGAGCATCACTAGCTACAGGTCTCCAACTGGAGTCTGTACCATTGATCACAATCCTGTGAGCTCTGTTGTTTGGGCAGCTCTCTATCCATCTTGCTGTCCACTCTTCTAACCCACACTTGCTGAACATTTCCTTGTGGATGTTATGGATGTTATGGGAGACAGTGTCAAAAGCCTTACTAAAGCCAAGGGAGACAACATCCAGTGCTTTCCCTGTGTTTACCCATTCAGTCACACCACTATAGAAAGGTATCAGTTCAGTCCAATGTTATTTCCTCTTGATAAATCCATGATGACTGCTCCTGATAACCTTATTTTCCTCCATGTGATTAGAGATGACCTCCAGAATGAGCTGCTCCATCATCTTCCTAGGAAGAGAGGAGGATTCTGTGTCAGGTTGTCTGGGGCTCTAAGCAACATGCTCTAGTTGAAGATATCCCTGGTCACTGTCAGGGGGTTGGACTAGATGATCTATAAAGGTTCCTTCCAACCCAACCCATTATCTGACTCTATGAACTCAAACCTTCCCCCTGACCCAGGTGCCCTCCTGGTCAGGACCAAGGCAGATAGCAGTATCTACGCCTTCCTTTCTTCCACATGAAAGAATGTCTGATAAGCTCCCTCTCCCTCCTTCTCCAGAGTGGATTTATTGCTGATGTGTAAGGCTGTCCTGGCCATGCTGGGCCTAGTCCAAGGAAGGAATGTTCCTCACTGGAATTTTTAAAAACACAGGGCAGAAAGAAAACATATTAGAACTTAACAGCAGTAGTAATGCTGTGTAAAGTCTCAAGCAAAAACTATAACTGGGCTTTAAGCCACAGAAATATCACTGCAATTTCTTACTTAACATCTTTGGAATCTACTTGTAGTGACTGCTCCAAAAGGACAGATTAAAGATAATTAGGGTAAGGCAAGATAATTAGATACAATTCACTCACCAACAAAAGTTCTGTCAGAATTTGCAGCTATGTAATCCCAGATGTTTTCAATAAGGTGGATCAGGATTTTGTACCAGTGCAGATCTGATATCATAGTATTATAGACTGATTTGGGTTGGAAGATACCCAGCAATTATCTAGTTCCAACCCTCTTGCCATGGACAGGGATACTTTCAATTGGATGAGTTCACTCATGGCCTTGTCCAGCCTGGCCTTAAACACCTCTAGGGAGGGGGCATCCAGAACCCCCCTCGGTGACCCATTCCAGTGTCTCACCACCTTCACTCTAAACAATTTATTCCTAATATCCAATCTAAATCTACCCTTCTCAAACTTATATCCATTCCCTCTCATCCTACCACAACAAGCCCTTACAAAAAATCTTTCCCCTGCTTTCTTGTAGGCCCCGTTTTGGTACTGGAAGGCTGCTATAAGGTCTCCCTGGGACCTTCTCTAAGGTGAACAGCCCCAACTACTGAAGCCTGTCCCTGTAGGGAAGGTGCTCCAGCCCTCTGACCATCTTCATGGCCCTCCTCTGGACCTTCCCCAACACTTCCATGTGTGTCTTGTGCTGGGGACACCAGAACTGGGTGCAGTGCTCCAGATGGGATTTAATGAGAGCAGAGCAAAGAGGGAGGATCATCTCCCTAATCCTGTTGGTCACACTTCTTTTGATGCAGCCCAGAATACCTTTGGCCTTCTGGGCTGCAAGTGCACATTGCCAGCTCATGTTGAGTTTTTCATCAACTGACATCCCCAGGTCGTTCTCCTCAAGACTGTTCTCAAGCCATTCCTCTCCTAGCCTGTATTTGTGCTTGGAATTGCCCCGACCCAGGTGTAAGACCTTGCACTTGGTCTTGCAATCTTGATGAGTTTGTCATGGATCCACTTCTCAAGCCTATCCAAGTCCCTCTGGGTGGCATTCTCTCCCACCAACGTGTCAGCTGGACTACACAGTTTGGTGCCATCTGCAAACATACGTGAGTCTTTGGTGCTCCATATACCATATATCACAAATATGCCTTTAAATTCAAGTTCCTCCCAGTGTTTCCTGTAAGTATTAATGAAGTGTGTGCATAACCATGATTCAAGAGTCTAGCAAACCATATAGGATGTAGAAAATGGCTAGTTGAACCAAGGATCGAGGCCAAGTTCCCAAATTACAGAATCCCAAATTGGCTGGAGTCCTGGGGATCATTTAGTCCAACCCACCTGATAAAGCAGGGTCATTCAGAGCAGGTTGCCTATGATCACAAGTTCCAGGTGGGTCTTGGAATCTCTGCAGAGAAGGAAGCTCCACAACCTCTCTGGGCAGCTTGGTCTGGTGCTCCAGCACCTGCAAATTGAAGAAGTTTTTGCTCATGTTCAGGTGGAACCTCCTGAGTTACAGTTAGTCCCTGTTGCTCCTTGTTCTGTCACAGCACTACTGTAAAGAGTCTGGCCCCATCCTCTTGTTGCCTACCCTTTAGATATTGCTAAGCATTGATGAGATCTCAGTTTCTGTTCACTGATTGTCTAGTAGCAAACTCAGCAGCAGCAGAGTCCTCACAACTCTGTCCTGGGTCTGTTGTCTTGGATTCTGTGGCAAGGTCATGTAAAGCAATTTTCCTCCAGCATCTTTGTTTCAGTATAAAAGACCTTGCAGAAGGCAAACCTGTGATGAAATAGCTTCTGTTTTGCAGGTGAGCACTAAGCTCATTATGACTTTTTAAAAACAGAATTTTTGTCTGTTTCATCTGGATTTATACAAAAAGAGTTTGACCATTTCTGGAAGAAAAGGCCTTCAATTCCTCTTCTTATTAATAATGCCAAAGATGTCAGATGCAGTGACGCTGCTCTTGTATCTCAGTACCTGTGGCTGCTGAGTCCTTTTTCAGCAGGAACAGCTCCAGCACATGTGCTGTTTCTGTACATGACATCTGGCATGTGAGAATGACTCACTGTGGCTTAGTTCTACCACTTATGGCCAAGTTCTGCTCTGAAATCCATGCAGATCTGTTGGATTTTCACTGCTGTCAGTGAGAACAGTTTGCTCCTGAATGTTTTAGGGTCATGGTCTGCTTGTTACTAGGTCTGGTTCTCTGCTGTTTAGGCCATGTTGATACAGAAGTTGCCTGCTGTAGGCCTATGGCTTTGATTATCCTTTGAATACCTCCCTCTCCGTGTTTCATTTTACACTGTTAGTACACCATTGGCTTCGTAGTGATTTCTTTACACTTCCACTGAGGTGAGAGGAGAATCAAATCCTTAGACTGAATACAAACTTCTGCTGGTTCATGTCTGACTCTTGACTCTCTGATGTTTGAGTAAGTGACAACTTCTCAAGTACTCCTTGTTGTCATGTTGATCTGCCGTCAGACTGCTTGATACCTTATTCCCCAGGGACCTCCACTTGGTTCATGGTTTGCACAAACAGTGCCATCTTTCCACTGCCCTTCAGGGAGTGCTCAGAGAGTCAGGCTGAAGCAATATAAATGGGAATCTTTCCACATGTTGAGGATGACAAAAATGCCTTTGTGTGTGTGTGTTGGAGGAAAGTCTGAGCTGGAGAACATCATAAATCTCAAGTCCAGGTATGTGCTTTGGCTGTATGCCAGCCTCACTGTAGAGTGTAGACTGTCTATCCAGATACCATCTCTACCAACAATTGATTTCCCAATGGGAAGGGAATGTGACTTTAATAGTCCAAAATTGAGCATTACTATCCAGCCAAGCCTCCACTATGGAAAAAGAGTGAATCTGGACTCCAGCACATGCTCTGACAAACTTCTGCTGTTTAGACTAAACACAGGCAAATGTCTGCTTATTTCCCTAGCACAGAAAAACAGTGCTGCTACTGAAAAACTCATCTGTGACTGCAGCTTATACTCCAGTGGGTGCAACAGACTTATATCCCCTTGTTTCTTCTCAAAAAAAGGAGGGAAAAAATAGAGTAAGTAGAGTGATCTTCTCAGGGAAACCTTTTGGCAGCTCCTCAGAAAGCAAAGATTATGTCTTCATTCTCAGTCAGACACTCACATGCATGTGGGACCTTTTGTGGAGTAAATCTGGCAATAATGAGCTGTCTGTGACCAGACTGCCATTGTGGGAAGTCCCATACGTCAAAAGTTTCTTGAGCATCAAGATTAGAGTCACAGTGCTTCAGCAGCTCTATCCCAGCTTCACTAGCCCAGCAAGGTGTATCTTGTATATAAATTGATGAACTGCAAGAGAATGTACTTTGGTCTGCACCAGTGACTTAATAGATATTGTCAAAGCCCTGCATTTTGTTTCTCTCAGGAGATTCTGACATTTCCTAATTTGTTCTGCTGTGAATCAGAGTGGAAATAGAACAACCTTTGCACACTGAAAATTAGAACAACAGCAACAATCATTGGAGAGGGTCAAAATATTTGTCTTAAAGCTAGAAACATTTATATCCAGTTGTGACACATGGCTTTATACCATGATAGAATGTCTCCCTACAACTGACAAAAGACATATGCAAGGTGAAGCTGATAATGCACTTCAGGTCATTACTTTGGGCTGCTGAAAAGATCTCAGTATAGCTTGTATTTGAGAAAGTGATACTAGATACTTCAGAGGAAGGTAGGGGAAGTCATAAACAAAAGATAAGTTGGGCAAGCAACAAAATAGAATGTTATGAGAAAAGCATAAACAGGCCAAGTCTGCTGGCAAAGCAAGAGTGTGATCAAAGCAGAGAGGAGATCACGAAGACAGCAGAGGCAAAGACTGGGAGAAAGAAGCTCAGCAGCAAGGGAATACCTCAGACTGGCTAGAAAAACAATTTACACAGTAGCTAAATAATAGAGGAAAAGAAACTGTGCCAAAACTACTTGTCCTGGGATGGCTGACAAGTCACAGAGGTGCTACAGGTAGAAAAGGGTCCTTTGAAAGGAAATATTCTCTGTAGCTGGTGACACATGCATTCTAGGCATGCAGCAGAGGGAGGACAGCTTGCAAGGCAAGATGGTATGGCTCTCAGAACAGCAAAAGCTCTCTGCACTGAGTTGTCATCCAGAGAAGAAACAGAGCCAATGCTGAGGTAAACAAAAGTGTAAAAGCTGCTGGAACACAGGACAGTACCACAAAGGTGGCAGAAGCATCTGGCACAAGCATCTGGAATGTTCTGTGTTTAGAGAGCATTTGAGAAAGAGTGGCCTGCCAGTTCAAATAGCTATATAGATAAACCATCACCAATACTAGGAAAAGTAATTTTAGAAGTACTTGTGAACAAATTAAGGCCACTTCAAAAAGAAAGAGGAGATGTAGAATAGTGCAGCGTGGCCTGGCCAAAACTGTTTTGATTGAATAGATGTGTTATGACAGAGATATGATGGGATAAAAAGCAAGAAGGGGACAAAAAATCTTTTAAAAACACAGTTCTGTTTGTTACTGATTTTCTAATGCTCTGACATTCAGCTCTGAAGGGAGCCTTGTGAAAAGGCTAAATCATACTGCTGGTCTCTTCTCAGAGGTAAATAGTGATAGAACAAGAGGGAATGGCCTTGAGCTGCGACTGTGTGGGTTTAAACTGGACATTAGGAAACATTTTTTCACAGCAAGAGTGGTCAGGCATTGGAATGGGCTGCCCAGGGAGGTGATTGGGTCAGCAATCCTGGAAGCATTTAAAAATCATTTGGATGTGGTACTTGAGGACATGGTTTAAGGGTGGACTTTGCAGAGCTGGGGTAGAAGTTGGACTCGATGATCCTGGGGGTCTTTTCCAACTGGAATGTTCCTGTGATTCTGTGATTAATTTGAGCTATAGAGAAGGTGACAACGGTGCTGACTGGTGTATAACAACTCTTGCAACTTCAGAAGAACTGATGGGCAACTGAGCAATGGATTCATTCCAAGAGCTGATAGAACAGAGGGGGCCATAGAGCTGCTGTTCCTCTTCATCACCCTAGGTGTGATGCAATCCATTGTGTAACACTTGATGAGCAAACACGCTGCTGGAAAAGGCTTTCTTCCCTTGTATGAGAACTGCATACCTCACAGCCTTCTCAGTCCTTCATCTGCAAGAGTGTCTACCATGTGATCAAAATTGAGGTGCCCCTGTGAATCTGGTTCGTCGGGGTCTCTAGCTGGTTATACAAGTAGTCCCTGTCATTTTCCCCAGCTTTTGTGTGTGATTTTGCCATGGGTCATGCAAGTTGTGCAATGTGAAAGTGTTTACGCTGTTGCTGTGTGGCAAGTACAGTCCAGTTACTTCACAGAATTATAGAGTGGTTTAAGTTGGAAGGAACCTTTAAAGGCCATCTCGTCCAGCCCCTCTGCAGAAAACAGGGACATCTTCAACTACATCAGGCTGCTCAGAGCCCCAGATAACCTGATCTGGAATAGCTTCAGAGGTAGGGACATCTACCACCTTTCTGAGAAACCTAGGCCAGGGTGTTTCCACCCTCAGTGTAAAAAAAAATCTATCTAGTCTAAATCTGTCCTCTTCTAGTTGAAAAACATCAGCCCTTGTCCTGCCACAGCAGGCCCTGCTTAGAAGGCTGTTTCCAGCTTTCTTAGATGCCCCATTTAGTACTGAAAAAGCCACAGTAAGGGCCCCCTGGAGCCTTCTGTTCTGGCCAAACAACCTCAACTCTGTCAGCTTGTCCTCACAGCAGAGAGGTTCCAGCCCTCAGATTAATGTTGTGGCCTCCTCTGGCCCCACTCCAACAGGTTGGTGTCCTTCTTGTGCTTCAGTCTCAAAAGAATCTGAGAGAAGAGGTGAAGACCAACAAACCCAAGACACTTAACCTTGATCCTTCTCCCAAAATATCTGAAGGGGCTGTGGTAAGTGGGTAATGGGCAATGAACTGCTGGATTAAAATTGTTCTGACAGGCTGGATCTGGGCCACACACTTTTCTGTTGTTTGAGGCTCTCTGGTAGAGAGTTAAGCTTCCTAGCTTGTGTAGATGATGTCATGTAGTTGGCAGACACACTTAAATTGGCTGTCTTAGAAAATTGGTGTAGTTGCCTAGGATTCACAATAAATGGCCAGAAGATTTAATGGTTGCATCTAGAAAAAGGGAGAATACATTAAGTATTGAAAAGGAGTGGGGATAATTTTATAAAGGAGTGTCTTCTGTACACACCTAAAGACCTTGGCTAGTGCTGATGGTCACGGATGAGCTTAACAGAGTGCATGCATCAGCCACAAGAGTTGCACAGAGACTGACAGAACTGTACATGAGATGAAAACAGACTTTTAGGGGACAATTGCACTACAGAATTTGAGATACAATGCATATTGCATTACATAGAGCAGTGCATGAGCCAGCAGTGTGAACTTGCAGCCTGGAAGGCCAACCAGATCCTGGGCTGCATCAGGAGAAGTGTGGCCAGCAGGTTGAGGGAGTTGATTCTCCCCCTCTACTCCACTCTGGTGAGACTTCTCCTGGAGTACTCTGTCCAGTTCTGGAGCTCCTATTACAAGAAGGATGTAGATGTGCTGGAGCGTGTCCAGAGTAGGGCCATGAGGATGATCAGAGGGCTGAAGCAGCTCTACTATGAGGACAGAGTGAAAGAGTTGGGGTTGTTCAGCCTGGGGAAGAAAAGGCTCTGGGGACACCTCATAATGGCCTTCCAGTTCCTGAAAGGGGCCTACAAGAAAGCTCAGGAGGGACATTTACAACAGCGTGTAGTGATAGGACAAGGGACAGTTGTTTTAAACTAGAAAAGGGTTGGTCATAAGGAAGAAATTCTTTACTATGAGGGTGGTGGAACACTGAAAGAGGCTGCCCATGGAGGTGGTGGAGGCCCCATCCCTGGAAACATCCAATGTCGGGCTTGATGGAGCTCTGAGCAACCT
The DNA here is from genome assembly GCF_015220805.1 of Pogoniulus pusillus. Classification (NCBI taxonomy): domain Eukaryota; kingdom Metazoa; phylum Chordata; class Aves; order Piciformes; family Lybiidae; genus Pogoniulus; species Pogoniulus pusillus. The sequence continues at coordinate 18,391,584 of NC_087284.1, forward strand.
GACCTAGTTGGGAATCATAGAATCATAGAATCAACCAGGTTGGAAGAGACCTCCAAGATCATCCAGTCCAACCTAGCACCCAGCCCAATCCAGTCAACTAGACCATGGCACTAAGTGCCTCATCCAGTCTTTTCTTGAAGACCTCAAGGGATGGTGCCTCCACCACCTCCCTGGGCAGCCCATTCCAATGCCAATCACTCTCTCTGGCAACAACTTCCTCCTAACATCCAGCCTATACCTCCCCCAGCACAACTTGAGACTGTGTCCTCTTGTTCTATTGCTGGTTTCCTGGGAATGGCCCCTGCTGACAGTGGAGGGAGTTGGACTAGATGACCTTGAATGCTCCCTTCCAAGTTAAACCATTCTATGATTCTGTGATTCAGTTATTCAGTTATTTTATTCGATGTCCCTGCACAGGATCCACTGCAGAGTTTTTCAGAGGTTCAAGAATCCAGTTTTAGTGCTGTGTAGTCAGAAGTGCCACATACCTACTTCCTAAGCTGCCAGAGGAAGGTTGACCAAACCAGAAGTGCTGCAGACATCAAATCCCTGCAAATCTAGTCTGAGGCAAAATTTACCAAACTGGTGCCTGTTCCTGGTACTGACAACTAGTTTGATCTGTACAATTGTCTGGATGGGATAAACATTCTTTCCTCATGAATATTTTGTAAATACAATGCATTCCAGATACTTGTTCATGGTGTCACTGACATCTGGGTGGTCTTGTTATGGAAACTTCTAACAGTTCTTATGGTAAAACCTTCAGCAAACCATCTGGGTCTATTGCTCTTCTCTGCAGTTGTCTGTGTGATCTGATGAAGAAGCTAATCTGTAGCCTGAGAATAGAGAAAGGGAAGTTTGTGCTCCTTTGCAGGACTGTGTTCCCAGTGGTTGTAGGCTCCTGTCAGACCCTGAAGTTGTATGACACCTCTGTTGTCTGCTAAAAAGTCCAAAAGGAGTTCAGTAATATAGGCTCATTCACAGTAAGTTCAAAGGAAAACACTAAAATGGATTGCACTGGCAACAAATGGCTCCTCTGTGGGAGATCCAGGGCTTTGCTCTGAAATGATACACAGCTCCCTTGAAACACCACCCAGACAAAGTAAGAGCTTCACTATCCTTCCATGAAGTAAAGGACTGACACGAGAAGCCTATGAAGCTGTTAAGGTGCACTGAGATTTGGACGCTGCAAATACTAAACAGTACACCAGTGACACTGCTGAGGACTGAGGATGTTTCGAAAACTGCCTTTTCTGCACTACTGAAAATCATTTTTATTATTCAAATGATTAAAATCAACTGCATGTGGAACTCTGATATACAAACACCTTCAAAACACTAGGACCTCTTCCAGGGTACTGAAGCAGAAGAAAGTAGTCTGGGAAAAACCCGGCAGAGAGAATGGTTTTGTTAACCAGTCTTGTGACTGGCCTTAGAATTAGAAATATGAGTAGTTTTAGAAAGATTGAGAGGCCAAGGTGAGACATTGTCTTTTAAGAACATTCAGCATAGTTTTGGCTGCTTTATATTTATGTTAGTTCTCACTAATCTACTTTGTTTACTAATACATGAATAGGATGGGAAAGACCTGAAAGACAACAATCACATCACACGCCAGGTATTTAAATCACCTTGAACGTGTCATTCTCTTTTTAAGCACAAGGCTTGTCTCTTAAAGCTTGGACATTCTTTGAGTGTCTGAAGGGGAAAGGATTTTCACTGGGAAATCTGACCCTGAACATGAGATCCCTTTTTTTCGGTCTTAGGAGTTAAAATGCTAGGCATGTAGTCTGACCTATTCATTTAACCTTCCTTCATAGGTAGGTAAATTCAGAGTTCAACTTGAGCCACTCTGGTGTGTGGGTTTGAGGTAGGCTGGTACCCATCACCTTCCACCAACCATAGGTGGGATATGAAAAATGATGGTCAGTTGAAGTGAGAGTGTCATCTCTGCTCACTCAGACCTGGCCTGGAATTGCCTTTTTTGCATTTCCCAATAAATCTGTTGTCAGCATCATTGACAAGAAGAATCAGAGAGGTTTGTTTTTTTTCCTGTTGGAAATCAGTTCTCCTCATAAATGTTTACATCTTCAGCAGCAGCTTCAAAGGTGACAGAGTCAATTTCTATTGTAAATACTTCCAAGACAAAGCTTTCTGTGGCCTCCTTCTGAAAGGTGCTCCTGTCTCCATTTTTTCTCGCTGCTTTGCCAAGGTGGCATATGAAAGCCTCAGTTACTCCTAGCTAATTCTAAATTTTGTGTGCATCCTACCAAATCACTTGAAAAATACTGTGTGAGAAGTCACAGACCAATGTCAGCTCCAAATATTAGACACTGAAGTGCTCTCTGGGATTCATGAGTTTGTAGGGTGGAACCCACTGGATCATTGCAGCTTTCAGTATGTCTGTAGCTGTTCTGCTAGGCTGAATGTGCTGAGCAGATATTTATGGAATTACCCATTTTGGCAGGTTTTGTAACTTTTCCAATGCACCTATGGACTCAATGCTGCAGAAATTCCTGCCTTAGCCAGGGTAGTTGCCTGACATACCACAGTGATAGACACCAGCAGTATAACCTAAAAAAATGCTCGTATATCACAGAACTCCATCACGGTGGAGGTAGGGAAGGACTTCTGGAGATTGTCTAGTCCAACCTCCCTGCTAAAACATGATCACCCACAATAGGTTGTCCAGGATCACAATGTCCAGGCAGGTTTGGAATCTCCCGAAAGAAAGAGATTCCACAAGCTACTTTGGCAGCCTGACCCAGGACTCCAGAACCCTCAAAGTGAAGCAGTTTCTCCTTAAGTTGAAGTGAAACCTCCTATGTTGTAATTTGTGCCCATTGCCCCTTTTTCTGCCACTAAGTACCACTGAAAAGAGCCCACCCTCATCCTGATAACCTCCACCCTTTAGCTATTGAGGAGTATCAAGAAGATTTCCTGTCAGTCTGCTTTTCTTCAGGATAAACACCCCAGGTCTCTTAATCTTTCCTTGTCAGGGAGATGCTCCAGTCCCCTTTTGCATCTTTGTAGCCATAACCATGTGATAGTCACCACTCTCATAAAGGATGATATTCTGTATACCTTCAAGACAGAGGAGTCTGGAGTATATGAATATAGATGTACTTCTCAGATTTTCAGTACCTTACATCTAGGGAATCTTTCCTGTTACAGCCTTGCTTTGAGCCAGTATCTGTTAATACAGCATGCAAGACTGGAAGGTTCCCTCACAGCTTTGTCACTTGTTCTGAGAAAGTTAGCAAGCTTTTCCACATTAGACTGGGAAGGTCACTTGTTCAGAGCCTTTTGCTCAGCAAGAGGTTGTAGGAGTTTTATTCCTTGACCAGATGAACATCTTCTCTGAAACAAGACACACCTTTCTAGGGCTAATACCCAGCAGAGTAAATTCACTGAAGTTCTAGAAGAGGGCATGGAGACTGATGATAGGACAGGGAAAATATATGACTGTGTCACTCAGGTGTATTTGTTCCTTACTTTTTACTGCAAGTCACAGCTGGATAGGTTCTACTGCCTGCTCCACTGTTCTCAGTCAAAATGTTTAAGACTTTGTGGACAATACAGGACACATGTGAGGATAGGTTGTTAGATGCTTCTTTTAGTATTGGGTTCTCAAAACATTTCCCTCATTTAAGTTCAGGATGTTAAACAGGGCATTATTATTGAGGGTAGCTCTACCTCTCCTTTCTGTGCAATCTTATTAATGTTTCTCTTCAAGAAAAAGAATGTACTCTTTGATACCATAGTGGCAGTTGTCTCCTGATATTTCTTTTAGAACTGTTTAGTACAATTGCTTAGTTCACTTACTAACCTGAAGCAAGCACTGGAGGTAATGCTGGAATTGAAACCACAAGCAGTGGAAAGACTGTACTGGCCACTCCAGTTGTACTGCTGAGGGAAACTGCAGTCATTTCTGGAGATAAGGAATGAAGAGGCAGGCCTGTAGGCTGCATATGAGTGAGCTGGGAAGGAAATCATCCATAATAACTACAGTGTTAATGCAACAACAGTGGGCCTCTAGTGTAATTTCACTGTCCACTTGTCTCATGAGTTCTCTGAACTCTGCCTTCGTGGCAGCAGCAGGGAATTAGAGTAGCTGTTTAAAATTCTCCTAAATGAAATGCAAATGTTTACTCATCATTTTTACTTCCAGTTTTACACTATCACAGCTCTCTTGAAATCACAGGAGTGCAAAGTGCTTGATTTTTCCAATGATGCCAATTTTGAGTGTTTGTGGAGCCAATGGAATACAAAAGCTCTTCAAGGTACCAGAAGGAGGAAGTCAGAGAGAAAGAAGTTGTAGTAGTAAAGACAAGATGTCCCTTAAGATGGGATTAGGATTTTTAACATGGCCTTGCATTTCCTCAGTCTTTTTACAACCCCCACATTGATAATACAATCAACCACAGACAAATAAATAGAAAGGACCACGGAAAAGCACAAACAGAAGAGTATTTCTAGCTGCTTTACCCAACGCTTTTACCATGTAATGACAATGTTTCCATTTCAAAATCCAGGTTAAGGATGAAAAACAATAGAAGTAAGGAAATTCACAGCTTTTCCTTTGAAATGAACATCCTTTTATATTAGGGTTATATTACCTTTTATCTGGACATAACTGGGTCGGAACTGCTGTCCTTAACAGTGTTTATTATTCTACTCATGGCTGATGAGTGCAAGTGTTGCTACGCTTACTCTCAGTCATTACTATAAATGTCAGACTGACCTGTTGCAAGCTATGGAATCACAGAATCACAGAATGATTGTGGTTGCTGAAGTTGGGGCTTTGTCATCTGTCGTAAGTTTCTCAGATCCTTAACTATGTCTTCTTGCCTTTGATGCTTGTGAGCATGGGCATTTTTCCCTTTATCCGAATGTGTTTTGCTGGCAGTGACCAACCGTGACCAGAAATGTATCCGGATCCTTGTATCAGATCCCTGTCTCTGTTGAGCTGACTAGCCCAGAGCTGGCCACAGGACTCCAGATGTGGCCTCCCTGCGTCAAGACAATCTCTGCTGTGGTACATGGAGCTCCTCCACCTCTCCTCTCACTCTCCCCTCAGGCTTTCAGGGTTGTTTCTCAAACTTTTTTCCTCAGAGTTTTGCCCTTTCTCAGACAAACTTTCCCCAAGGTGCCTGCCTGGGGCTGCAGGGCTTAGCTGTGCCCTGTGGTGGGGCCACGGGAGCTGGCTGGAACAGGCTAGAAGTAGCACGAGGCAGCCTTCACCCCTCCTCACAATGGCCTCTGCAGCCCTTGCCAGCACCTTCCCACTGACATCCCATAAGTTTATATACTCCATGGCTTGCTAAAGTGCTTTTTTTCATATCTGAGTTGATATCTTCCTCTAGTTCTCAGTTACTTCTTCCTGAATTACACAATCTCTTCCTCACATCTGAAGCTGAGAGGACATTGTCCTCCAGAAATCAACAGGTTGGTCTAAGGTGAATTAGGTTCAGCCTGTGTGAGAGCAAAGCACTGAACACTGTGTACAAACTTATCCACTACCCAATGGTAATGCCTAGAATTGTTAGTAACAGAGAAGAAAAGTTATTTGTCTTCATACAAAGAAATTAACTATTAAACATCTTCCAGTCTCAAGAGACTCAGAAACACTGTAACAGATTGCCCAGGGAGGTTGTGCATCAGCACCTCCTTGGAGGTGTTCAAGGCTAGGTTGGATGAGGCCTTGAACGACCTGTTTTAGTGGGAAGTGTCCCTGCCTGTGGTGGGGGGTTGGAACTAGATCTTTGAGGGAGTCTTTGAGGTCCCTTCCAACCTAAACCATTCTATGATTCTATGAAAATGCATTGAAGTGTGTAAACATTTGTCCTAAGTGAGAAAGGGATCATGGTATGCTGTAAGAATGACTTGTTCTCTCTGCTTAATTTTGGCTTTCTTGCAACTTTCATGTATTTTATGTTATTTAACTGCTAGCAAAGCGTTGTGTTTTGTGTCTATTTATTCACACGTGCTGCTTTGTCTCACTATAGACAAACACAACAGCAAATTAAACATTGCAGTGGACATACTTGGGCAAGCTAACGCACCGTGAAGATGAATAGGGCAATTCTGATCACCCTTGGTACCACAGAAGTGTCTCTGCTCTGAAGTTGCTGAGGGGTTGGAAACCTGATTTATGTAACTTTCTGTAGAATGAAAGCTGTGTAAGGTAGGGCTATCTTAACAGGGAAGGAAAAAATGAAGGACTTATGAAATAGTAGAGTGTGGCATCATCTATTTTGTGGTACACACATGTCATAAATTTGTGGAGTCAGAACATTTTCCACAGTTGCAAATTTCTGTTGCCAGCGATAACAGACATTAGGCTGTATTTATTGTATGATATTATTTTCTAAGTACAGTGCCAGTAAGCTATATTTTCTCTACAGTATCTCTCTGTCCCTGTATTTATGTGTGCAGGTTTTGCCTACATGGAGTACAAAAGGGTTGGAGAATACTTCAGCAGATGACTAAACTGATTAATCTAATGCAGAGTACACCCACTACTAATACGCTCTTTATTTTGCTCTCCTGTTGTTCGACATGTCTCTCTAAAATGATGCTTTAAAATGCAGGTGACCTCTAATTCTACTGTGAAGAATTAATGATCCACTTGATTTCTGTACTCTGTGGAATTGACTGATCAGGAAAACGTGTGCATGAGTGCTAATGATGCAGTGCGTCCACTCTAACTGTTTCACTTCACTGCTGTTCACAGCCTGCCCTTCTGCTACCCTACTGCTGAATTTTGCTCCCTGGACACTTATCTTTGAAGCTATTGCAAATTTTGAAGGGCCCTTCAGAGCCTTGTGGAACTGTGAGAGGAAAGATTATATCCTGGTGAGTTGCTAGGAAAATTTTCATCAAGCACTGCCAATTTCTTTTCTTATAATGCAGGCCAAGGAAAATGTTCAGCTTTATACTCTGTGCTTGGTGAGGAACAAAAAGTATCTGCTAGAGTTTCTGTGCTGTCAGCTGGAACATCAAACTGATGTGGGGCATTCTGCAAGCACCCACTTAGACCCCTGTGAGCTTCACTCAGGAATAGGCCAATCTGTATGGTTCTGTAGGGTGATGACACCTGTGGCTCTTTGGTCTGGTTCAAAGCACTTACTGGCCAGAGATGTATGTTTTCAAGTCACAATTTACACAGAGAATGCTTTCCCTGGGAAGAGCAAGGAGACATAAAGGGTTGGACTTGATGATCTATGAGGTCTCTTCCAACCTTGATGATACTGTGACATTGTTGTCATCAGAGCAGACCTCCAAGATGAGAGCACTAATCACTGGTAGAATCCCATCAGACTTTGGTCAGTCCTGCCAGCAGTGCTCAGCTCTGTACAGCTTCAGCATTAGGCAGTTCCTGACCTGCTAATATGTAAATATGCATGGAAATTACAGCATGCTGGAGAAGCCTTCAAAATATTTTCACAGATTTCTCTAAAGCTGGTGATGGAATTCACCTGCCTGTTTTCTTATCCTATGTTTTTTCCCTGTAAGCCCAGAACTGCTCCATAGGAAAACCATATTAAAGAAGAATTAAAGCAATTTCATATTCTGAGGTGGTAGCAGTGGCAGATGCTTTGCACACATACAGCAAGAGATCCTTCTTTCTCTGAAGAGCTCTTGGTATAAATAACAACAGAGGTGATGATGTAAGGTGGTGAATCATGCTAAGAAGTTTTTGACTCAGATGCAGGAGGGGAAGGAAAGTGATGCTTTCTTAGGGAAAAGTACTCTTGGTTTCATGTCTTCTAGGACACTATCCTCCTGTTGGCTCTGCAGACCTGCAGCTCCTGCACACCTAGCATTTTTATTCTGAAGGCATTCCTAGATGACATTGAAAGACAGCTTCAACTACAGATGCAATAAGTAGCTGGTAGAATGACATTTTGGGTGTCTGTAAACTAGGAGAGGTCATCTAACTGCAGTTGCTAATTAATTTGCAGACCTAATAGAATGCATTTTTAACCACATGCTTGAAAGCCATGCTGAAATCTGCAGGAGAAGCAAATAAGGAGGCAGCAACAATCTGCCTCTCAGAGCTGCAGACAACATTCTGATAACACAGCAGGCAAGCAGCTTCTTCCTTACTTGGTAGCTACAACATGCACCAGCAGTGAAAATATTGTGCATGATTTCTGAGTACTTCTTTCTTTGGGAGCCAGGAAATGCTCAGCTCGTAGGAGACCTGTTGGATTCCTGTTGACTTTTTCATGCAAGAATTGGTGGAGACAAAAGTGCCACCTTCAAGTCAGTTCCATTTACGAACAATGCCTAAGGCAGTGTCTGTCTTAAAGTGGAGTTGCTGTCTGTGAAGTAAGCATTGATGTCGCACTGGTGAGAGGAGAGGTGGGCAATGTGTGCTCTATAGCCTCTTCACTTCCAGAACTTAATACATTTCCAGAAGCAATCCAGACTGAATTTATCTATGGCAGCATGTGCATTTGCCAGCAGCAGTGTTCTTATAAATGGCTTCTGTATCTCTCTCACTGGCTCCTTTTCCACCCCCTTGTTAATCCCTCATTTATGCTGGAACAACTGTGTGTGGGCTCTGTACTATCAACCAGATGAGGGAACTCATGCAACTGAAAAGCTCTTTATACATTTGCTGAGCTATTTTTTCATTTTAGCCAATACTATGGTCAAATATGGAGCTCAGCTCTTAGCAGCACCGAGTCTGAGTAGTCTCACTTTCTCCTCAAGTGGGACATAAGTCTGCAATGTTCTCACTGTTGCTACTCTGCACGTTGGCAGTGTGAGTGTCAGGATGTGAAGGGATGATATTAAAAATGCTGTGCTCATGCACTCTCAGAATGATCATAGAGAGTTACAGAGGATTCACAGTCAAAGCTTAAGCTAGCAGACCCTTTTATAAGGGGTCAGGTGCTTTTCCCTGGAGCTGCTCTCCTACAAATCAGCCCCCAGCCTGTACTGATCCATGGAGTTATTCTTCCCCAGATGTGGCATTAAATGCCATTAAATTTCTCCCCACCCAACTCTCCAGCCTGTCTAGGTTGCGCCAGATTTGAACACAGCCTTCTGGCATGTCAGCCACTCCTCCAAATTTCTTATCATCAGTAGACTTGCTGAAGGTACACTCTATCCCTTCACCCAGATCACTGATGAATATATTGAATAGGGCTAGACCCAATACCTACTCCTGGCAGACACCACTAGCCACAAGCTTCCAACTAGACTCTGCCTCACTGACCACATCTTTCTGAGCCCTGTCCTTCAACCAGTTCCAAATCCGTCTCACTGCCTAGTTATCCAATCCACACTTAAACTCACCTGACCTGGAATGATTTCAGGGATGGGGCATCTACTACATCTCACACCAGCCAGGGCCAATGTCTCATCACCCTCAGTGTGAAAAATTAATTCTTGTATCTCCCCTTGTGTAGTGTAAAGGGGAGTGTAAATCTCCCCTTGTTTAGTTTAAGCTTGCCACCCCTCATCCTGTTGCAATACTCTCTGCTAAGAAGTCTGTTCCCATCTTTCTTACAGGCCACTTTGAGTACTGAAAGCCTGCCATGAACTCTGGGGCTGTACCTAGCATTGCAATTGAGGTCCCACTAGCACAGAGTAGAGGGGCAGAATGCCCTCCCTCAACCTGCTGTCCTCTTATTCATAGACAAGCAGAGGTGACAGCTCCATACAGTAAGGAACATTTGTGCACATCACTGTGTGCAATGTTACATATGCTGAGGGGCAGGATGGCAGCAAAGTTTCACAGGAGTTACTGCTCTCTGAGTAGATAAATCCAGTGAGGCTTGAAGCTGTACAACCTTCCAGTAGCTCTGTGGATGAAGAGCTAGTGCTAGTCCTTCCAGAGATGATATTCTGGACTGTTTGGAGAAATTATTTGTGTGTTTTTGAAGGCAGAGTAACAAGCCATGCAGCCTGGTACCCTCCTGTTCTCTGATGGATGTAAGTTTCACAGCATTCCTGTCAGTTAGATACCAGCTTTCCACTTCTCTGGGAGGGAGATCCAGCATCAGCATGCCTGCACAAGGAACAAAGGTCAGACAGATGGGAAGTGAATGCGGCAGAACCACAGTGCATCCCTTCTTTAATTGATTCATGTAAGAATATCACAAACACTCCTGTAACCTCCATCATGATGATTATGCATACTGCAAGAGTTGCTTAATGAGGCTTACCTAAGTCTGCCAGTCCCACCACTCAGCAACAAAAGAAATAATGGAGTGTTGTAATAACTAAGCTTAAAGATGGCTGTTCTGTAAACACAGGACATTTCTGTGAGCAGAGATGATTTATTTCCACAGCAGGCCTGTATGTGTGTCTGCCTGCACGTATATGCTCGAGACTGTGAGGAGTGGTGTATGTGTTCAAACAAAAAGAGTTTGTGTTTGCAATGTGGACGTTGCTGAAGCACTCCTGGTATTACATGCTGCAGAGGGGCTTATCTGGCAAAGGAAAATACGTCAAAGTTCTGAAGGAAACAAGGATACTTTGATCCATACAGCTTGCACGCCAGGATAATGAAAACAGGACCAGAAGAGCAGATCTGGGTCAGAAAATTGCACAAAACAGAGGCCAGTTCTGACCACACCCTTAATGGCTCCATCGTGCCTTTGTCCTGGTTTGAGCTAGAACACAGCCAATTCTGTTTGGTTGTTTGACTTCTCAGCTCAGTCTCTGCTCACTGATAGCACTTTCTGAAGTTCAGGGCAGATTTTCACACCGTGGCTGCCTCTAGCAGTGATAATGCTGATGCTTAGAGTTACTGCCAAGGACTGGGCTGCAAAAAGTCTCTTGCTTAGACTTGCTCCTGTGCAGACCAAGGGCACTTCTAAATCTTGTGCCTCATGTTGGGGTGCAGGAAATAAGAGGTGACACCAGTGGAAGAGCAGGTGACCCTAAACTGACAAACATGGGACTCCATTCCATGAGCATTGTCTTCAGGATAGAGCTGAGGGATCACCAGAGTGAAGCCTCTTCTTCGATGGACAGTGTCCAACAAGGATTCTGTCTATTTCATCTTTGATCTTGAACCATGTATTCCTGAATCCAATTCCAAAACCCAACCCCTGAATCCAGTTTTGTCTGTGGCTGAGTGCAGTCTGGGACTTCCCCATTGTTTGCCCGCAGCATCAGTGGTGATGGCGATATCATTGCCATCAGGGATTGGGTTGGATATTGGTTTGCATTTCTGTGTATCTATTTAATTTTTCATTCAAGGTGATATGGTTTTGTTTCCCAGCCCATCAGTCTCTTTCCCTTTTTCTCATCCCTTTGAAAGAGCCTCTGCCACCCAACCAGTCGCTGACCCAGCCCTAACCCTTCATGCCTGTACCTTGCTTTTGTGTCTAGATGAGCCCAGCTAATACAATACTGTGTATAATTTGTATGTGATTTGTGAAAGTCTCATGGTCAAATTTGTTCTCCTGGGTTCCCTGCAATGTAGAGTAACCCACTGAATTCATGGCCTGGCTGTACTTGCACTTTACACATGTGCTGCACAGATTCACTGCACAAGAAGACTTAAATGTGGCTAAACACTGAGGGATGTAAAGGCAAATAGAAGTTTCTTCAGGTATATCACCAGTGGACAGAGCTGGGATCATTTAGACAGAGAAGAGAGGACTGTTGAGAGACCTTACTGCTCCCTACAACTTCCTGAGAGGAGGTTGTAGTGAGGTGGGCATTGGTCTCTACTCTCTAGCATCAAGTGATAGGATGAGAGGAAGTGGCCTGAAATTGTGTCAGGGGAGTGTTAGGTTGGATATTAGGAAAAAAGTCTTTATAGAAAGAGTGGTCAGGTTGCCCAGAGAAGTGGGAGAGTCACTGTCCCTTCAGGTGTTCAAGAAACGTGGACATGGCACATCAGGATGTGGTTTAATTCCCATGGTGGTGTGAGGTCAATGGTGGGACTTGGTGATCTTAGAAGTCTTTTCCAACCAAAACAGTTCTATGAGTCTATGATCATTTGTTGTCTTTCCGTGAGTTAACCATGCTAATTTTCAGCTTCTGCTGCAGTCAGAAAGCAGCAAACCTCCACCTCAGATCATCTGTTGATTTCCCTGAGCTTTCCCTTTCAGGATCCATGCAGAGAAATCAAAGTGAGAGGAGTGGCCAGCTTAGCCTTGGAGATACTGCCAGCTGCCAACTGGCAAGAATGGAAAGGCATCCATTGTTGCTGATGGTTCAGAAAGCTCTGATGGTCTCCATGAGCCTGGCACTGCCATGAATGGCAGGAGTCACTGTACACAAAAGCATGGACAGAGTGCTCCCTTGGGGTGTAGAGTGTGAGTAATAGTGGGTTAATTTCTCTGGAAATTTCTGACAGGGATGACTGTGTATCAAATAACTCCTTCCAGATGACTAAAATGAAGTGCTGGAAAAGCCTCAAGGGACTCATACGATATTGTCAAGGAGACACTTCCCCTCTATTCTTAAAATTGGCTTGGAATATACATATACATATATATATAATCATATTTATATATACACACACACACATACATATGTACAATCTTTTTGCATTTTATTGCTAGTTTTATGAAACAGGAAGAAAACCTGAAAGTGACTTGATTTGGATTTTCCTGTCCCTCTGAGGTGTGAGGGTTTTTTCATTAAGAAGCAGCTGCTGCTGTTTCTCCCTGCTTTATAGTGAGGTATAGGGCTAGGAGGTGCCTGCTGTGTTAGCCTTCAGCTGAGATTGAGACTGCTGGACTGCAGCTTGAGTCCTTTTACTGCCTTTGAACTCTTTGTGTAGCAGTTGCTCAGAGACCTGAGTTGCATAGGTGTTAGCCAAAACAATGGATGAGGTTACGCAGCTTTCGTAGTGATTTCATTAAATTGAAGCAATCCCTGATCAGTTTTCTTGAATCAGCAGAAGCCCCCATGCCAGGCCCAAAGTGGTTTAGAGAGCTGGGGGGAAATTCCACGCTTTCACATCTTGCTCACAGTGTATTGCATTGGTTTTTCTGGTGAGATGAGGCTACTAGCTCATGACTGGTCACACAGGCTTCTGGGAAGTAGTGTGTAAACAAGAGCTGGGTAAAGAAAACAAGACATCAGCTTTGTCACTGCCCTCTCCCTTTTTGGGCAGAGTACTGACCCTGCAGGAGAAAGCTGTGCTGAAAGCCCATGAGAGGTTGGAATACCTTGTAAGACATTTGGTCTGCTCTGGGACACGGAACTGAGTCTCCTCCACATTGATACTTGCCAGCATCTCTGAAGAATATCTACCCTCACACAGGAGATGCCTGGTTTGGGCAGCAAAGCCAGTGGAAGAAACAGTGCTAAGACTGTGTTTTCAACTAGCACATTGCATCAGCATGGGATTTATTTCACCCCACTAACGTTCCATCTCAGGACTAAAAAGAATTAAAAATGAAAGCTGTAGTTCTATCAAATACTTTTATCCTTGGACAAGAAAAAAGGTGACACTTTATCAGCATGAGAAGCAAAAAATTTCTGTCTTAAAGGTCTCTCAAGGGCAGAGATGACCACATATTTGTTCTAGGGATGTTCTACATCTGCATTGCTCCATCCTCTTTCTTGGTCAGTTATTATTTGATCAGGAGCTGCGTGGCCAACAGGTCAAGGGAGGTAATTCTCTCCTACTTCACTCTGTGAGATCCCACCTGGCATAAAATGTCCAACTCTGGAGCCCCCAACACAAAAAGGACATGGAACTGTTAGAGTGGGTCCAGAGAAGGACCACAAAGATGATCTAAGGGGTGTAGCACCTCTCCTGTGAAGACAGGCTGAGAGAATTGGGATTGCTGAGCCTGGAGAAGAGAAGGCTCAGGAAAGAATTTAGATCAGCCTTCTGGTATTTGAAGTGGGCTACAAGACAGCATGGAGTGACAGGATGAGAGGTTATGGCTTCAAACTAGAAGTTCTATTTAGATCACACATTAGGAAGAAATTCTTCTCTGTGATGATGGTGAGGCACTGGAACAGGCTGTCTAGAGAAGTTTTGAAGGCTCCAGACCTGGAAGGGTTGAAAGCTAGGTTGGATGGGGCCTTGATCAACCTGATCTAGTAGGAGATGTCTCTGTCCACATCAGGGGTTTGGAACTAGATGATCTTTAAGGTCCCTTCTAACTCAAACCATTCTGTGATTCCAGCAGTCTGTGATTCTATTTTGTTTCACTGTGGAACAAGCTAAATACAGCCATTTGGCCAAGACTTGCAGGAGCCTCTGGCCTGGAGAGCAGAGCACAGATCAGTAGTCACAATCAGGCCGTTCCTTTTATTGCACAGATGTTACATATTTGCACAGTAACACCACTGCAGCTCAGGTACCCTTCCAGTGTGTCAGTCATTGTGGTGTGTCGCATAGTGCACACTTACACACTTCTGCCTGTGAAACAGGAGGATGAAATGCTGCATCTTTCATGATTTCAAGCTTGGGAGGATTTTGCAGAAGTGAAGCACGTGTTTTTGCAGTAAACCAGAGGCCAGAATGTCTCATCATAAACATCAGCAGTTGTGTGCACGCTCTGCAGTGTGTCCAAAAGCCATCATAGGCAGTATGGCAGTCCCCACTCCTTCTGCCTCACAACTCACATTAGTGCTGATCAGTGGTAGTAAAGGGATTAAAAATAGGAACAATGCAAAGGCTGTTACATAAGGGAAGTAACTGCTCTGCACAGAATGTAGAATGTGCCTGCTGCAAGCACTTAGCATGCATTTACACTCCTTCCTGAACTTCCTGCCTTGGAAACATCATTTGGTGTTTCCCAGACAAAACCTTTTGCTGATAGCTCTCTTTTGTAAATTTGTAGGATTATTCAAGCTGGAAGAAACTTCAGAAGGTGTCTAGTCCTATCACCTTCTCAGGCAGACTACCTATAATATCAGACCAAGTTGACACTGGAATTTATCCAGTCAGTTCTTGAAAAGCTCAAAGGAGGCTCTGTCCCTCTGCTAGCATATTTTTCAGCTTGACACAAGGCAAAGTTTTTCTCTGTATTCACCTTGTAGCTCTCCTGGAATCATTTTGGTTGGCAAAGACCTTTAAGATCATTAAATCCAACCATTACCTAGCTCTATCATGTTTGGTGATAAACCACGTCCCTCAGTACCATATCTCCATGTCCTTTAAGCACCTCCAGGGATGGGGATTCTGCTACCTTCCTGAGGAGCCTGTTTGAGAACTTTTTCAGTGAAGAAACTTCTTCTAATATCCAACCTGAACCTCCTCTGGTGCAACTTGAGGACATTTACTCTTGTCCTGTCACTTGTTATTGAGGAGAAAAGACCAACACCCACCTCACCCCATCCTCCTTCTTTCAGTTTGTGCCTGTTGTCTCTCATTCTCCCACCACGCATTGCCATGCAAAGCCTGGTGTCACCTCCTTACACATACTGCCAGGCTGCTAGGTGAGTCATTTGAAAGCTGTCTCTTCTCCATGCTGAACAAGCACCATTTCCTCAGCCTCTCGCCCCATGACAAGTGCTGCTGATTCTTGAGCCTCTTAATGGCCCTTTGCTGAATGTACTCTGCTGTTACTGTGGGGAACTCAAAACTGCAGTGTTTTAGATGTGGTCTAACAAGCACTGGGTAAGGGGAGGTTGTCACTTTCCTGGCTGTGCTTCTGCGCAAAGGAACCCAGGATGCTATTGGCTTTCCTTGCTGCCAGGCAGGTTGTTGACTTTTCCTGACCACCCACCAGGTTTCCCAGATTCTTCTCTACAGAGATGTTCCCCAGCTTAGTAAGTCACCAGGGTTGTTCCTTCTTTCCATTTCTCCTCCTGAATTTGCTAAGATTGTGGTTGACCCATTTCTCCAGCCACTAGGTCATTGTGGATGGCATCCCTGCCCTGGGGTGCATCAAGTGGTTCCTTCTGCTTGGTGTCAGCTGCTAACTTGGTGAGAGTTTAATCCATTGTCCCTCCAGGTTACAGTGAGATTTTGAAGATGTTATATGTGTTTCCATACATGTATATGCACAGTGTAGGACTGAGGGGATATAGTTCTTGGCCAAAGAGAACGAGGCCATGTGGTCACGAATGAATCACTTACTTTCATTTATGGCTCAATTTCTTACCTTTAAAGTAAAAATAATAACATTTTTTCAAGGTAATGAATGTTTCAGCAATGTTGGCAATTAGTTTTGGACTGTAGTAGTTTCTCCAGACTCCATGTGAAATCAGAAGCCTATGCCTTGTAACCCACACATGCATATATTGTGGGTCACGTGTGGTCCTCAGAGGGAGATTTCATGCAGGGAGAGGGAAACTGGAGGAAAGGGGAACACAAGTGGCAGAAGCCTTATCAATATTTACTTTTAAAGTTGTCAATCTAGAGGAGAGCTGCTACCCAGGAGAATCATCAGCAATATACATATTACAGAACTGTCATGGCTGGAAGGGACCTCAAAGGTCATCCAGTTCCAATCCCCCTGCCATGCGCAGGGACACTTCACACTAGATGAGACTGCTCAGAGCTCCATCCAGCCTGGCCTTAAAAACTTCCAGGGATGGGGCTTCCACCACGTCCCTGGACAACATGTTCCAATCTCTCACCAGCTTCATGGTGAAGAAATTCTTCCTAACATATTCTTTGACAAATTCCTCTTTAAAGCATAACAAGAACAATTAACCAAATCCTTGTGTGTCCAGATTTTATCATGCATAGGCAAACAGTCTCCTAGATAAAACCTAAACTAGGACACCTGTGACAGAAAAGTCCATCTCAGTTGGTACCAAATCATTATAACTAGGAAAGCTGATGGTTGTTTGCTTAATAATCCCATTCCCCTTCAGCCATATAGACCAATTTCTCAAAATCACAACTACACCTGCTTTTAACTTCTATTTCTCATTAAGTGGATGAACAAAGCAAAATAACTCCTGGTATTGAGTCCAACCCCTTGGCCTTTGAGAACAAAGGCAGACTAAGACTCCTGGTAACTTCAGAAGGCATTACATCCAGCCCATTGTTTTAAAAAGTCAAAAGCTAACAGAGATTGTTCATTTCCTGGCATTGGCATCAGCAGTAAATGGGATTGCCTCACAAAACGTTTGCTCAGTCCTCTGGGGACAAAGGATAAGAGCGTGTTCCGTTGCTCAACAATGATCTTCTCAACCAGTGACAGAGCAGCACTGCTTCATTTCAATAGCTCGTTACCTCCTGTGCCAGCAAAATGAGACCCTGGGGTTGGAATTATGGGGAGAAGAGTGAAGGCCAGCAAGCTGGTTGGTTTTGAATACCAGTACCATTCTCAAACATGCCTTGGTTCCAAATGAAACCAGTAGGAGATAGAGGCTAACAGGCTAACACTGTTACAAGGAGGCAAAGAGGTAAATTGTTCATTTGAGAGGGCTGCATGATGGCCACAGAGCTCTTGCCTTTGCCTGAGGGCAGGAAGTATCTCTGTGTTGTAGCCTGATCTATAGCATTACTAGTTGTCCAGACTCCCTGCATAGTGAATGGACAGAAATAGGCTTCCCTGCTCTATCTCCTAAATGAAGGTGATTGAGTTAATCTATTTTAGCCTTGGGAAATGGGATGAGAGGAGCTGTGCCCTCAGAAGGCCCAGTCCCTTGCCTATTAGAGGAAGCTGAGACAGTTAAGGCTGAGACAGACACCTACAATGCAGAATCTATATTTGGACAGATGAATCCCACTGCTGGTGTTTACTATAAATAGGGAAGTGCACAGTACATTTAAAGCAGAAAATCCATTGGGTACTGCTGAGATTATTGGTAATACTGATTAAACTAGTTAATTAAATAACTAGTCAATCACCCCCCAGTGCAGAGAGGGCCAGCCACATAGCTGCTGAAGTCAATAGGAAAATTAAGGCAGGAACAGCAGGCACTGCTCTGTGTCTAACCATGCACTGAAGGAAGAGGAAAATGCAGGTGTGGTTCTAGATCCAGTCCTTTCCACTTTCTTTTTTCCTTTTTTTTTTTTTTGCATTAAGATGACCCAAATATTTCATCCCACTGATTGCAGCAGAAAGGAGCAGCTGCAAAGCTCAGCTGAACAGCTACTGCTCTCTATGTGAGTGTTCCCAGTCTGCCCAATTGCAGAATACCAGACATTAATGTGAGCCTGCTTCAAGGATGTTCACTGCCCCAGGAGTCCTCAGACCTGAATTGCCATTTAAGACCCATCAGTAATAAATTTGGGGTAATGGCTTTAGGAAATTAAATAGCTGGCACTGAGAAGTTCCTGTATCGCAAGGATGACAGCAGTGAACGTTGTCAGTGTAAATCAGAGCAAAGGAATTATTCTGGTACCTAAACAGAAAAATGCAGCACTTGCTACTGCCCAATCAACTATAGCCTTAATGACCATAGTAAGAATGTGTTCATTTGCTCCTTCATAAATCACTTTGAACTGTATTGTGGAAACAGCATGATAGGCAAGGGAGGTGTTCGTGTGGATGCTTTTATAATTAAAAGGAAGAAAATCTTTCATAAGACTAGCTGCCAGGTGGCCAACTGCCATCTCTGAGAGAGTGTGTTGTGAAACACTGGGCAAGTTTGCTGTGGAGAAAGACTCAGCAGCTCAAAGGGTTGGATGGATTGTTTTGAACTTTCGAGTGGCTGGTGGAAATCCTGAAGTCTGCTCTTGGAATGTAAACCAGATTTAGCCATGACAGCTAGATCAGGATCCTTAGTTTCCTCACTGCCTTATTAGGGGATTTAACTGCTCTTAGTAGGACCTCACATTCCAGTAAGCATCCTTGGCTGAAATGAAACACAATTCATTACTTACTTGCTGGCTTCTCCCTACCTTTGTGATAATTGGAGTCTACATGTCTGCTGTACTTGTGTAATCATCTCTGAGAAATCTGTAAGAGTTCACAAAGTGCTGTGCTTAGCTGCCAGAATTAAAGATGGCAGAAGGGTTAAGACATTCAAACAATCACTTCTTTCCTGTGAGGACAAGCTGAGAGAGTTGGGGTTGCTCAGTCATGAGAAAAGAAGGATCCCGGGAGACCTTACTGCAGCTATCAAGTATTTAAAGGGGATAAGAAAGCCTGGGGCAGATTTTTTAGCAAGGCCTGTTGTGAAAAGGCAGAGAGTGATGGATTAAACTAAACCAGAGGGATTTAGACCATAGAAAGGAGAACTGGTTTACATTGAGGATGGCGAGACACTGGCCCAGGTTTTCCAGAGAGGTGGTAGATGTTTGGGGCTTTGAGCAACCTTTTCTAGTTGAAGATCTCCCTGCTCACTCTGGGGGAATTGAACTAGATGACCTTAAAAGCTCCCTTCCAATCCAAACCATTCTATGATTCTGTGATTCATTCAAAGAGATCTTCCTAATCCTGTCAAGGGTGGTATGAAGATGAGGCGTGACAGAGAAGGAAAGTGTGAAGTGAAAAATTAGTGGACCAAATTAGGCAAATGAAATGAGGGGATAGCCTGCCTAATCTCACAGCACCATCTGAGCCTTTGAAAAAGCAAAATAGCAGGCATATGGTAAAAGAGTTTTTTGAGGAAGTGATTTTTTCCTCCACTGAGCAGTTTCCACCAGACCCAGGCCATCCCAAATGAGAAGCACCTCAATATTCCTAGCAAACCAGCAACCTGACAAAAGTGAGCTCCTGTCTTGCCTTTTTATATTCTCTAAGTCTTTTTCTTTCCCCCTATTATCTCTTTTTTGGTTTCTTTCTGTCACTCAGCTTTTAGCCTTGCTTTGAGCTGGGTTGTGCTGCTCTACCAGATGCGGGGTGGTCAATAGAAGGAAGGAGACCTGACTTGGCCCTCTCTTACAAGCAAGGGAACCAGAACACAGGCCAGCAGTTACCAGGGGTGACTGGCTACTCCAAACTATTTTCCATCACTACTGAGTTGTCTTATATTCTGAAAAGCTCAACAACAGCTACACCTCCCCTGCTTTTCACTCCCCTACCCTTTCTCATTTCTCTGCCTCCATTTATTACCAAAAGCAGGAAATCAATCTTTACTCCTACAGTCATGAAACTTAAGATGAATTAAGAGAATTAAACTTTCCTAGTTGTACTAAGAAGGACTTCAGAATGAACAGCAGAATGGATTCTAAATGAATAACCTGTGTCTAGCAAAGGGCTTCTGACAGGTTTTGATTAAGTTGGTCTTGTTTAACCACTTGATTTCAGTACCCAAATGCTTTGTGTTGTATTTGTGTACACACTGATCGATATACTCCCCCACTTTGGCATGTGTTTCTGCTGCAGCTGCCACGTCACTGAGCAGGCTGAGCTATACTCAAAACCACAAACCCTGTTCATGGCAAAACACTTGGTAAGATGAAATTAACACCTAGGACTCAGTTTCACTAATTCCACTGGAACTAAGACAAGATGACTGGTTATAGCTGGCTGCTGTTGCTACTGATATCACACTTTATTAAAGATATGTTTGCTCAAATCTTTTTGACCCTCCTTTGCACCATTGTATATTTTCTGTGCAGATTACTGAGTAGAAAGAAAAACCCTAGTTCTTTTATTTTGAGCTTATATACACACATGAGTGTCAAAGTAAAACACCAGGAAGGCAGAATCGAGTGCTGATGCTTTAGCAAGTTACTAGTGAAGGAAAAGATAGAGGCACTGGAGGTTTTCAACAGTTACTACATTCAACATTAATACATTGTGGGGAAAATGTAAGTTAAACCACAATATATTATATAGTAAAGAGGGTGCAACTCAGGATAAATGATTGTGTCCTGTTCTCAATGAAAACGAGCTTGGGAGCCCAGGGAATTGCAGAAGATGAAACTGTCTTTCCTTTTCCATGTCCTTCCAAGGTGAAGGAGGTCAAATAAAGCAGTCTCTAAGCTTATAAATCACCCTGCTGGGCTAGTTTAAAATATCGTTCTACAGAAACATAGGTGACAGGTTTTTAAAATGAAGATAAAAGAAGGTGCTGTCAAGTGTTTGATTTGTTTAAGGCTTTCAATAGAGGCTCTGGAGGGGAAGGAAAAGGAAAAAAATCTGAAGAATACTGTAAAACCTCTGGTGGGTAGGGTTGCTGAGGCTGGAAAACTGAAGAAAACCCAGGATCCAAGAACACAGGATTGTATTCCCACAAAGCTGGAAACAGATGAACTCTGTTTAAATCCAGTTACGAATAACAAAGAAAAAATACTTCTTTTTCATGAATTTGCATTTCATTTATGATTTCTTCTAGTCTTCATGTGTCTTAACTGTACCTGAGATGAATACTAGAAAGACTTTGACAAAATATCCCCCAAGTTTCCCACAGCTCAAAGGTTATCTGTATACACATACATGATAGACATGAAACTGGGTTGTTTTAATAACAACCTTATTAGGGTCGAGTAACTAAGTATGGAAGAGACGAGGAACTGTTGTCTGAACATGTTAGATAGGAGGCATTTTAGGCTTTTCCTCACTGTGAGAAACTGCATCTACGTTTCCAGTGATGCCATGGTGAAGTTTCAAGCAGTAACAGAAAGTGGAACAGTAATGTACCAATACACCATGTGATTATTTTTATTCAAAAGCCTTGTGACTAAAGTAGAGGAGTTCTATGAAAGCATCGACTGTCCACTTAAGCCTTCTTAACTGCATAAGGGAAGATTCTAAGAGAGCTTTTGTTTCCATGATGTGGTAATTTTTAGTAGCAAGAAGTCATCTATGGCAAATTGACTGACTGGTTGAAGGACAGCATCGTTAGACATCTGCCCCAAAGTGAAATCTTGGTAGGCCTGAGGAAATAACTGAGGCTGGGGACCTTCTGTCTTTGCTGTTTTGGGTTTTAGCCTAGGCATGTGTGGCAGTTAGGGAGTTTCCCCTCCCTCCCCCAACACACAAAAATTCACCAGACTAAGTCAGCTGGCTGGAAGTTAAGGAATGAAGCAATATATTTACAGCATGGCACGATTTACAAGCATATATATACAATATATACAGATATTTACAGCTATATACAATTACATACAGATTAAAGGTGATACGGAAATACCAAACCCTTCCTGAATAGCAAAACCACCCAGGAGGGGCTGTGAAATGCTGGTAAGAGGTGAGGAAAAAAAAGAATGATTAGTTCAGGTTATTATGTGGGTTCAGGCAGATAGTGAAGCAGGCAGCAGCAGTCAGAGACTGTCTTTGTTACTGTTTCTTGGGTTTTATATCTCTAAGCAAAACCAATGGGTAATGTAGACTTCACTATAATATTCTTTTCACAGCCAATGATCTAATTTCTCTTATTAAAATATTCCAATTAATCTCAAACCAGCACAGCATGACACAAGTTTGACACACACACTTTCTCCTGATGTATGTGAGGTTTAATACCTGCTTTGATTCTCCTATATTCCTTTCTGAGTCCTAAATAACTAAACTGATCAAAATATCCCTGTGTGGGGACATATTTATAATTAAACGTAGGCATAAGTCCTTGGTCTGACCTCCTTCATTGGCTCTATATAGCCTACCCAAAATGTACAGGAGATTACAGCTACATAGAGAAGCTCGGATTGAGTGTGAAAAAAACCCTTCCTTGAGCCTTGCTCCCTGCTGTCATCCAGTCTCTGGGTTTTCTTTTTGACACAGCTCTGATGAGAGCAATTTCCTCACACTTGCACAGCTGCTCTGACCATTCATTCCTGAATATTTCCAAGCTGTTGACGTTATTCATATCTAAGGACATGCTGACCTGCTGCTTGGCTTGGAGTACTGATCATCTTCATTCACACTGAAGTCTTCACTGCTATCCATCTTCAGTGTCACATTCTGCCACCAGCAGGGGTAGATACTGGAGTATAGAATAATAGAATAATACAATCAATCAGGTTGGAAGTGACCTCCAGGATCATCCAGTCCACCCTATCACCCAGCCCTAGCCACTCAACCAGACCATGGCACTAAGTGCCTCATCCAG
The DNA here is from genome assembly GCF_015220805.1 of Pogoniulus pusillus. Taxonomy (NCBI): domain Eukaryota; kingdom Metazoa; phylum Chordata; class Aves; order Piciformes; family Lybiidae; genus Pogoniulus; species Pogoniulus pusillus. The sequence goes on from NC_087284.1 coordinate 18,414,435, forward strand.
GCTTTGCTTGAACACCTCCAGGGATGGTGCCTCCACCACCTCCCTGGGCAGCCCATTCCAATGCCAATCACTCTCTCTGGCAACAACTTCCTCCTAACATCCAGCCTAGACCTCCCCCAGCACAACTTGAGACTGTGTCCCCTTGTTCTGTTGCTGGTTGCCTGGGAGAAGAGACCAACTCCCACCTGGCTACAACCTCCCTTCAGGTAGTTGTAGACAGCAATGAGGTCCCCCCAAGACTCCTCTTCTCCAGGCTAAACAGCTTCCTCAGCCTCTCCTCATAGGGTTTGTGTTCCAGGCCCCTCACCAGCTTCGTTGCCCTTCTCTGGACATGTTCCAGCACCTCAACATCTCTCTTGAATTCAGTAGCCCAGAACTGGACACAGCACTCAAGGTGTTGCCTGACCAGTGCTGAGTACAGGGGAAGAATAACCTCCCTTGTCCTACTGGCCACACTGCTCCTGATTGAGGCCAGGATGCCATTGGCTCTCTTAGCCACCTTGCCACACTGCTGGCTCATGCCCAGCTACTATCTATCAGTACCCCCAGGTCCCTTTCTTCCTGGCTGCTCTCCAGCCACCCTGTCCCCAGCCTGTAGTGCTGGTTGGGATTGTTGTGGCCGAAGTGCAGAATACTGCACTTGGCCTTGTTAAATCTCATCCCATTGGCCTCTGCCCACTCATGCAGCCTGACTAGGTCCCTCTGCAGGGCTCTCCTACCCTCCAGCAGATCCACACCTCCTTCTAGCTTGGTGTCATCTGCAAACTTTCTGATGCTGGACTCAATCTCCTTGTCCAGATCATCAGTAAAGACATTGAACAGGACTGTGCCCAGCACTGATCCCTGGGGCACACCACTAGTGATTGGCTGCCAACTGGATGTGGCATCATTCACCACCACTCTCTGGGCCCAGCCTTCCAGCCAGTTCTTGACCCATATCAGAGTGAATCTGTCCAAGCCATGAGCTGCCAGCTTTGCCAGGAGCTTGTTGTGGCAGACGGTGTCAAAGACTACATCCACAGTCAGAGTAATATAAACAATACCAAGGGTCCTTTAACCCCAGCAATGTATGCTTTTTGGGGAAGAGACTCTACATAACCCTAAGGATGTTGTTCGTTATGAGAGATGATTACTTGTGATGAACTTCAAGATCTTTGCTTGTCACTCAGTTTAATTACTCCAGTATCTGGGCAGAGTAGTTGCTGTGTTTGTGCTAGTGAAGGTACTCTTTCTGGTATTGCCCCAGAAGTGGTCTGAGATGGTATTTGATGTGTTCAGAAGTGCTGATTCATAAAGTGAGCTACAGTGCTGTTTCTTTACAAGAAACTGACAACTATCTGCCATTGACGTCAGAAGCAAATGATATATGTTTGACTGAATAAAGGAGAAATACATCCACAGAGTTAAAATTGGAGGTTGTTGAGTTTTTTAACTTATAAAGAAAAAAATAGTGAGCAAATACTTCTTCAGAGCAAGAACAACAAAAACAACAATAAAACCCAGGGTAGATGAGTGAGCCAAGTTTGCACTTCATATTTTTAAGCACTGCTGATTTGGAAGCCAACCATGAATGCCAATAGTTGCTTATGCACATGCTGTACTCTAAAAGCATATCTGCCATGGCAGGCCAACCAGAAGGGAAGGCATGGAATTTTCCTCTGAAACAGAAAAGGGCTCATTGTTCACAAGCATTTTGCTCTCAAGTTAACTCCTTTGTTTCTTCTTTTCTGTGTAAGGCTGACCCTCCATCTGAGCAATCCTGTGACACCTCTGTCATTGTACTCAAGGGTCTTGAATTAGTCTTTGGTGTTTAGTCAGTGCTCTAGTAGTTACTTGATTTTCTCTGTTAATTCCATCAAGACTTCTTACATTCACTGAGGACTTCTGATTTTCTTCTTGTCTGTTCTTTTTGATTGGACAGGGCTGGGTAATAGGTTGGACTGGATGATCTTGCATCTTCCAGCCTGGTTGATTCTACGGTTCTGTGCTCTTGCTGTTGGCGGTGCTGTTCCGTGGTGAAGGTGGACATGAGGTAGTCCAGGACCTGATCTGAGTCCCTGAGGAGCACATAGGTGAATGCAAAAGAGCTACTGTAGGAAGCTGTGTACAACTTCTGGAACCAGAGCCAAGTTACATTATCCTAAGAAAGTAACAGCATCATCTTTGTTATGCTTGCTAGTGTGGTGGATTAGGTCTCTGTGTTGAGAGCAGTCAGAAGACAGTAAGATTTAGGGAGCAGGATACTTCTCTTCAGTAGCTGAATTTCATTGTCATGGCTCTTTGGAATGAACTCCTGGATGTGAGGAGAGAAACTGGGGTAAAAAACACAGACATGGCCCTCTTTACCTCATAGAACAGAGGAGCAAAACCACCACAAAAGCAGTGTATAGGGAAAAGAAACCATAAAGGAACTCCTGGAAATAACCCAAGCCACATTTCAGTAGGAAGACATGGATGCTCAGAAACAGCAAAAAAGAGCAATTAACAGATGCTTGCCTACAAAATGGGATAGCCATAAGTACTGACTACTGCATCAGTTCTTAATGTGGCTATGATCATAGACGGTTTTATATTCCCTTTATTTATTTATTACTCGTGTTTGTTGCAGGAAATCTTTCTCTAAATACTTCTTTAGCACAGAGGGAAGTCTGTGCAGCCTCTCTCATTGTCTGTTGTCTTGCTTTTGCTTACTTTCACGTGCCTTCACTTTGTGACTAAATAGATTTGTAAAGTGCAAGTATTCAGCCACAGGTACTTGGGCACCCTAGTCTTAAAAAAAATGTATTTTGTGGAGAAGTATCTCTGTGGCACATCATGGCACACACACCGATGTATTTCCAAGCCCCCCTAACAAGAAGGTAAGCAAGTGCTTTCACTACATGGAAATAGAGCTAGTTATTGTGATGGTAAAGGGAGCACTCCTTCTCCTCCTGCGTTTGAGGGCCAGGACACCCACACGTTGGGCACGTTGCCACATGCAGTTAGGTAAGGTAATGTCACATGCACAGCAGGCTGTTCTTATCCTCCATCTGTTCTAAGTCATGCAGATTCAAGTTGAGTGTCCCTCAAAAGTCCACGTTTTCAGCACCATCAAGTACGTGGCAAACACACAGGCAAGGACACCACAGTGTAAGGATTCTTTATTACTTGAGCTGTAAGTGCAGTGGAGTGGGGTGAGGGTTTTTTGCATGAGGACTCAATTTATGGACAGTAGAGAGTCTGCTTTGGGCTGCAGTTAAATCTCTTGCACCTGAAAAGCATGTATGTGGAGGGTGGTTGCTCGGTTTAGAGTATGAGGTGTCCCATTGCTGTATCTGAGCAGTGATTCAGCTTTGTCAGGATTTAGGCAGCTTAGCAGAACAGCTTCTTTGAGCTCATCTACTTTATGTGGAGAGGAGGGGCCTGAAACACCTCTCCTATGAAGACAGGCCAAGAGAGTTGGGGATGTTCTACCTGGAGAAAAGGCAGCCTCGGGGCCTACAAGAGGGCTGAAGAGGGATCTTTTACGAATGCATGTAGTGACAGGATCATAGAATCACAGATTGGTTTAGTTTGGAAGGGACTTCAAAGATCATCTAGTTCCAACCTCCTACCATAGGCAGGGAAACCTCCCACTAGACCAGGTCATTCAAAGCCTCATCCAAACTAACCTTGAACACCTTCAGAGAGGGAGCATCCACTGCCTCCCTGGGCAACCTGTATCTCACCACCCTCACTGGAAAGAACTTCTCCTTAACTTCTAGTTTAAATCTCTCTTCCAGTTTAAACCCATTACACCTCCTTCTGACCTTGTGAATAGTCCCTCTCCAGCCTTCCTGTAGGCTCCCTTCAGATACTGGAAGGCTACTACACGGTCTCCTTGAAGCCTTCTCTTCTCCAGGATGAAGAGCCCAAACTCTTATAGCCTGTCCTCATAGCAAAGCTGCTCCAGCTCTCTGATCATCTTTGTGGCACTCCTCTGGACTTGCTCCAACAGTTCCATGTCCTTGCCATGTTGAGGGCTCCAGAACTGCACACAGTACTCCAGGTAGGGTCTGACAAGAGCAGAGTAAAGGAGAAGAATCCTCTCCCTTGCCCTGCTGGCCATGCTGCTCTTGATGCAGCCCAGCACATGATTTGCTGTCTGGGCTTCACACGTGCTGCCGGCTCATGTTGAGCTTTTCATCAAGGATGAGGAGCAGTGGCTTCAAACTGGAAGAAGCTTGATTTATTTTAGATGTTTAGGAAGAAATTCTTGCCCAGGAGGGTGGTGAGGTACTGGAACAGGTTGCCCAGAGAAGTTATAGAGCCTACAAGCCTGGAAGTGTTGAAAGCCAGGTTGCCCAGGGCCTTCGTCAGCCTGGTCTTGTAGGTCTCCCTGCCTATGTTAGGGGATTGGAACTAGATGATCTTTAAGGTCCTTTCCAATCCTAACCATTCTGTGAATCTAAAATTCTATGACTCAATATATGTGCTCCTAAAGTATGTGTTATGTTCCAGGTCCTTGTAGAAGATACATACCAGTTACAATAGCTTTTCCCCTGGGACTGATTTATACAGAATTGGGGGTAATATAATGAACAAGAGAGAAAAAGCCAAACATGGTGTTCTCAACAAAACCACTATTTTCTCTATGTTGCAATGAAGGTTTTTAAGCTGCCAGAACAGTGAACATTGCTTAGAGAGAAAATCTGATCCATCACTGATATCCTTCAAGTTACAGACAAAGTCTTGGAGTACAGTGAGAGCAGCCTCTCTTCTTTTAACAGTCAAAGGCATCATGCACTGTTGTGCCCAGTGGTCAGCTTCATTTCTACTGTTGCCATAGCATGCCATGTGTATGTTATGTGATCATTACATGTTGCTGTAGAGCCACTGTAGCATAAATACATAAAAGAGATGAATTAAAATTACTTGAGAGATCCAAAGTGATGGATTATGCTTTTACTAGTACAGAGGTAAATTAACCTAATCCCAGATTTACTATAACTGAAGTAAAGATCATGGCTCTGGAGCTGCAGTTTCTAACTTCTGTGAAGTTCTAGTCTGAATCTTAATAGTGGTTAGCTTTGTTGCTTCCATTTATATCTTCAATATTTCTTTCCGATTTCTATTGTTTTCCCTTTTTCTTCACTTTCTGTGTAGCTGTCATCAGAGCATTTCAGCTCTAGCTAGAAGAGCAAGGCAGATGTCTCCCAGCAGAGGCTCTGCCAGCATCACTGTAGTGACAGCTGTAGGAGCAATGCTGCGATAACAGCATGACCACCAGCGTCAACAGAGAATGACCACATCACATCTGTAAAGCTTTTCAGCTTCCACTGGCTTAGGGCCTGCAGTCTCAAATCACTTCTATACTTGAGTCTCTCAGCTGGTAGCAGTTGATGCTGCTTTGTTCCTGAGTATGTTAGATACATTTTGATCTGTTTTGTTGTCACTATGTTTGAATCCTGGGGCAAAAAGGACTTTTACATGTGCCTGTCCCTGAGCTGATTCCGAAAAGCTAACTGAAAAGTACCAAATCATTACTACAAAACACAACTTTGAGCTCTCCAAAATTAGCATGGCAGTATGAAGAACTATCTCAACATTTACTAGAAAAAGAGAAAATGCAAAGCTAGCAAACACTAAGGACTTACAAAACATTACTTGGATGCAGTATGTTGATGCTGTGTTTAAAGCTGGTTTATGTATACCTTAAAATGTACCAAGGAAACTATTCACAAGTGAAATGACAGTTCAAAACCAAAGTGGTTTGGCTTTGGAAGCAACCATGTAAGCTCAGAGATACATCCCCATGCTCTTGGGTCTACATGTGGATTTTGTCTGTGATAGAATGTTTGTCACATGAAATTGTAACTTGATAACAAAGCTCCCTCATGCAGCAGCAAGTTGCACCTTTGCTTGTGTAGTTCTTGCAGATACCTCTGTAGTGTTCTCACACCGTTTGATAGAAAAGTGAGTGGAGAACCAGGGCATCCTCTTCCCCTCATTTACAGGCAAAGCCTGCAGATTACTGCAGAGAGTTTTAGTTTGTTCATGGCACTAAAGTCAAGTGGTCACTCTGACTTTTTAGCAAGCAGCACTTCCAGCAGCTATATAATTACTTGCAGTCCTTATAAAGTAGCAGTCGTTCACAGTTGCTTAGCCCAGGAACACCAGAGTCTCTTGAGCTGTTAAATGGAGCAGAAAGGATGTCCCAATCCCTCTGCACAGCTGATAGTTGGGATAACCTTAGTCAGCCACCAGACACCATGCTAAGTAATGCAGTGCAAATGCGAAGCAAGCCCATTGTTTCCTTGGAGATACTCCTTACTCAGTTTGCTATGAAGGCACTGGGTTCTGCATAATTAAAAACACTTATTGCTCTAAGCAACACTGTCCCTACTTCATATAGAAGGTGACACAAATGATTCCAAACCCTAGCACAGGTTACAATTTATTGGGTGAGTCTTGTCTCTTCAGCGATGCCTCCAATTGAATACACTGGAACGTGGCAAATAGTGCTGACTTAACTACACACACTGTTTTTACAATGCTGTCATGCCTTGAATTACCTCTGAGGCATTCAGCCTCTTCCTCCCCACCACCCTGCCACTTCCCTCCAAAGGCAGTTCCTCAAGCTGTAGAGTTCCCTCATTCTTCTGGACTGTCAGGTCTGTCTGATTCATCAGAGAAGGCACTGTCTGAGGATTGTCACAGTTGCCTCTTGCAACATGTTCACATCAGAGGTTAAGAAAAGTTGGCACTTGTGAAACTTGCAGTATCTGATAACAGACTTTGGGCCCATTTCAGGAAATCATTCCCATGCGAATAAGCCCACTGACAGGGATCTGCTCTAGAGAGTCCAATGGAGGGCTATGAGGATGATTAGGGGACTGGAGGGCACTGCCTTATGAGGAGAGGCTGAGGAACCTGGGACTTTTTAGTCTAGAGAAGGGAAGACTGAGATGGGATTTAATAAATGTTTATAAACATCTGAGGGCTGGCCAGGAGGTGGGGACAGGCTCTGCTCACTGCTGCCTGGGGTAGGACAAGGAATAATGGGAGTAAGTTGCAGCACAGGAGGTTCCACCTCAACACAAGGGGGAACTTCTTTACTGTAAGGGTCTCAGAGCACTGGAACAGGCTCTCCAGAGAGGTTGTGGGGTCTCCTTCTCTGGAGACTTTCAAGACCTGTCTGGATGTGTTCCTCTGTGATCTGTGCTAGATTGTGTGGTCCTGCTCAGGCAGGGGGGTTGGACTCGGTGATATCCTCGGGTCTCTTCCAACCTTCACATCCTGTGATCCTGTGATCCTGTGACATGGGCTTCAGCTCTGCAGCAGACAGTGAAAACTATACACCTACTTTGCAGAGAATCTCCAAGTCTAACTTGATATGGCTGCAGGGGTGAGCTCAGGCAAGGAGATGTTTGCTGAGGCTGGCAAAGATAGGTTGTGTCTGTTACTGCTCTGTGGCATGTATGAAAATCAAGTTTGCTTCCCCTATAAAGAGGCTTTTGAAATAAAAATATTCAGGACATTTCTTTTTTTATATATTTGAAGGAGGAAGTCTGATCTCAATTGCCCTCCAAAAAGTTGTGGTTCATTTGTAACATAAGCAGCCAGGCAAGTGAAATGTAGTTGTTTGAAAGAGGAAATAATTTTAGTCAGCCTGAAATGCTTTTTTCTTCAAATGCTTATTTGGCTCAAATATTTGTGTGGAAGATGCTCTGGTGAAAAACTGAACCCTGTGATTAATAGCCAAAACCTTCCTATCCCCACCCATTCATCTGAGCCATCCACAAAATCTTTCAAAAACAGAAGAGATTTATCTGAGATTTCTAAGTACACATCAAGCAGAAATCAAATGTTTTTTAAACACAGATATTTGTAAATCTTTTATTTCATAACAAAATGGAAAATAGCTCAGATATGGGACTGCAGCATAGTGAAGGCTAAGCAATCTGGGGCTGATTAGCCTGGAGAAGAGCAGAATGAGTGTGGATCTCCACAATGCTGATCAATAGCTGAAGGGTGGGCAGCAAGAGGATGGAGATAGACTCTTTTCAGTGGTGTCCAGTGGTCAGACAAGGAGCAAGGGGAAGAAACTAGAATCCAGGAAGTTCCATCTGACCATGACAAAAAGCTTCTTTGTTGTGAGGATGCCAGTGCACTGGAGCAGACTATTCAGGGAGTTTGTGGAGTCTCCTTCTCTGGAGACATTCCAAATATGCCTGTACATTGTGATTCTTGACTACCTGCTCTAGATGATCCTGCCTTAGGAAGGAGGTTGGACTAGAAGAGACCTCCAGAGGTCTCTTCCAACCTCCACTGTGCTGGGATTGTGAGATTATGTCTGTGTTTTCTCTTTTTCTGCTTACTCATCAACAAACACTATTCTGTCACTAAAGGCCTGCTGGGGTCTCCCCCACCTTGCCATCAGTGATAGTTGTTATCCGGACTTTCTGCCTAGGTTTACTTCACTTTCTAGGCATTGCAGTTAGAGATCTCAGAGTGCAGAAACTGACAGACCAAAGGCAGAGGACTTTCAGGAGCAGACTTTTTCAATTCCTGCACTCGTTATATCTGTCCTACATCCTATAAACAGCTAATGCCAAATATCCAAGGAAGGAATTTGGCCTTGTCTGGGGGCAAGATTTAAACTGTCTATGAGTGCTTTTTTCTGGAAAAAGGTTGCCCTATTTCTCATTAATGTACTTCTAAAATCTATGTTATTTCACAATTGAGCACTGGTCTAAAATTACAGCACTCGTGAAGACCTGAACTGCCATAACTAGAAGCATAATATATGAGCCATTTTGTTATTTTGCTTCCACTTTACCATATAGGCAGATCCTTATATTCATGTGAAACTGGTGATTGCAGCCTCTTTTGTATCTGTGATTTTCCCTGCTGCCCTATTTTTTCACTCAGATTATGGGTTCTGTTCAGGAGAACTGAGCTCATTGGTGCAAACCCAAGGACAGCTGAATGACAGTCCTATGCACTGCCCAAATCTACCTCTAATCAGAAGAGGGTTAGGGTACAGACTCGTTAGATCTGTTCTAGCTCATCCTTAAAATAAAGTACCCATTTTTCCAAAGCCCAATGAAAACATCACTGATGAAAACAGAAGTGCAGTGGTTTGCTATAGTGCTTCCAACCTTGCACCCTGTTCAAATTGGAAGCACCTCTTCTTTTATAAAGCACAGCACCACACCAGCTCAAGATTCCCAGGGTGGGAGACCATCACAGAAAGTGATAACACTAGTTACTAAAGCTGAATAAGGAACATTAAAACAATAGCAATAAGTTAAATCCCATGACCGTTACTAAGTCAGCATTCTGAGTTCTAAGCAGGACAACTTATCATCTTCCTCAAGCTGTTTTCTTATCTAGTCACTGAATTAAAAACAGCTGCTCAGTCTTTGGCTCCTAGAAATAATCTGACAAAAAATGGATGGCTTTAAAAGACAAATTATATTGAAGTCAAACAAAGTGTAGTAGAACCATAGAATGCTTTAGGTTAGAAGGGACCTTTCAAGGTCATCTCTTCCAAACTCCCCCTGCACTCAGCAGGGACTGCTACAACTACAGCAGATTGCTCAGAGCCCCAAATAACCCAATGTGGAATGTTTCCAGGGATTAGGCATCTACTACTTCTCTGGTAACTTGTGTCGGGGTCTCACCACCCCCAGTGTAAAATAATTCTTCCTTCTGTCTAGTCTAAATCTCCCTCTTTCAGTTTTAACTATCACCTCTTGTCCAAGACAGGCTCTGCTGAAAAGTCAATCCCTGTCTTTCTAACTGCTCCCTTTATGTACTGAAAAGCCACAAGAATGTCTTCATGAAGCCTTCTCCTCTCCAGGTTGAACAACTCCAGCTCTCTGAGCCTGTCTTCACAGCAGAGTTCCATTCCTCAGATCATTTTTAAGACCTCCTCTGAACCTGCTCTGACAGATTAATGCTAATATGCAAATTCTTACCTGTACCTTGTAAACATTGTCATGGGTTCAGCTGAAGGTACTGATAAGTATTCAGTACTATGCTGTTGTCATGCCAGCTTCAAAATGACAGTGCTGTCTGGAGCAAAGTATCATGCAGCTTGAAGTTCAGATTGTAACATGAGAGGCTTCCTGTTCTGGTTGCTGATTCTGGTTTCTGGTTTTGGAGTGCTGGTCTTTTCTGCTGGGCTGGCTGGCTGTGGGCTTGGCAGGTGAGAGAAAGGTTTTATGGCTGGCTTCTGCTGCTTCTGCTTTTGCTTTTCTGCATTGTATTATCATTCCATTAATCTCTCTTTATCGCAACCCAGGGCTTTGTGTGTGTGTTACTTTCTCTCTTGTCTGGTAGGTGATTGAGGGGGAGCTTGCTTGTGAGAGCAGGTTGTGTTAAACCAAGACAGACATTTGTCATAAAATCATAGAGTGCATTGGCTTGGAAGGAATCTTTCAGTGTGATCTAGTCTAAAATCCCTTCAGCAAGCAGGAATGTCCTCAACTGGATCAGGTTGCTCAGAGCCCCATCAAGCCTGACATTGAATGTCTCCAGGGATGTGGCCTCCATCACCTCCCTGGGCAGCCTCTTCCAATATTCCACCACTCTCATGCACAGAACTTTCTAATGTCCAATCTAAATTTACCTTTCCCTAGTTTAAAACTCTTGCCACTTGTCCTTATGAACTGGAAGGTCACTGTGAGCCTTCACTTCTTCAGGCTGAACAACCTCAATTCCTTCAGTCTGTCTTCATCAGATTCGTGCTCCAGCTCTCTGATCATCTTTGTGGCCCCCCTCTGCATCCACTCCAGCAGGTCAATGACCTTACTGTAAAGAGGAATGCAGAGCCGGACACAGTACTCCAGGTGAGGTCTCACCAAAGCAGAGTGGCAAAATCACCTCCATTGATCTGCTGGCTACTCATCTTTTGCTGCAGCTCATTACATGGCTCATATCCAGCTTTTCATCCACCCATACCCCAAGTCCTTCTCTGCAGGGCTGCTCTCTATCATGTCCTCCTTCTGAACTCTGTTGATAATAATGATTGTCCTGACCCGGGTGCAGGACCTTGCATTTGTCCTTGTCCAACCTCACAGGGTTCACCCAGGCCCATTTCTTGAACTTGTGCAGGTCTCTCTGGATGAGATCCCATCCCTCTTGCGTGTCAACCACTCCACTCAACCTGGTGTCATCTGCAAACTTGCTGAGGGTGCACTCAATTTCACTGGCTGTATCACTGATGAAGGTAATTCCAGCACTTGTCCAAATATAGTTCAGTATGGTCAAGTATTGTTTGTGTAGTGGGTCTTGAGGAACACTTAGGCATTTAAATCACAAACACAGGTATTGAAAGTCTTCACTTAGATGCTTCTTTGCCTGGAGGCATATAAAGCCTCTAAATCCCCGTGTTCTCTCAGAGGTGATATTTGCTAAGTGGCTAAATGAGTGAAGCTGTGAGGGTTGATGCCTGAGTCTTTTATTTCTCAAGGAAGATACTCCATCCCTTAGCTGATGTCAGAAAACACCCTAAGTATAGACATGTTGGATTGGGCCATATAACAAACATATCTGGTGATGTCTCATCACTCTTCTCAGCCTTTTACTCATCAGCTGAGACATGATAGACTGTCTGTCTTTTGTTCATGTCTCTGCCTTTGGAAAGCATTTCCCATCCTCCAAGATTGTTTTAACTTTAAGCATGCCCTGCTTTGCAGAGCGAAAGCACTGTGAGTCCCTTCTTTCTATGCTTCTTCAGTGTGCACAGAGTAGCAAAATGTTTGTTAGAACAGAGAGAGTGCAGTAAAGCAAGGGAAGAAATAAAAAAACTGGTGTGATAATAGAGCTCAGTGGTTAGCTCTCTTACCTAAGTAAAAACAGGACTAAATCCCAGTCCCTTCTCTCATGATTACTTAATATGGGATACTTAAAATTTCATCAACACAGACACTGAGGCCTTTTCTCTTGTAGTGAAGAGCCTGGAATGCTCAGCAATAAAGTAGTGCTCTCTCTTTTGCCTGATGAATATTTAATTATTCTCAATGAAGTAAAGCAGCTTCAACAAGGGGAATTATGGCTCTTTTTCTGTCCTCAGACTAACCATTGAGCTATCAGAGAAAACTGAGCTGCTGGCAACACCCCTCTTTAAGAAGTGTAGAGCCCAACTGTGCATTGAAGGTAGTAAATGCCAGGAGAAAAGAAGTTTCTTGCTGTAGCCTGAAATGAAGTACTTAAATCCTTCAGAGAGTGCAGTCTCCATGCTTTGGCTATGTTTTTGTTGACTTTGTTGTTTTTTCTGCTCAAAGTGCTCTGTGTCTTTGAGCTCTGCATTGTTGGCATAGAACTCAGGGCTCTATAGGCCACCTGAAACAGAGCCTATATAATGGCCATCTGCATTCAGAGTAGGCATTGTTAAATGGGAAAATAAAACTGAGTGGAAACAGAACCTTAGGGGCAATTACTTAGGTTCATTTTCTTGGTTCTGTGCCTTAGTGCCTGAAAATCCACAGAACTTTCTCATAAAACCAGTCTTTTTGCTGGGAGAGGTGTTCACTAGTGAGGCAACTCATGCAGCACACTCCTAGTGCCTTCCAGTCTTCTGTAGTCCCCAGCTGATGGTCCTGTCAGACCTGCATTGTGTTCAGTGACATTCTGAATACCTATAAGCTCCTGTGGGTCTGAGGTACACCTCACACCCAAACTAGAGACCCTGCTGCTGGCCCTTTGCAACCGCAATTGAACATGGCTGGCTCAGAGGGCTGGAGCCAATGTGTTTCTCTCTGGCCTCACAGAAAGAAACCCATCCTGGGAATACCTGTTTGTTCAGGGGAGAGAGATTGCTGGGATTTTGACATCAGACACTACCTCCTTAAAGAGAAGAACTATGCTGTGGGAAAAGGCATCAGGCTTGAGTTTTCCTCAGGTAAATATTGAGCAGAAACACTGATCTTCAAATTCTCAGGGAGCACAAAGCAGCTAAGAGGCAGCTTGTCAAAAGGAGGCACTTCACTTGGAGGATACCCACCATTTTCCAGTATTCTCAGCTGTCAGCTTGATACGGCTCTTTCCTAGCTGGCTGAGCTCCAGGTGTGATATTTTGGCAAGGAATATCTCTTCTGGGAATGAACTGGGGTGGAAAAACTGCAGAAGATCAAAACACTGCCCTTGGCTGACAACATGGGCTGGGGCCCATGAACCATGAACTGCAGCCAGGGCAGAGTCTCAGCCACTCAACTGTTCTGTATAGCAGTTCTTAAATATGCTTTGTCAAGTGTCAGATCCTAGTCTGTTGCCATGCAATCCCATGTGCATCATTATTTCTCTGTTAAACCCTGTTTGAAAAGCTGTTTACTTGGGGTTTATTTCTGTTCAAATTGCTCAGTGCTGCTGATAACTAGGCACAGGCACTGAAGGTGATTCCAGGAGATTTGATCCCATAGAGAGATTCATTTGTGTATTGGTTCAAAGCTTTGTTTATTACTCATTATTCTGAGAAAGACATTTCCTAACTACGTGTGGACTGGTAGGACATTAATAAACTTTAGTATATTTTGTTGAACCCTTGCTCTGGCTTTGCTCTTTGCTCTTCCCCTTAGTTTAGGGATGGGCTTTGATAAAGGAGGATCTGATGATTTTACATTTCGTTTTGCAGAGGCTGTGCACAGTGCAGGTGAATTTCAGTCAGAGAACTGTGTTTGACTCGGTGATTCAGACTTATCCTCTGCCTCTTTCACATTTCCCTGATCTGTAAACAGCTCACTTTCATGCTGTGACTTCTTCCTCTGTTACAGTGGAAATAATGATATAAAGAAGGAAAGGAATACTGTCCAACTTCAGGATGAGGTTTGCCTTTAGCTGTGTACTTGCTCAATTCCCAATGACCCTGGTCTTTACTGTAGTAGAAAAGTAATACTGGTAAGGTGTAGATGTAGTATTTACCATCATCGCCGTGATGTAAGGCTAAAAATCTTGCTATATATTCTCTACTGCTTGCATCAAAAGCACTGAGAAATCGGCAAAAAATTCATGCCAATTAATTTATAAGGCTACAAATACTCAGCCACAAGTCAGGAACAGATTGACATTACAGGCATTAACGTGCAGCACCAGTGATAAGCATGCTGTACCGATACCTTACCTTTCCATAACTTCTCTCATCTCAAAGATGACACACAGAAATGTGATTACAGAGCACATGGAAATGTGGTCATCCAGGCATTAAGTGCAAAAGGGAGACTTGAAGAGAATTTTCTGCCAAAAAGCATGTTTTGAATAATGAGAGGAAGAAGAAAATGGGAGGGAAGTGTGGAATGAACAGAGCAGAAGCGCTATCCATTTCTGGAGGTATTTTGTACTCATCAAGTGGTGCTACCAAAAGAGCTTTGGAGACTTGCTCTGGTTGAGTGAATGTTAGAAAAAACTCCACAACTTTCAAGGCAAAGATTATTGATGCTATAAATATAAACATGTCCCACTGGGCATAAGGAGCACACAGTGATGTTGTAACATCCTTTACCTCAGAGCATGAGCTGAGAGAGCTACGCATGTGGAGTAAAGGTTGCCTGGAACAAAGGAGCATAACAGAAAAAGCCCAGCATGATGGGTTTGGCCAAACAGGAAGGTTTACCAAGGAAGGTAAAATATCTATAGCAAATAATTTGAAAAAAAGGAAGAAAAAAAAAAAAGAAAAACAAGACAGGAAAACTGCTGATAAATTAAAAGAAGTTTAACAAAGTTAACTCAGATATGTTGGAACTGAAGATTCTATAGAACTGATTTATGTTATGAATCTATGAATGCAAACATCGGCGTAGCTGTTAGTTCCAGAGAGAACTCTTGCTGTGTCACCTGGAGGAGAGAAGACTTTTAGAGAGAAGTATATACACTGTGGACACTATTTGTGTGACATGAAGCAAAGGACTTAGACTGCAGGAAGAAGGAATCATGTTGGCTGTTAGGAAAGTGTTGCTGAAGGTACTGACACGCTGGAGCAGGTTTGCCTCATGAGCTGGTAGAATGGATCTTGCTGATGGCTTTAATGCAGGTTAAACAAACAGTCTATCGAAACCACAGAAGGGTGGTGGTCAATGGTGGCTGGAACTTGATGAATCACATCTCTGGCTTCCTAGTCTTTTATTCTGGTGGCTTTCTGTTGGCTTTAGCATTGTTGTTCTGCCTGTTCAAAGTTGTTGAAAGAGTTCTCTTCAAACTCTCTGAAATAATTCACATTTGGACAGAGGCCAAAATATTTAGGGCAAAGTAGCACCAGTTTGTAAAAGATGCAAAGTGGACAAGTGGCCGTGGACTCTAAAGTGTGCCATTTGTTGCTACAGATAAATACCTTAACTGGATGGATTAAACTGCACAGAAATATACAGAACATGAGCATCATTGGATTTCCTACTTAGAAATGTATGATGTCACCTCCATGCATGATGAGCATCTCTGGTGTGCAGCAAAGCTGCTGGAGCAGCTTTTTGAAGCTGTAGCATGACAGGCGTTTGGCAACTGCTTGGAACAAAGCTGCTCTGATGGTTGTTTGATTAAGCAAATCTGCTGTGGTAAATGTCTGAAGCCAAGCTGTTTCTGCAGCTGTTGGAGCCAGAGTTAGTCCTCCAGTTCTGAAGAAAGAAGGTATTTGTGAAGAGTGAAGGAGAGAGATGGAAACAGAAAGGGCGAAGAGACGAGGGGAAAAGAGGATTTGAAACATTGTGGCTAGATGTAGCACTAAAAACAAAAATGTGTTTGTTTTCAAACAGCTTTGTAAAACAAAACTCTAATACCATCTCGGGGTTTTGGTGGTACTGGTGATTGTATGATGCAGGGTTCTTAAGGCTGTGTCTGTTTCTACAAAACATATTAAACAATAAGTTTGAGAATTACATTAAAACTGCAAAGTCAACTAATCAAAAGGTAGAAAATTTCACAAGCCAGGTTCTATGCAAACTCTACTAATTCCTCCTGTGCTCCATATCCACCTCGAGGTTTTTCTTCAAGATCCAAGCCTCAGTCAGCACTCAGGGGTGACAGGCAGTGTTTAAATGATAGGTGATATTTTGGGTATTTATCTTTGTTCAATATGAGTCCCTCTGCCTTGTTTAGTCCAGAGGATTTAATATCTTAGGGGACAGTAGAATGATTAATCTCCTCCTGATCTTTTCAGTAGTGCTTGTCACTGTATTCTCCAAGTGCTTCACAAGCAGGAATGTTTTATGATACACCTTCAGGAGTTAAAGTTGTATTGCTACTCCTTCTTTTTGCAGAGATGAAGTTAAAACTCTCATGTAGTTTGGGGTGCTCAATTCAAAGTGTGTGATCTTGAGTCTTAATATAGAATCATAGAATCAAGCAGGAGCAGGTTGGAAGAGACCTCCAAGATCATCCAGTCCAACCTAGCACCCAGCCCTGTCCAATCAACCAGACCATGGCACTAAGTGCCTCATCCAATTATTTCTTCAAGGTATAATTCCTGTTGACTTAAATGTGCAACTCTTAGTGTAGGTGACTTGCTGAGAATGACACAGGGATATTTAGAGAGAAGGTGTCCAGTGCCATTGTAAAATAAACAGATAAGCAATAATGTAATTAAGGAGTGTGCCCACCTAAATGCAAAGGGGTCAATATACAGTCTCCATGGTTGTATAGCTTTAGCTTTTCCATTTCCTAAATTCTGAGCACTTGGTTTGGAGCCTTAAAAATGTTCCATCATACTTTCAGTGTGTGGATAAGTTTCTCTTTTCTGATCCAAACTAGAAAAAAAAATCTCCCACGTGTTCCAGCTGTCATGCTGAAATGTGCATGTTTTATCAGTGGGTTAGGAAAATATAGATGCCCCACATAGTCTCCTGACATTTAAGCTAACAGAATAACTAGGAATAATATTTTCTGTCCTCTCTGTGGAACACAGAAAAAGATAGAACATTTTGATGGACAGCTTCCAACCTATTTTCTGACAATGGCTCAATTGTTGAAGTCAGAGTTCTTGGGCTCCACTATGAGGTCCAGACTGAATGCTTATCCACAGAACACACATGCTGAAGTTTATTCCTGCAAAACAGAACCTTTGCTGGCTCTACCAGTCATTTCCTCTGTCTTATTTTCTCCTTAATCTTGGTCCTCATTTCATTTCCTGGCAAATTCTGTTTCCTTCTGCTAGTTCATTTGCTTTTTACCTTTTAATTTGTTCTATCTCTCCTGCCCTACCACAAATTTCTCTACATACTGATCACAGAATGTTAGGGGCTGAAAGGGACCTTGAAAGATCATCCAACCCTCCTGCCAGAGCAGGACCACCTAGAGTATAGAATCATAGAATCACCCAGGTTGGAGAAGATCTCCAAGATCATCCAGTCCAACCTATCACCCAGCCCTATCCAGTCATCTAGACCACACAGGAACACATCCAGGCAGGCTTTGAGTATCTCCAAAGAGGGAGACTTCACAACCCTCCTGGACAGCCTGTTCCAGGGTTCTGTCACTCTCACAGTGAAAAAAATTCTTCCTCGTGTTTACATAGAACTTCTATGCCTCAGATTCCACTCATTGCCCCTTGTCCTGTCATTGGGCATCACTGAGAAGAGCTTGGCTCCATCCTCTTGGCACTCACCCTTTACATGTTTATGAGGTCAGCTCCTCAGTCTCCTCACCAACCCCTCACCCAGACTGAGGGGCTCCTACAGTTGCCAGTATTTCAGTAACTATTATTTTTTTTTTTTTTTC
Organism: Pogoniulus pusillus; assembly: GCF_015220805.1. Taxonomy (NCBI): domain Eukaryota; kingdom Metazoa; phylum Chordata; class Aves; order Piciformes; family Lybiidae; genus Pogoniulus; species Pogoniulus pusillus. The sequence goes on from NC_087284.1 coordinate 18,432,102, forward strand.
CTTTCCTGGTGGCTCTGTAACTCTTCACTTCCTTTTCCACGGGCAGTTTTCTGTCTCAATCACCACAACCATCCCAGTTCCCTCTTCTTCCTCTATGTTTCTGTGTTCTGGTATCCTGGTTCCTGTCTGCTTCTCATCTCCAGGCAGATCAGCTTTTTGCAAGCTCTGCTTTTAAATAGTGCAGCTTCCTCCTTCTCGCTTCCTGTTTGGAGTAGGTGGGAGAAACAGAGCTACTGTGCTCCGCCTTGGACTGTAGCCCAGCATGACTTAGAGCTGTAGTTGCAAGGAAAATCCTGCTCAGCCTCAGTCTGGAACATGTTCTATAATTACAGAATCTCTGAGAACTGCAACTGCTGACACTTAAGACTTCTCTACTGAGCATGTGTGAACTGATTTTTTTGTCAGAAGGACTAGAACCTAGCCAGATTTAACAAGAGCTGGAGGGAGGGACTTCCTCGAAATAAAGCAAGCCTCCACCACATTGTAGATCCATTCTACCAGCCCTGGTAGCCCTGAAAAAAAATCCAGCAGAACTCTGGTGTTTGGGGCAGGGGGTGGAGGTGTTTGCAAGTTTCTGGTTTGGGTTTGGTTTTTTGTTTTGTTTTGTTTTGTGTGGTTTGTTGTTTTTTTTTGTTTTTTTTTTTTGGGGGGGTGGTTTTTGGTCTTGGGTTTTTTTGGGTTTTTTTTTTACAAAGAAAATTATGTATTTTCTCTCAGCCTTGATCTCAGAAATGGCTGAGTTATTTGTTTTAAAAAAAAAAAAAAACACCAAATTCAGCCTGAGGCAGATGCTCAGTGTGGAAAAATTCAGTGCAAATAATTAAACCTTGGCAAAGTAACAACAAAAGCTAAAAACAGAGTCTCATAATGTGAAATGCTGGACAACCTTGCTAGGCCTGTGTGCATCCAGGCCTGGCTATAGCAGGCCATTAAAATAGGGAGCAAAAACTCTTTTCATGGCTATCAGAGAGAAAAGTCCTGGCTTTGCACCCATTACAGTGTCAAATTTCATATCAAAGCTGTTGCATTGGAGCTGCTTTGTCAGCTCTGCTTCCATTTAAAGGACATTATTTTATTTATGATAAAATAGTTGCAATTATTGCCATAGGAACAACTCCAGCCATTCACAGAGCCTGAATCAAGGATGTGATTCAAAATCTGTCAGACTGAAACAGAATTGGGAGAAAGTCCATGTCCTGGGCTGCACCAGCATGGGCAGTAGGTTGAGGGAAATGATTCTCCCCTTCTCCTGTGCTCTTGTGAGGTCACACCTGGAGTACTTTGTCCACCTCCAGAGCCCCCAAAACTGTTAGAGCAGGTCCAGAGGAAGGCCAAGAAGACAAGAGGGCTGAAACACCTGTCCTATGAAGACAGGCTGAGAGGATTGAGATTGTTCAGTGTGGAGATGAGAAGGCTTCAGAGACACTTTATTGTGGCTTTTCAATACTTGGGCTACAGGAGACAACTTCTTATCTCAGCTGTTATATGAGCCTACCAGGGGTGCAGCCCTGCTTGACCTACTGCTCACAACTAGAGAGGGGCTGGTGGGAGATGTGGTGGTCAGAGGCTGCCTGGGGTCCAGCAATTGGATGATCTTGGAGGTCTCTTCCAACCTGGTTGATTCTATGATTCTATGAAATTATTGAGTTTTCAATATGTGGAGGGACATCAACAAAACCTCCACACTGGACTTCTGAAGGGCAGACTTCAGCCTATTTAAGGAACTAACTTGGAAAGTTCCTTGGGAAACAGCCCTTAAAAACAAAGGAAGGTTGGACTACTTCAAGAAAGAACTCCTGAAGGCTGTACATTGTACTGGAAGATGAGCCAACGAGGGACACAGCCAAACTGGATGGGCAAGGAGCTGCTGAAGGAGTTAAAGATAAAAAAAGAGGGTGTATCACCTTTGGAAAAAGGGGTCCTAACAGATTGAGATTGAGATTAGGTTAACTAGCCTCTAAGGAAAGCTTCTAAGGAAACAGGGTGACAGTAGCAGCGTAACGGAGTAATTCTGAGTTTCCTGTTTACTCCTGAATATTTGGATCATAGTACTGTGAATTTCATCATCTGCAGCAGGACAGAAGGTGACACAGATATGGTTCATCTCACTGAACTTGAACTTGAACTAATCACCCCAAGTTCCCTTTGCTTCAAAGTAGAGAAGCAAGCATCTGTTGGAGCACAATCCATTTCATCTAACGTAGATGTCCAAAGTGAGGCAGGAGAATGACTTGAGGTGTGTATCTATGGGTGTCACCTGTAATGACTGCCTAGGACAATCAGTTGACCTGGGGTGATACAGATGAAATGGCTTCCTTATTTTTGCCCAGGGTGGACGTCACTACAGGTTCTATGTGACTACAGGTCACAGAGAAGCCAAACTGCTGGAAAGGTCTGGGGCTTGACAGGAGCTTCTGCAGCATACAGTTGCTCAGCTCCTGAACAGGGTGGGACAGACAGGCTCCTGACACTGCTTTTCTGAATTCCATCCTAATTTGGAGTATGCTTCTCTTGACAATGCGAAGTGACAGTGCCTGTTTTTAAACCCCTCAGGTGTTTGGGCCTAGTTACAGCTGTGTCCTGCTGCTGACTTAATTAAGGCCCTCTGCCTGAGACTAGGTCTTCTCAGAAGTCTGCCACAGCCTGCTTTCAGCATGCTGGATAAAGGTGTGCTTGCCCCATGTTCTGCTTGCCTTGTTGCCCACTGTGTTCATTTATGCTTAGAGATAAGGAGGCCAACTGTCCTTGCACCAAACTCCACCAAGCCCTTCAGTTATTCTGAGGGGAAGTTTTCCTGTTATAGCACAGGGACTCTATTGACGGCAGCTGTTGGACAGAATGGTCTTGCTTTGTCCTTCTTTCCTACAGCCATTCAATAGATCTAGGTCATGCAGCCTCAGTGTGAGCTGATCACAGAGGTGAGGGTTGGAAGGGACCTCTGGGCATCATCTAGACCAGTCCCCCTGCTAAAGCAGGGTCACCCACAGAAGGTTGCCCTGGATTCCAAAGTCCAGCACCTCCCTGGGCCGCTTGGTCCAAGGCTCTGGCACCTTCACAGGAAAGAAGTTTTCCCTGATGTATCTGACTGACCCCATGAGGAATTGTTTCTTCTGTTTTCAGAGTTTAATTTTGCACTGTTATCAGCCAGTTAAAGGGGCTCACCTTGCAGCAACAATTTTGTTAGGTACACAGGAGGCTTGGATGTGTTCCTGTGTGATCTGGTATAGGTGATCCTGCTCTGGCAGGGGGGTTGGAATGGATGATCTTTTGAGGTCCTAATCTTCTTTTCCATCCCCTAATCTTCCGTGATACTGTAAAGTACTTCACTGAGAGAGTCATTGGACACTGTAATGGGCTGCCCGGGGAGGTGGTGGAGTCGCCGTCCCTGGAGCTGTTCAAGGCAGGATTGGACGTGGCACTTGGTGCCATGGTCTAGCCTTGAGCTCTGTGGTAAAGGATTGGACTTGATGATCTATGAGATCTCTTCCAACCTTGGTGATACTGTGACACTGTGATACTGTGATACTGTTATTCTATGTAATAACTAGACCACGAGCTGTGTTTTTTCCCTGTGTGACTAGAAGGCTGTCAACGTATAGAGTTGTTTGTTGGTATGTAGTGTGATTAATGGCACTGTCTGCCTGCAGAGCAGGGACAAGTAGCATCCCTCAGGGGTCAGTGCTGGGACCAGTGCTGTTTAACATCTTTGTCAGCAATATGGACAGAGGAATCGAGTACACCTTAAGTAAGTTTGCAGATGACACCAGCTGTGTGGCACAGTTAACTTGCTAGAGGGCAGGGATCCATCCAGAGGGACCTGGACAGGCTGCAGAGGTGGGCCCAGGCCAACCTCATGAAATTCAACAAGGCCAAGTGTAAGGTCCTGCACCTGGGTTGGCACAATCCCAAGCACAAATCCAGATGAGTGGCAGATGGCTGGAGAGCAGCCCTGAGGAAAAGGACCTGGGGGTCTGGGGTGATGAAAAGCTCAACATGAGCTGGCAGTGTGCACATGCAGCCAAAACAGCAACTGTGTGCTGGGCTGCAGCAAGAGCAGTGTGGGCAGCAGGGCAAGGGAAGGGACTCTGCCCCTTTGCTCTGCTCTCATCAGACCCCGCCTGGAGTACTGTGTGCAGCTCTGGAGCCCCCAGCATGGGAAGGACATTGAACTGTTGGAGCGAGTCCAGAGGAGGGCCACGAAGATGATCAAAGGGCTGCAGCAGCTCTGCTATGAGGACAGGCTGTGAGAGTTGGGGCTTTTCATCCTGGAGAAGAGAAGGCTTTGAGGAGACCTTGTAGTGGCCTTCCAGTGTCTGAAAGGGACCCTACAGGGGGGCTGGGTAGGGACTATTTACAAGGACTTGTAATGACAGGAGGAGGTGTAACGGGTTTAAACTGGAAGAGAGGAGATTTAAACTAGAAGTCAAGAAGTTCTTTCCAGTGAGGGTGATGTGATACTGGCACAGGTTTCCCAGGGGTGTTGTGGATGCTCCCTCTCTGGAGGTGTTCAAGATTAGGTTGGATGAGGCCTTGAATGACCTGTTCTAGTGGGAGGTTTCCCTGCCTATGGTAGAGTGTTGGAACTAGATGATCTTTGAGGTCCCTTCCAAACTAAACCATTCTATGATTCTATGCTCAGGTTTGGTTTTGCCAGTCTGTAAAGGAATTTATGTTGCTAGGGAAAGTGTTGGAACCCTCGTGCTGTCTGAGAAGATTCAATGTAATGTGCTTTAAAACATCTTAAGATGCCAAAGTGGTATCACTTATAGCTCTGCTATTGGGTTATTTGGTGCCATAGCAATACCAAAATATGCTGTGTGTTGTTTTGTTGTTTGATGGGTTTGGTTTGGGTTTTTGTTTTGTTTTGTTTTGTGTTACGGTAGTGAAAAAAGGCAATGTGGTGATTCTCACGTGAGTTGCAGCCTTTGCCATGCTGAGCAAGTTCCAAACAGTAACCAAATTCAGAGTCATTACTGGGACATTCCTTGCAATTCCAGCTGCATGTTGCCCCTCAGCTTCCTGTTCTAAAATAGCAAAAAATGTTGCTATCAGCATCTCAACATTTATTGCTTCCTTCCCCAGCAGCAAAAGCAATTCAATGGCAGGCCTCAAAGTATGGAACCTGCCCCTGAAACTGATAGCACCTCAGTAGGTGAAGGGATTTTGGTGATTGCACATAAACACAGCCCCTTTTAGGTACAGGAAACACGCTAATGCAATGTGCTATTATCTCCCACAGCAGGAGTTCCCTTCAGGGAAAGAATCCTGGTTATTGTAATAGCTGGATTTCACAAGGTGCCTTGAGAATAGTGAACTATTTGGGACTGGAAAGACATTAAAATCTCTCTACAACAAGCAGTTTGACCATGACTGGCCTGAAAATCATCTGAAAATGCTTCTCTCAACAGGATTCCTATTCCATGTAGGCTTTTCCATTTTCCTTTTGGCAGCAATCTCCAAAAATCAGGGTACTTCAGACAACTCAGCTTTAAGTGCTTACAATCACTACCTGCTTGCAAAAGCTCTGGCCTTATGGTTGCACCACACATATAAGTGGAAACGAAATGGGTTGGCACAGAGTTGCTGCATTCCACAGCCACATCGTTGTCCCGGGGCCAGCACAACCAGCCACAAATTGATTCCACCAGCACTGAAGGAAGTATTATGTATAGAAAAGGAAATTATGCCTAAAGTTTGTGAAAGAGCCTTAACTCATGTTTTCCTGTACTTTTAGGTTTTGTGTTATTTAGGAATGACAGTCAGCAACCTTAACACCATCTTAATGCAACTTTGTGTCTGTGTGCTGGAATTTCCCCTGTTGTTTCTTTTTGTGCAATGCAAGTGAAACAAACACGTGGAGCCAGCTGAAATACAACTGGGGAAAAAAAAGATTTTTATGTGATTAAATACTGTCAGTTGTAAGTGTTTACATTTTTACTCCTAGAAAATAAATTAATAATAACAGATATTGACAAAAGTACCCTTCTCCACCTACCAGAACAAGGAATTCAAGCTCTTTCTGTCATCATCTAAGAGAAGAGAAGAGCAGGGCATTTCACAGAGTCATGGAGTTATAGAATGGGTTGGGTTGGAAATCACACTCAAGATCATCTAGTTCCAACCTCCCTGCCATAGGCAGGGACACCTCCTACTAGATCAGGCTGACCAAGGCCAAAATTAACCTAGCTTTCAACATTTCTAGACTTGGAGCCTCTACAGCTCCTTTGAACAACCTTTTCCAGTACCTCATCACCCTTGTGAGGATGAATTTCCTGCTAATGTCTAATGTAAACTGAGTTTATTGTAGTTTGAAGCCATTACCCCTTGTTCTATCACTACATGTCCCTGCAAAATGTTCATCTCCAGCTGTTCTGTAGTCCTCTTCCAACATAGGGAGGTTGCTCTGAGGTGTCCCTGGAGCCTTGTCTTCTCCAGGCTTAACAACCTGAACTCTCTTAGCCTGTCTTCATAGAAGACTTCATACTGTCTTCAGATTCCTCTAAGAAACCTCTTTGTTCCAGTCTGCCACCAGTTTCTATAGAGACAGTGTTCTCAAAACTCATCTTCATTTATAGCTATAAATAACTCCCACAGGGCAGTGCAAAAATGGAACTTACTGGGCATAAGTTGGAGGTTACTTTGGAGAAGTGGCAATGCAAGATAGATCAAATGTTTGTCTGCAGTTGTCAGTGAGAATTGATACAGCTATTGTAGATAGAAAAGATGTGCAGAGACAGACAGATCATTCTGGGAATACTGTATCTGTTGCTCACATCATGTGGAGGAACATTGCTGCACACAGAATGGGAGTTCCATGATGCACAAAGCTGCCTTACTAGGAGGACTAGTACTGCTTTAACCTCCTTTCCCTGGTAGTAATACAACCCCTGCGTGGGCTGAGTGGCCTGCTCCGTGGTGGTTATATGGCTTCTGAGTTCTGCAAAGCTGTTGATGTGTTTTTTCCTCATAATGGCTATGTGAGAAAATAATTATTATCTCTATATTACTGATGGAGAAGCAAGTCCCAGAGCAATAAGAACTTGATAACAAACATGCTTTGATGCTTTCTTTGAAAGCTTTAAACTGTTTGGATACTTGAAGACATAGGAATGGCTCCAGGAGTGCTTCCCAGTGCATCAGCTGTGTCTAAGTGCATTCTCTGAGTGGACTATCTACCTCTCCCCATCCTGTACCTTGATTTTCTTGGGAGGGAAGACAGAGAGCCCTGGAGTGTAACTGCTTTGCAGTCTAGACATAGCCATAGGTACCTAGAGAGGAGTTCTGAAAGTGCCAGGTGCCTAATTTCTGTGGTTCTCTATGGCAAACAGGCTCTCAAGGGCCTGTGGAAATCCTTCTGACTCCTTCCTGCAGTCTATAACCATTCTGCTTCTAAGTGACTGCTTAAGTTCACAGCAGTAGCCTGTGGCTACCCTGGTAACCACTGGGATAGTCTTTCTTCTGTGCCAATAAAGATTCCTTAGAATGAGCTAAACTGATGCAGGTTCCCAGCAGGATTAGATGCTTTTCCTGGTGGGGCAGAAATGAGATGTGAACCCTCTGTCAGCTGTCAGGAGGGGCTGGGGCTTCAGGCAACACTTACTTACTGGGGGATATTTCCACCACAGGGAACTTGGTATGTTTACAAACCTGGCACTCTTCTACTGTCCTGCCCTGTAAATCCTGACCGTTGCTAAATATGTTTCATGTTGGTTTTACCACAACAAAATTCTTCCAACTGTTTTGCCTACCCAGAGTAAAATGCTTTCACTGACAGATGCATTATTCTAAATGAAAAGTTATGGAGGAAATGCACATCCTTAATTGAGGCAATACTAAATTCATACCTTTTTTTTTTTTTGTAAACATCATCAATATGTGTCTGTGGGCAAAATCTATTAAAGTAAGAGTAGCTGTGAACAACCAAATGAAGTATTTGTAGAAAATTTTATGTTTTCTGAAGCTAAAAAATTAAGTCAGTGGATTTGTATTATCTATGGGAAATTTGGATAAGCTTTCTGCAGGAAAATTTCTTCTCATCAAAGAAAGGAGACTTGCAGTTTAAAATGAACATAATTCACTCTTTTGCCATGAGTACCACAGCATGGTAACAGTTCTTGATTTGCTGGAGATCAGAAGTCTCGACTGGATTTCTGTTCATCCAGGAAAGTGAAAATACTGAGCTGATCCCTGGAATAGACAGTATTACTCTCTTAGCTTCCTTTAAACAGGGTACAGACCCCGTGGCAAACAATGATGTAGCATGGAGACACCCAAAGCAGAGCTAAAGTAGCTAGTTGAGTATGGAAATAACTTCGGTCATAGCAATCCAGGTCAATTCACGCTGCTGCTTGGCAGGGAAATTCAGCCTTCAGGAGCTCTGTGCTACTGCAGTATGTTTGCTTCTGGCCTTCAATGTATCTTTTTACCTCTAGCTTGATACTTAATTACAAAGTGCAGTTAAGACAATCTGCAGCGCTGGAATCCAGCGGCAGCTGATGCAGCTCAAATTTTTGTATCATGGTTTGCAGCCTGAAAAGTCTCTTTTGTTCTACATAAATTATGTTTTATAGGGCACTTACATTTGTATGCTCCTCTGCATTATGGTGTGGCTGTCATGGACATTGCTTCACTTAGATATTCATAGTCTTCAGCTACAAAAATAGCTATGGTAGGAATGGTCATTTTCATTCCTAAACTGAGAAAAAAGCACTTTTGGTACAGCGTATTGAGTCTGGCCTGGCAGCCTACTGGAGTTAACCCACAGCACATAGTTACACACAAATACTGCAGAAGCCACTGCATGAAAAGCAGCATATCTGGATCAGTGTCCTCATGGTAATACAGTTACTGATTATGGGAGTGGTAGAAGCTTTGTTTCCTAAAGATTTGTGCATCAGGGTGGGATTTTCTTGTGTTTAAGAAGGTGTGAGCTCTAAGTGTGGAGTAATCCTCTTTCCCCTTTTCTGGGTAGAGATGTGTAATTAGCTGCACTCATCTCCTGTACCTTCACCTAGCAAGTGCTTTTTCTCCGTGCCTGTTTTCATGCAGAGAAGGTCTTCATCTCTGTGAGCTCACCCTTCTGATGACTTCAGTTAAGTTTAATCAATCAACAGACTAAAGAAGTACACAGAGAGGAAGAGATGGACACACACATGTGGAATCTGTGAAACTCCATCCTTAGGAAACCAGGCCAGAAATAGCCATGACCCTTTAGTACTGCTTCAAGTCCACTTTGTTCAGGAGGCCAAATGATTGCCATCACTTGGTACCAATGTAGGATGAGGGAGGGTGTGATAGAGAGCAGCCCTGCAGAAAAGGACTTGGGGGTACTAGTGGATGAGCCAACGATGTGCACTTGCAGTCAGAAAGCAAATCACATCCTGGGCTGCATCAAAAGATTGAGAGAGGTGATTCTGCCGCTCTGCTCTCCTCTGGTAAGACCTCACCTGGAATACTGTGTATAGCTCTGGAATCCTCAACACAGTAAGGTCATGAACCTACCGGAATGGATTCAGAGAAGGCCCACAAAGATGATAGAGGGCTGGAGCTGGAGAAAAGAAGGCTCTGGGGAGACCTTATAGTGACTTTCCAATACAATACTAGAAATGTTTAATTTTCTCACAGAAGAATTTTCAGCTGTTGTCATCAGTTCAAATATTTACTAGAACTCTGTGGCTTTTTAGCTGTGCCTTTACAGTTGTGATTACATTTAACTATGGGAGGTCTTTAATTTTCCTTTATTCTTTTCTCTCAATTTCTAAGAAATATATTTCCAGCTTCTTGTTCACAACTTGATTATTTTCAGAGATGGACACATCTGCAGGGTAATAACTCTCTCAGAATAGGCACAGGTCTGAGTCATGATCCTCAGTAACAAATGGCCACTGAACCTCTGGCCTGCTTTGACCAAGGGAGACAGTGGAAGTCCCACTGCCATCTCTGTTACTGGGAGGAGCAAGGCAGGATGGGGGTTTGTGTGGGTCCACCTGCCTTCACAAGGGCTGCAGTTTGGCATATGTTGAAACACTCATCACCAAAGAATGCATCCTTGGGTACAATGGTTTCTAGCAAGCGACTAATTTGGATAAGGAGAAGCAAACATCAGCTGCCCACCAGGTGTAGCTAAGTGAACCTGATCACCATCTCTGACAAAGTGCATAGTAAGCAGCAGTGATATAATTTTCCATTTCCTGAATTCCCAGTATAGAGACAAAACCTCTGTTTTCTTTGCCATATATGTGGCCTGCTCTTTTATCAGCCACAAAGTTCTCATAGCTGAGACAGCTAAGCTAAGTTAACTAAAACTATAGTGTCAACAAACAGAAATTAAACTTTACAGGACCTGTATATGGAAAGGCTCTGGAAGAGGCCTTAAAATAAAATTCCTCATAGCTCAGAGGCAATCTATCAGCTTACTGCTGCTGCCCCACTGCTGCTGATACATGCTCACCACTCCCTAATGTGAGCCCTGGCACTCATAGGACGTGCACTGGACTAATTCCGCTCACTAACTCATCATCTAGTGGATACAGGGAGAGCAAAGACTGATCAGCCAACAAGTATCTCTGGGAATAGCAGATAAAATGAGGCTTTCTTTGGATTTGCAGCTCAAGACTGATCTTGCATGTATTCTCTTTAGTCTACCAAGATTTGAGCTCGCATTGTACCTTTCCTTTAGCCAAGGGCTTTATAAGGGTCTTGGTAGCAAGGATCTCTTTTTTCTGCTTGGTCTAATCTTTTTATAAGCTGTATGGGAACTTAATATCTATTAAATGCCTATCCTTCCCAAAACTTGATTGCAACTGGCCAACAGGGTCTAGGTTGTAACAGGACAAGAAGCACTCACACAGACTGAGATGGAAAGTTCAGTAACACAGAATACATTTTCTTAGAAAAAGAAAGGGGGGAAAGTGTCACATCATTAATTTTCCATTCTTTAAAAGTGGAATTTTAAGGCATCATTAAAATGTCTCCATTGGAAAAGCAAAAAATATTACCATTTTATAAATCATTGCTCAAAATGTGTTGACCAGCCTAATAAAACTACAGTCTAACATCTATTTTATGCCGTTATGGATTCTAGAGCCTCACAGAGAGCATTAGCACATACTTAACCCACACATAATGTGCCAAGAACAGAAATATTCATCATGTGCATACCTGCCCAGGAGGACAGCTTAGAAAAGACAACCTAAGATCAGAGAGACAGTTCCACCATGGACTTGTCACTGTATGGGTTGTAATTCTAATTTACAGTGGCAATAGCATATGCTGCATGCACTTCGCTTAATTCAATATCATTCTCTTGTTTATAAGAGCTGCTGAGCTTCCAATAGTATCTTCCAATGCTAAATATATTGAGGTGAGACAACCACTCCTTTACCTATGGATTAAATAACAATTTGAAATGTCATATTTGGATCTGCTGAGCCGAGGCATTGACAGCAAACCACAGCAGTTAATACAACTCTGTGGAATACCTGAAAGCAGGAAAGCCTGGAGCATGAACATTAAGCATGTTTGAGGTTTCACTTACGTATTTCAGCAAATTTATCATGTGTATCTATTCATATTTTCAGTTATTTTAATTTAAAAGCACCTTCACACATGGCAAAGTGCAACAGAAGGGGATGCTTACAAAGCCTGTTGCTAATGAAGCACCCTCGATTGAAATTCCTCTCACAAATTTCCTTACACAAAGGAAATATTTTTCCCCTCATAAACTTCACTCCCATTAGGGAACATTTTATATCTTGACTACATAACAGAAGGAGATTCTCAAAGCCTCACCAGCCTTTTCCTGATTAAGGTAAACAATTTAATTACCTATCTAAATTGTTACTGTGCTTCGGTAGGCTGAGTGACAGTTCTCATCCCTAACAGGCTGTTTTACCTGTTCACCTGATCTTCAAATCTACCAGAAACAAAAGTGTAGGCATTTCTGTGCACATTATCCCTTCCCAGAAATTAGAAAATAAGCTCTCAGTTGTTCCTAAATTCAACAGTTACATGCCCATGCTTTGGGGTTTTGGTAGAGATCCTTCTTGCTCAGATGTTTTTCTGAGGACCATGCAAAGGTTGTATCAGCTCTGGGATGTGGGTGGAAGCAGCAAAGACTCCCAGTGGGTGGAAACAGCCCAAAGGTGGAAATCACAGAATTTTCTACAGAGAACTCGTAGGGGGGGGAAATAATTAAGTACAGTCTATAGGCATAAGTTTTGACAGCAGAAGGGGTGGACGTAGAGAAGCCAATGAAGATAGGACCTTTGCTGATGCTGACAAAAGTTTTCCTGGCTCCTGTTGTGTCCTGTTCAGATTTGGCTTTCCCCACTAGTTGCAGTCACCAGGTCTCACATTTCTCCATGATCACCACATCAGTGGCATCTTTGGTTGAGGCTGCACCAGGTTGCTGCTGGAGGTTAATGCACACAAAACAAAGCCAGTGCAAGACTTGCATGTCTCAACCAATTCCCTAGAGAAGGCAAAGTGGAGTTGGTAACTTTGGGTAGGGAGGCTGAACAGAAAGCTGGGGGCAGTAATTTCTTAAACTGTGAAAGCAAAGGTAGATTTGCTGGAGCTTGCCTGCCCATGCCCTAGCTCCTCTTGAGTGAAATGCACAAGCAGACTAAGAAGAGCCAGGGCTGCCCATTAAAGAGTCTTTGAAGATGCCTTTAAGAACTAAGCCAGGCTGATTGTGTGATTACACATTTGTGTGAGAAAAGAGCTGATTTCATCTCTAAAATTGCAGGAGGGGTATCCAACAGTGGATAGTGTTATACATCAGCACTGGTGAGGCCACACCTCAACTACCCTTTCAGTTTTGGGACCCTTACTACAAGTAAGATATTAAGCTGCTGGAGGAGATCCAGAGAACTGCAACAACGCTAGTGAAAGGCCTTGAGAACAGGTCTTGTGAGGAGCAGCTGAGGCAACTGAGGCTGTTTAGTCTGGAGCAAAGGAGGCTGAAGGGAGACCTAGCTCTCTACAAGTTCCTGAAAGGAGGTTGAGATGAGGTGGAGGTTGGTCTCTTCCTAGTAGCAAGTGACAGGATGGGAGGAAATGGCCTCAGCTTGCACAAGGGAAGTTTATTTGGGGCATTAGAAGAAAAATTCTCCACTGAAAGGGTTCTCAAACATTGGAACAGGCTCCTCAGAGAGGTGGTTGAATCCCTATCACTGGAGGTGTTTAAAAGACACAGAGATGAGGTGCTGAGGGCCATGGTTTAGCACCAGCCTTGGCAGAGATAGATAATGGTTGGACTCAATGGTCTTAAAGGTCTTTTCCAACTGAAATTGTTCTATGATTCTATCAGAAACAAAAACTAATTTGACAAAAAATCCCAAACCAGACTGCAAACTGCTGAGACAGCTGGGCATGAGAACTAGGTCCTTTAGTCATGGGTCACCAACTGAAGCACACCATAAGACACTAACAGAAGCCTTCAGGAGCTTCAGTTGATCTGAGGATAACCCAGTATGAGATAAGATAGACATTTCAGTTAATCTCTTAGTAAGTAGATATTACCAACAGCAGCTCTTTCCCTTTATTCCTAACTAAAGAAAAAGTGCCATCTGAGGAGCAACACACTGTTTCTCATCTGAACATTGTCTGTTGTTCCTTGTGGAGGCCTGTTCATGGCATCAGATGATGTCACCACTATTGCACAGAAAACTCTTCCTCTGTGGGTGAATAATTCAATTTCCAAGGCTGTTAATCCATTGCCTTTCAGAAGCATAAAATTAAGTTTCAATTAAATAAGTCTGAAGTAATTTGACTGTTTATCTTTTTGTTTTCTACGCTATTAAACCACTCCTCCTATCAGGAACACAGAGAAAGGAAAATCCAGTGTGAAGGCAAACAGGAAGATCTATTTTGAATGACTGCAGGTTTTATTATATCTGGTTTTCCTGAGTTTGTTTTTTTTTAGGTTGTTTGCCTTGGTTTTGGTTTTATAATGGCACTAATTTGATATTCTTTTCAGCTCCCTTACACCAGAAATAAGCATGCTTTTACCAAATCGCTCAAAAGTAGTAGTGTTCCATGCATAAATGTTAATCAGCTTACACAGTGTATCATCCTTGTGCCTCTTAAACGAGATTAAACTCCTCTTGCTGCATGCAAGATTTCCTCAAGTGCTCTGTTCTTCTTGCCATCTCTGTTAGAGGAAGACCCTACCCTTCCCGTGTCAAGTATTTCACAAACACAAACACATTCAAACAGTAATCCCTGTCCTGACAGGAACATTCCCTGTATCTGGGGTTTCACAGTACATCTTGTACCAGTGTAGTGACTGTCATTGCCAAAGTGGGGAATCCTCTTCCTGGCCACTCCTTCTTCTGTGACCATCACTGACATACAAATGCTTGTGAACTAAGATGCCAAAGTCAAACCTCGTGAGCAGATCCTTATCTGCTTCATCACAGCTATAGCTGGCTGCATGTTGTATTTTCTCTGGGATGCTGGAACCATCTTGAGCAGCCCCTGGTGCTTCTAGGTTGTGTCACTGTGACTGTTTCTGGAGCTGCAAGGTGATCTAGGTTTGAAATCTGTTCTGTTTGAAAACAACATTCATTCTTCTCCACAGTTTCTTTTCCAGGTGGCATCAGGTGTCAGTCTATTCTCCCAAGCAGCAAATGGCAGGATGAAAGGAAACAGCCTCAAGTTGCAGCAGGAGGGGTTTAGGCTGGACATTAGAAAATATTTCTTCCCTGAAAGAGTGGCTAGGCCCATTGCTGAGTGAGCTGGGCACCTTGGTAGCAGAGGATACAAAGAAAGTGGGGTTACTGAGTGCCTTCTTTGTCTCCATCTATACTGCTGGAGACTGTCCTCAGGAGCACCAGGTCTCTGAGGCACCAGAGGAAGGCATGACAAAGGAAGATGCTTGATGAGGACTGGATTGATGAAAACTGGATTAGGGAACGGTTAAGTAATCTGAACATCCATAAATCCATGGGCCCTGATGGAATGCACCAATGGGTGCTGAGGGATCTGGAGGAGGTCATTGCCAGACCACTCTCCACCACCTTTCATAGAATCATAGAATGGTCTGGGTTGGAAGGGATGTCCAAAGGTCATCTAGCCTAACTACCCCTGCAGGCAGGAGGGGCATCCTCAACTAGATCAGGCTGCCCAAGGCCCCATCAAGCCTCACTTTTAATATCTACAGGGATGGGGCCCCAACCATCTCCCTGGACAACCTGTTCCAGTGTTCCTCTGCCTTCATGGTAAAGAACTTCTTCCTAACATCCAATCTAAATCTGCACTGCTCTAGTTTGAAGCCATTACCCCTTGTCTTGTCAGTGCGGGCCTTTGTATGCAACCATCCAGCCCGTTCCTTATCCACTGAACAGTCCACCCATCAAATCCTTATCTCCCCAGCTTGGCCAGCAGGATGTTGTGGGAGACTGTGTCAAAGGCCTTGCAGCAGCCCAGACAGATCACATCCCATAGATCTTCCCTTGTCCACTGACACAGTCACTTTATCACAGGAAGCCACTAGGTTGGTCAGGCAGGATTTGCCCCTAGTAAAGCCATGCTGGCTGTCTTGGATCACCTCTCTGTCCTCCATGTGCCTTAGCATGGCACCTAGGAGGATCTGTTCCATGATCATCCCAGGCACAGAGGTGAGGCTGACAGGTCAGGAGTTCCCAGGGTCCTCCTTTCTACCCTTCTTAAAAATGGGTGTAAAGTTTCCTTTCTTCCAGTCCCCAGGGACTGCACCTGACCACCAGCATTTTTCAGATGTCATGGAGAGTGGCTTGGCAACTACATCAGCCAATTCCCTCAGGACTTTGGGATGCATTTCATCAGGTCCCATGGACTTGTATATCTTCAGGTTCCTCAGATGATCATGCACCTTGTCTTCACTTACAGTGGGAGGGACTTTGTCTCTCTGGTCTCTGATCTGTGGGCCATCAACAGGGGAGCCATGAGGAGAGGGGCTGCCAGTGAAGACTGAGGCAAAGAAGTTGTTGAGAATCTCAGCCTTCTCCTCACCCACTGATCCAGGTTCTCCACTGTTGCTCATTTGTGGGGCTACATTTTCTTTAACCTTTCTTTTCTGGTTTAAGTACCTGTAGAAGCCTTTCTTGGTCTTCTTTACATCCCTTACCAAGTCAGTTCCAGCTGCACCCTGGCCTTTTTGACCTTGCCCCTACACAACCAGACAACATCCCTATCCTCTTCCCAGGATGCCTGCCCCTTCTTCCCTTTCCTGTGTAGTCCCAGCTTGCCCTTTAGTTTTACCAGCGGGTCACAGCTCAGCCATGGTTGTCTCTTGCCTCCCTTGCCCAATTTCTTACATGTGTGAATCTGGAACTCTTGTGCTCCATAGAAAGCATCCTTAAAGATCTGCCAGCTCTATTCTGCTCTCTTGTCCCTGAGGGCCATTTCCCACAGGGTCCTATTCACTAACTCCTTGAAGAGCTGGAAGCTTGCTTTCCTAAAATTTAGACTCCTAATTGTGCCTCTCATGGGCTTCATATCCCTTAGGACAGTGAACTGCAGCTGGAGTAAGAAGGCTTCATCAATAGGCTCCGCTTACAGGGCAGCCTGTAGTAGACTACTACCACAAGGCTCCCTTTGTTGTCTCAATCCCTAATACCTACCCTTAAGCTTTTGATCTGCTCGTGGCTATTCTTTAGCAACAACTCTTTGCACTCTATCCACTTCTTCACATAGAGGGCACTACCTCCACCCCTTCCTCTTCTCCTGTCCCTTCTGAAGAGCCTGTAGCTGTCTTGCCACACAGTCATAGGATTCATGCCACCATGTTTCTGTAATTGCCACTATATCATAGCTTTTCTGTAACAGGATAGCTTCTAACTCCTGTTTGCTGCCCATGCTGCATGCACTGGTGTAGAGACACTTCAAAGAGGCTGCCAGCCATGTCACTTTCTTAGAGGGGCACCACACTCTTCTCCTGTGGCGTTTCATGGGAGCTGCTCTCCTGTATCCTATTACCTCAGAGGCGCTTGACTCACCTCTGTAAGACCTTGCATTTGCTGCAGTGTTCACAGCATGCTTCAGGACAGCAGGTTGAAGGTCCTTACTATCACCCCTTCCTTCCAACCCTGGTATGTCACAGACAATTTTGGTATTGTCACCATCTCCCACCTGAAGTGAAATGGCAGACTGAAGGCTGTTCTTGGGCTCAGCTCTAGTGCACCTGGTTTTAACTCCCCCCCCACTTCAAGCCTAGTTTCAAGCCCTTTCAACGAGCCCTGCCAACTCATGTGCCAGGTCCTTTCCCCCTCTCTCAGACAGATGTACTCCATCTGCTGCTAGCAGACCCAGTGCCATACAAAGTTCCCCAAGATCAAAACATTCTGTTGGTGGCACCAGCCTCTGAAGCAATTATTAAGCATGCATGATCTCCTGTTCCTTTCAGCATTCCTTCCTGCCATGAGGGCTATTGACAAAAAAATTACCTGTGCCTGCTATCCCTCACCCAGTGTCCCCCGTGCCTTGAAGGCCCTTTTGATTGCTTTTGGACTCCTGGTTTCAACCTCATCGCTTCCCACCTGCATAACTAGTAATGGAGAGCAATCAGAGGGTTGTACCAAACTCGGCAGCCTTCTGGTAACATCTCTGATCCGGGCCTCAGGAAGGCAGCAGACTTCCCTGTGGGAAGGATCTGGCTGACTCTTCCCCTCAGAAGGGAACTGCCAATAACAATTACTCTCCTCTTTTTCTGAAGGGCACAAGTCCTAAGATAAGGGGGAGACTGATTTGCTTTGGGAACCCCCCAGATGGTATCTCTTCTGCATTCTCGTTTGCCTCACCCTCACCTTCCAGTGCCCCATACTTGTTGTGCAAGGGCAACTGGGAGTGAGCTAGGAGGAGTTTGCCTTGCCTCTCCTAGCAGGCACATGTCTCCATTCCCCCATGTTTCTTGAGTGACCTCCCTCCACTAGTGAAGCCCACAGACTCTAGCTCCTTTTCACATTCCCATAGAGTCCTTAGCTTTATCAGCTCTTCCTTCAGCTCAGCCACCAGGCTGACAGACCATTCACCAGCTCACACCCAACACACCTGTTGTCTCCGCCACCCTCCAGTGCAAGTGCCAGGCGCTGGCATTCTCTGCAGCCAGGGGTTGGATGCCTCCATCCTTGTGTGTGGCCTCTGTCTGGGTACTCACAGCTTTTATAACAACAGCCTTTGGTTGACTTGTAACCACGTCTGGATCTCTTCAGGCAACTGACCTCGCAGGCTGCTGGGCCGTGCCTGGATGACTCACCCTTGATTGGCCTTGCTCCTGCGGCATTCATATAGCCCATGGTGGCTGGAGCTAGGCCCAGACCTGTCCCACCTCCCTCACAAGAGAACCCAGAACCCAGCCAGGGGCTGCCTGCTTCTCTGAGCTTCCTGGTTCCAGAGAGCCCACGTAGTCACTGAATTAAAACCCCAGTGATTTCCCAGTCTGCCTCTGGGGCTGACTGGCTGCAGTGGTGGTCACTCGGCTGTTGTAAGCTGTGTTTGGTAAGCCATGACAGACAGGAGAGGTGCCTGGGGGCTGGAGGAAGGCAAATGCCACTTCAGTGTTCTAAAAGGGCAAGAAGGAGGACCCAGGTAATTATAGAGCAGCCAGCCTCACCTCTATCCCTGGAAAGGCAATGGAACAACTTATCCTTGGCACTATCCTTAGGCATATCAGGGTCATTAAGAGGGTCATTAGGAGCAGTTGATATGGTTCTACCAAGGGGAAGTCATGTTTGGCCAACCTGATTGCCTTTTATGAGGTCATAACCAGATGGATAGATGATGGTAGAGCAGTGGATGAGCTTTATCTTGATTTCAGTAAAACATTTAACACTGTCTTCCACAGCTTCCTTCTGGCTAAGCTGAGGCACTGTGGTCTGGGTGATTGGATAGTGAAGTGGATTGGGAACTGGTTGAAAGAAAGAAGTCAGAGAGTTGTGGAGTCTAGTTGGAGGCTTGTATCTAGCAGGGTCCCTCAGGAGTCAGTACTGGGACCAGTTTTAGTCAATATTTTCATCAGTGACCTAATGAGGGAACAGAGTGCACTGTCAGCAAGTTTGCTGATGACATCAAACTGGGTGGAGTGGCTGACACATCAGAAGGCTGTGCTGCCATTCAGTGAGACTTGGACAGGCTGGAGAGTTGGGCAGGGAGAGATTGAATGACATTCAACAAGGGCAAGTGTAGAGTCTTGCACCTGAGAAAGAACAACCTCATGGATCACCACTGGTTGGGGACTGACCTGTTGGAGAGCAGGGAAGGGGAAAAGGACTTGGGGTTGACAATGAGCCACCAATGCGCTTTTGTGGCCAAGAAGGCCAGTGCCGTTCTGGGGTGTATTAGAAGGGATGGGGTTAATAGGTCAAGAGAGGTTCTCCTCCCCCCTCTACTCTGCCCTGGCGAGGCTGCATCTCAGATACTGTGTCCAGTTCTGGGCCCCTCAGTGTAAAAATGACAGGGAAATGTTTGAAAGAGTCCAGCACAGAGCCACAAAAATTATTAAGGAGGTGGAACGTCTCCCTTATGAGGCAGCTGGGGCTCTTTAGTTTGGAGGAGACTGAGAGGTGACTTCATTAACACTTATAACTATGTAAAGAGTGAGTGCCAGCAGGATGGAGGCAGGCTCTGCTTGGTGATGCCCAGTGACAGGACAAGGGGCAGTGGGTGCAAGCTGAGGCATAGGAAGTTTTGTGCAAATAAGGAAGAATTTTTTCACTGTGAGGGTGACAGAACACTGGAACGGCTGTCCAGGGGAGTTGTGGAAATCTTCTTATCTAGGGATATTCAAAACCTGCCTGGATGTGTTTCTGTGTGATCTGCTCTAGGTGGTCCTGCTCTGGCAGAGGGGTTGGACTGGATGATCTTTCAAGGTCCCTTCCAACCCCCAACATTCTGTGATTCCGTGATACCTGCTGTTGCTGAGAAGATCAGGATTTCCAGGAAGTAGTTACCGTGGTGACCTCTTCCCACAGCAACAGATCTGTCTCCCTCCCTGTCTTCTCAGGCTTGCTGCTCTCGCTGCCTCCTATCAGTATGATTCCCTCCTCATGCCCCAGCCTGCCTCCATCCTGCTGCTCCTCGGCTAGCCTTAATAGGGCTGAATATTCTTTCCCTCTCGACCACTCCTTTTTAAGCTAATTTGGTTATTCTTTAGCCCAGGAAGGAGGGCAGCAGACAGATACTTAAGCTCTTTATCTAAATTAGTCAGTGTTTTGAGTCTGACATGCAAACATGCCTCTACATATGGAAAAACCCAACATTTACCAGAAATCTTACCTCCCTGTCTTCTTTCATACACAAAACTTTGGCACACTAGGTACTTTCCTTCTTTTCTTCAGATACTGGGAAATCCTATACCAGAACAGGGAAGACACTGGAGCCTGAATGAAAGCTATAAAGGGCTTTGCTGTGTCATCCATCTCCATTGTTCCTTCTGGGAGCCACGGAAACAGAGGAGATACCCAATCTGAGAACCAAATCCACCTAGCAACAGTAGCCTGAACAGGGACTTGGAATGTTCTGTCATTCCATTTGTCTTTGTCCCTCCTGACAACCAGAGTAGCAACAGCTGAAGGCACGCCCAATCCCCAAAACAGAGATACCCAGCACTGGACCCTGAGAACAAGGCTGAGGGAGAGCATTCTCCTGTCTCCTGGTTCTGACTGGCTGCACTCTACCTGGCACAGGACTGAGTTAGGTAAACAAATGCCACCACAGCCTCTCAGCTTTGAAAAATTATGTAAGTTCTTCATGCTGATGGGAAATATGGGCTGCCTCTGTGTCCACAGAACAGTTTGTACTTCCCATTATGACACAAGCTGAGCCTGTTGGCTACACCCTTGGCCCACTGCAAGCGTGTGGCTGTACCAGTGCACCTGGACTGTGGTGGGCTGTGAGCAGCTTTCATACTGGTCATTGAAGGTGAGGCATCAGGCATCTTATGTGGAAGAGTAGAAAGGTATTCCTCTAAACTCCCAGTCAGAAACACCCCAGCCTCTTCAAATGCTTCATTGACTAGGGGGTCTGATCAGCCAGCATTTTATTCTCAGAATGGGAGGATGGAGCTTCTAGAAATTCTCACAGAGGAAGTAAAAATTAATGACCTTCTTTTTTTCCCCCATGTAATAAAAACAAAGTCCCATGCTCATCTAGAGGGTGCACTAAAGTGCAGATTAAAGATGTACCCATACTTTTCCAAGCAATGGATATAAGTAATTTGATTTGATGCGAAGAGTTCCTCACTTCACCAAGGCTAACATTTAGAATGGAAGATAAACCATGTGGGAATTCATTTTGACCCCATTATTCAGAGTAACTTAGAATACAATTCCATTCACTTCATGAACAGTGGTTCTGAGTTTGTTTTATTCCCAAAACTGTTTGTTTTACTTAGTTTACTGATTAATGGACTTCTGTGTTGCTACTTTCAGAATATTTGTTTGGGCTTTAATTTCAATTTTCTTTTGCTATTTTTGTATATATATGTGTGTATATATATATATATAGTCTCTATATATGTATATAAGTATACATACATATATATATATATGTGTATATATATCTAACCTAATGTTAATCCAAGGAAATAAATCCCTCTATATTCTTCACCATACTTATTAGAGCCTTTTTGCCTTGAGCTGATAACGTTCTCATGCAAAAACGAAGGGAAAGGGCATAAAATCAGACAGACAGCATGAATATTTTCAAATAGTTTAAGCAGGATGTGAAAGCCATCATCAGTTATGAAGGTCTGCAAACACTGAACCCAAGAATTCATTTGGTGGCAGTGAAAGAAGGATTCATTTTATCGCGTACTGAAAAGTTCCACCAGTCTATGTCACGTAATGGGCCACGGGATCAGAGGTTGACCATCATACTGTTTGCCTTTCATTCAGTCTTCCAATTTCCTACAGGCAGTAGAACAGCTGGGAACAGACAGCCTTGGGGCACAGAGCTGGATGCTGTCAGCATCTTGCAGGCATTGTAGCTCAGGGCACTGCATGTTCTTTCCCAGAAGTCTGGCTGAAGTGCTCTTGAATAGGAACTGTGAAAGGGCAGGAATAAAAGGAGTAGCTGCAGGTCTGCCAGAGGTGATCAAAGCCATCTGAAAAGAGAAATGTTCATCCTGGTAAGGTCTGACAGCCAGCTCTGCAAAACCTCCTCCTGAATCAATGGCATCGAAAGCAGCAAAGATCTTGAGTGGTGTGACAATTATGACTGAGTTAATGACAACAGCAAGAGAGTCCTTGTGCAGCCCCTATTATATCAAGATGCTTATTAGAGCTCCTAATGGAATAATGAAAAGGCTTGTCAAAAACTACCCTTCCCTGTTCTTCTTACCAATAGTGGCAAAAAAACCCCTGTTTCTCACAAAGGTGTGTTTAATTTAGCTCCCAAGTCATCCTGGAAACTCAAAGTTTGAGCAAGCAAAACTTAAAACCTTCTAATAAATCTTTCCATGTTTATTAATTAAAAGCACTTAGAAGACTGCAAAATGTGAAATGAACCAATCTCTGATATTTCTAAAGCAAGAACAGCAATGTTTGGACTTCTCAGACAAAACCAGGTTTCCTGCTTCTGTTGTGTTCCAATGTTGCTGTAAAGTTTGGCCTCCCGGAAGGGCATTTTGTTGACATTTTATCCATGAGTCAGTGCTTCTGTTGTTGCTGCAGCTAAGACAATTGGAAACTGGAAACCAATTTGTCATCTTAAGTTGGTTACTTGAATAAAAATACGAGGGATCCACTCTGCCCAGTTTTCCCACCTACCCCACTGGAAATCATCTCATTGATTTCTCTATAGAAGTGAATGCCAAAGAACAGCAATATCCAGTGATTAGGGTGCAAGACTGGAAGTGAAACTCCATTTTCTTCTCACAGCTCTGTCTTAACTAAGTGAGCAGTACTTGGTAAGGAGCATAAAGTGTCCCTTCCTCACTATGCCCACCTGAAAAACTTCAAGATCTCTACATATACTAAAGCGTCTGAAATACCTCCACCTGCATGTGAAACTAGCCTGTAGTGTTCCACTGCCTAGGGAAAATGTCATTCATTTCACACTTATTTTTTACTCAGTCTTTAGCTTGAAACTAAATTAGATGGAACTAAGAGCATTTGTAGTTACTAAGCTACTGAAATTTCATGAGAATAGTCAAATGAGCAGAGAAAGAGACAAATTGCCACTCCTGTTCTCTCCTCACTGTCCCTCCAGGGACAGACTGAAGTGTGAGCCCATTCTGCTTGTTCTTCTGACTCTGCAGTTGTTATGTACATCAGATCCAAGTTACCTATGTGCATAGAGCTACAGCTCAGCTGCTGCTCGTGTGGTTTGTTCTCATTCTGTAGAGGGTTATAGGGAAAAGCTATGGATGCTGTGGGATGCAGGGAGAGAGTCATGTTAAAGAGCTGAGATTTCTGTTCTTATAAGGCATATAGAGTGCAGCTGCATAAGGCAGGAGGTTAACACAAACACAAACTGGGTGTTGGTCTCTATTCTCTAATGAAAGGTGATAAAAAAAGAGGATATGGCCTCAGGTTGCACTAGGGGAGGTTTAGATTGGATAGAATAAGAAACTTCTTATTTGAAAGAGTTCTCAAACACCGGAACAGGCTCCCCAGAGAGGCAGATGCAGAGATCTGGTACTGAGGGACATGGTTTACCATCAGACTTGGTAAAGTTAGGTAATGGTTGGACTCAATGATCTCAAGTTTTTTCCAACCAAAATGATTCTGTGATTCTATGATTCTGACATCAGTAATTTTAAATTGAAAACCAATTTCTTTATGCCCCCTTGCTCTTCTTCACAGGGCCACTGGGCTGAGAACTGGCTGGATGGCCAGGCATAGAGAGTAGTGGTGAGTGGAGTCACATTCAGCCGGTGGCTAGTCACTGGCAGTGTCCCCCAAGGATCAGTGCTGGGCCCAGCCCTGTTTAATATTTCACTGATGGTCTGGATGAGGAGATTGAGTCCATCATCAGTAATTTGCAGATGACACCAAATTGGGAGCATGTGTGGATCTGTTAGAGGGTAGGAGAGCTCTGCAGAGGGACCTGGACAGGCTGCACAGGTGGGCACAGTCCAATGCCATGAGTTTTAATGAGTCCAATGTAAGGTTCTGCACTTTGGCCACAACAACCCCATGCAGTGCTACAGGCTGGACACAGAATGACTGGAGAGCAGCCAGGCAGAGAGGGACCTGGGGGTACTGGTTAACAGCTGTCTGAACATGAGTCAGCAGTGTGCTCAGGTATCCAACAAGGCCAGTGGCATCCTGGCCTGTATCAGGAATAGTGTGGCCAGCAGAACAAGGGAAGTCCTTCTGCCCGTGTACTCAGCACTGCTTAGGCTACACCTTGAGTACTGTGTCCAGTTCTGGGCCCCTCAGTTTAAGAAAGATGTTGAAGTGCTTGAATGTGTCCAGAGAAGGGCAACAAGGCTGGAGAGGGGGCTGGAGCACAGCCCTGTGAGGAGAGACTGAGGGAGGGAGCTGGGGGTGTTCAGCCTGCAGAAGAGGAGGCTCCGGGGAGACCTTATTGTTCTCTACAACTACCTGAAAGGAGGTTGTAGCCAGGTGGGGGTTGGTCTCTTCTGGCAGGCATTCAGTGACAGAACAAGGGGACACAGACTCAAGCTGCACCAAGGCAGGTTTAGGCTGGATATTAGGAAGAAGTTCTTCACCAAAAGAGTGATTGGCATTGGAATGGGCTGCCCATGCAGGTGGTGGAGTCACCATCCCTGGAGGTGTTTAAGAAGAGGCTGGATGAGGTACTTAGTGCCATGGTTTAATTACTGAGAAGGTGATAGTTTGGACTTCCTGATCTCGAAGGTCTTTTCCAACCTGTTCAATTCTGTGATTCTGTGATAGCAGAATGAGATGACAGCCTTCAGGTGGAAGTCATGTCCTGGTCAAAGCTGTGTTTTCATTTAATCTTTTCTGATCCATGTGGTGGGGCCTTTACACCAGTAAAGTAACTTCCAGCTGAAGCATGGCAATTCATTACATTAATACAGGCAGGCTCACCCTGAGACAAATGCAGTGTTTTAGGGGGAATCTGCCAAGAAAGGGACTCCAGTTTCAATGAAGGTGATGCAACTTCTGTGTAAATACTGTTTTAATCTCCTCTTGCTTCATTTTATTTTACACCACTTAGAACAGGCGTATACCTGACTGAAACAAAGTGCCCCTGAACTAGTTTGCACTCAATTAAACTGGTTTTAAAATGACTTGATCTAAGCAGTGAAGCTTCCTAAAGAACACAGGTAGTGAGGGTTTTCCAGCATGTGAATTGGAAGGACAAAGTACTTTGGCTATATTTGTGCCCCTTGAAAATGAAAAGCTAATGAAGTGTAAAAGGAGCTGTTTTCTAACCTTTAAACAAGAGATGGGGTATAGAACAGATAACATGCTAAAGAAACAAATTGCTATAGCTCAGTTTGCATGTTAATTCCAGGAGAAGGGTAATATTTTATTAGCCATAACTCTGCTTTTCTTTGATGTCCTTTCTTTAGCCTGATTTTTCTTTCTAGAATACCATGACTTTTTGTATTTTTACAGCTTTTTGTGTTTCACAATAATACCTATGAGATTTTAAAGGTAATCTTCAACTGTTGAAACTTATTACAAAATGCTCTTGAAAACAAACTAAAGGGTAGGAAAGACTCTAACACCTTGAAGACAGGAACCTATCTCTGTATTTCAGCAGGAATCAGAGTGAAAATATTAACAGGAGAGACACTTGAATTACATCTTAATCTGCAGGCTGTGACATAATCTCTCGGTTGCATTATCTGACAGAGATCTTCCAAGCTGTGTCCCAGTGCAACAGTAATTGAACTGAGCAATTCTGGTAATGCTGCTGCATGATTTTTGTATGAACTTATTGCTGGGAGCTAGCTTCTATTCAGTAGCAGGCCAGTTAGGAATGAAGCTCCTTAGAGGTTTCTGCGGTTTCACATCAGTCAGTCAACTTTTTCCTTGGAATTTCCATTGCATGTTTAATTGTTGTCTCTCCTTGCCTCACAACATGAATGAAGGGGCTGTTTTCACAATTTCCTCATGGAGCAGTGTTAGGAATGAAAATCCAGAGCAGTGACATTGAATCTCACTGTAGGCTTTCATCAGGAATGAGGACCTAGAGAAACTAAACACTTCAGGTCACCTTCAGGCTGTGACAAAACAGGGCAAAAGGCTGAAACCAGTGAATGAAGATTGAAGAACTGAATTGGAATCATTCATATTGTAGGCTAGTCCCTTAACTTAGAAACTCTTCCTCTTTTCTTCCCTGCAGTCAGACACTGATCAAGAATGAATCATCCAAACCACCTTGTGTTTGTCCCTGAATCTGTTCCTTTATTTGCAAAATTAGATTATTCTACATTTCCCTGAATTAAATAAAACCAAAACACTTAATAGCACCGAGGAAATGGCTGCTTAAAACAGTAGCTTTCAGTCTTTTTAGATCAGAACCATCTTTCCTTGCAGTCCAGTCTTGAAAGTCTATGTCACCCCCTCCCCATTCTTAAGTGCTTGCACCTCAACCTTCAGTAAAAGATTCCCCACTGCAAACCTCCTCAAATCCTATACCTCAGCTTCCCAGAAAACATTCTTTAATTTTCCTGCTGACAAGCCATTGAGCCCACCGAAAACTCTGTTTCTGAATGTGTCCCATCAGTGTTCCTGCCCAATTCTCCAGATCCATAAAGAATCTCTGAGGAAGTCACACTTTCTTCTCACAACTATTAACAGCCAAGCCCTTCAGCTGCCTTTATCCAGGCAAGCTCTGCTCCCACAGGAAACACGTCTCTATTTGTGAATGGTTCTACTGCTGTGGTGCATCCCCCAAACTCAGAAGGACTCAGAACCTGGACAGGCTGGGTAGGTGGGCAGAGGCCAATGGGATGAGATTGAACAAGGCCAAGTGCAGGGTTCTGCACTTTGGCCACAACAACCCCAAGCAGCACTACAGGCTGGGGACAGAGTGGCTGGAGAGCAGCCAGGAAGAAAGGGACCTGGGGCTACTGGTAGATAGTAACTGAAGATGAGCCAGCAGTGTGCCCAGGTACCCAAAAGAGCCAATGGCATCCTGGCCTGGATCAGAAACAGTGTGGCCAGCAGGATGAAGGAGGTTATTCTGCCCCTGTACTCAGGACTGGTCAGGCCACACCTGGAGTACTGTGTCCAGTTCTGGGCTCCTCAAATCAAGAGAGATGTTGAGGTGCTGGAACATGTCCAGAGAAGGGCAACAAGGCTGGTGAGGGGCCTGGAACACAAACCCTATGAGGAGAGGCTGAGGGAGCTGGGGGTGTTTAGCCTAGAGAAGAGGAGTCTTGGGGTGACCTCATTGCTGTCTACAACTACCTGAAGAGAGGCTGCAGCCAGGTGGGAGTTGGTCTCTTCTCCCAGGCAACCAGCAACAGAACAAGGGGACACAGTCTCAAGTTGTGCTGGGGGAGGTCTAGGCTGGATGTTAGGAGGAAGTTGTTGCCAGAGAGAGTGATTGGCATTGGAATGGGCTGCCCAGGGAGGTGGTGGAGGCACCGTGCCTGGAGGTGTTCAAGCAAAGCCTGGCTGAGGCACTTAGTGCCATGGTCTGGTTGAGTGGCTAGAGCTGGGGGATAGGTTGGCCTGGGTGATCTTGGAGGTCTCTTCCAACCTGGCTGATTCTATGATTCTATGATTCTGTGATCATGTCAAGGGACAGGGAAGTATGAAGAGAAAGAGCTGACCATGTACCACCAGCACAGCCACAGCCCTTGGCTCTCTGCTTGGAGTAAATGTTATGTGCTTCACCTGGTTATCTGGGAGGAGAGAAATGATTAAAACCATGGAAAATATATCCTTTGAAATGCTGATTTTTTAAAATTTCCTTTTTAAAAATACTTTTTATAAGATGTAGTAATTAGATGCAATTATTACTTATGTTTTTTTTTTCTTCTTTCTCTAATTTCCTTCTCATTGCACTATGACTGGCCTTGCTTCTGGGGATTTTCCTTTTTCCACATTCTTTTAGTAACTCTGATCTACAGGGCTGCTAGAAATCACTACCTTTACCACTATGAGCAGATTCCCATTAAAAACATAACAGTAGTCCAGAAGTATCACAATGTCCTCACCAGCAGAAATGTGAAAATACAGTTTTTATTTCTAAAGCCATCATGCCTTATCCTCTTAAAAGCCAAGAGATAAACACTGGCAGATTAACCTGCAGTAAAAGTTCTCTATTTATGATGTTTAAAATCATATCATTTGCCTTGATGTCTCTGGCTGTTGGCTGTTCTTATTTTAAGTAGCTTCTCTTTAGTCTCTCCTGCAGCTTTAATCTAATAGTTGATATTTTATTCTCCTAGCCACGTTTTTCAACTTGTTTTCTAAGGTTTTCTAAACATATGCAATTACACAATCTATCAATCCTTATTTTCTTCCTCTTCTTCTCCCTCTAGTAACATTAGAACTTGTTGCCTAAAGTCAATCATTTTTGCCAGCCTACATGCATGCAGCTTAGAGCTCACTACAGCGTGTTCATCCACTTGCCATGCTAGTGGGTTAGGACTCATCAAAGAGCTGTGTGTAGAAAACTGTGTAGAGTATAGATAGTGGTGCTGGGGGTTATGGGAATTAGTGGATTTGCAGTGGAAGTGTAAATTGACATAAGAGGAATTTTACTTTTTTGCTATTGGATCCTTTAGATAGATGTTTTGTAGGAGAGATACTCATAGAGAGATAGATTTACTTACACATGTACCTCACAATTGGGAAAAAATATGAACAGGCTCAGGGGTGACCTCATTGCTGTCTACAACTACGTAAAGGGAGGTTGTAGCCAGGTAGGGGTTGGCCTCTTCTCCCAGGCAACCAGCAACAGAACAAGGGGACACAGTCTCAAGCTGTGCCGGGGGAAGTATAGGCTGGATGTTAGGAGGAAGTTGTTGCCAGAGAGAGTGATTGGCATTGGAATGGGCTGCCCAGGGAGGTGGTGGAGTCACCATCCCTGGAGGTCTTCAAGAAAAGCCTGGATGAGGCACTTAGTGCCATGGTCTAGTTGAGTGGCTAGGGCTGGGTGCTAGGTTGGACTGGATGATCTTGGAGGTCTCTTCCAACCTGGTTGATTCTATGATTCTATGATTCTATGTATCTATAACATACACAGAGCAGAATGGAAAAGTATTTCTTATGCAACAATGGCAACTTCCTCATACAGATGAAATAAAGCAAAAGGGTAAATCTTTGCAGTAGACAATAAGAGAAAGGAGATTTTTACTATGAAGTTGAAACAGACTTCTAGCAGTAGCATTTACCGAACCAAAAGGCAGCATCCTTGCACCTTTTGATGATATGGACTAGCATGCAACATAAGAATTTTGTTTAGTTTTCTTGCTTCATCAAAACACAGGAGGCAGAGGAGTGTCCAAAAGAACACCAACTCAGAATTGAGCCAGATTTTTGGAATGCAGTGGCTCTGCCTTGTCCCATTCTGCTTCTGTGCACACAGGTATAGTAACATTCAAGAGACAGGTGGGAGTAGATAAATAAACCCTATAACCTTTCAAACTCTCCTGCAGGAGTTGACAGAGCCTGTCTGACAGAGCTTTGTCATGCCAGCTGATCTGGAAGCACTTGCCCTTCAGTGGCTAAACCCATAGCTGGCAGTTGTGACTGTGTCTGCAGGGCACAAAATGATGCCATACAAAGATGGCAACATGACTTGATGAGAACAGTGCACAGGGAATGCAGGGTAATAATGCAGGTAGAACCTGACCAGTGCAGAGGACATTTTAAAGGCACCCAGACTATGTTCTCTGGTGTTGTGCAGGTTTGCTGGTTTTTCTAGATTATGAACAGATAGAATCATAGAATCATAGAATCAACCAGGTTGGAAGAGACCTCCAAGATCATCCAGTCCAACCTAGCACCCAGCCCTAGCCACTCAACTAGACCATGGCACTAAGTGCCTCATCCAGGCTTTTCTTGAAGACCTCCAGGGATGGTGACTCCACCACCTCCCTGGGCAGCCCATTCCAATGCCAATCACTCTCTCTGGCAAGAACTTCCTCCTAACATCCAGCCTAGATCTCTCCCAGCACAACTTGAGAGTCTGGAAAATCTAGGGCTGACTTTAAATTACTTAGCTGTGATTCTCTGGTGAGATCCCACCTCCAGTGCTGGGTCCAGCTTTGGATGAGAGACATGGACCTGCTGGAGCAGGACCAGAGGAGGCCACAACAATGATTAGAAGGCTGAAACCCCTCTGCTGTAAGGACAGGCTGAGAGAGTTGGTGTTGTTCATCCTGAAGAGGAAGTGTCTCTGGGGAGACATTCTCATGACCTTTCAGTACTTAAAGGGGCTGATAAGAAAGCTGGGGACAGACTTTTTAGCAAGGCCTGTTGTGACAGGATGAAGGGTGATGATTTTCAACTAAAAGGGGGAGATTTAGATTAGATAGAAGAAAGAGATTTTTTTACACTGAGGGTGGTAAGACACTGGCCCAGATTGCCCAGACAAGTGGTATTCTAGGTCAGGTTGTCTGGGGCTCTGAACAACATTGTTCTAGATGAAGATGTCCCTGCTCACAGTGAGAGGTTGGACTAGACCACAGAATTATAGAATCATAAATCATAGAATTGTAGAGAGGCTTAAGCTGGAAGCGACCTTAGAGATCATCTAATGCAAGCCCTCTGCCATGTGTGGGGATGCCTTTCAGCTTGACCAAGACCATCCAATCTGGCCTTGAATGTCTCCAGGGAGAGGGCATCCACAATCTCTCTGGACAACTCATTCCAGTCTTGCCACTCTCATAGTGAAGAATTGTAGGAAATTTAGTGAAGTTTTTTAGGACCTATTAATGTATCTCATCAGGTCCCATGGACTTGCACACCTTCAAGTTTTCTAGGTGTTCCTGGACCATATTTGCTCCTGTCCTGGGTGGTTCTTCATTCTTCCAGACTCAGCCAATGCCCTCTGTGACTTGGATGGAGTGGCTCACATGGTTACTGGTGAAGACTGAAGCAAAAATCCCTGAGTAGTTCAGCTTTCTCCATGTCCTCAGTAACCAGGTCACCTGTATCCCTCTGGAGAGGCCCCACACACTCTCATTTTCCTTTGGTCTCTCACATACCTGTAGAAGCCTTTCCTGTTATTTTAAATAGTCCTAGCCAGATGTGACTCCAGCAGGGCCTTAGCTTTTCTAACCTGGTTTCTGATTTCACAAGCAACTTCCTTGTAATCATCCCAGGTTACCAGTCCTTGCTTCCATGTTTCGTGGGTTCCTCTTTTGTATTTCATTTTGGTCAGGAATTCTTTGCTTATCCCTATACATTTCCTGATGGTTTTGCCTTATTTCTTCCCTTTAAGGCCTTTGAGTGTGGAGGAGATGATCCTTGAAAGTCAACCAGCTTCCTTGGGCTCCCAGTGCCACCAGGGCTTTGTCCCATGGTACGCTAACAAGGAGGTGCCCAAAGAGGGGAGGGAAAGTCAGCTCTACTGAAGTTGAGAGTTTTAAGCATGCTGAGCTTCCTCCTCTTTTCTTCCCTTAGGGTCTTAAACTCCACCATCTCATGTTGACCGCAGTCAAGGCTGCCCATGAGCTTAATGTTGCCCATCAGCCTCTCCCTACTGCTGAGAACAAGGTCTAGCATGATACTTCTCCTCATTGCTTCTTCTATCTCTTGGAGGAGGAATTTATTATCAAGGCATTACAGAAATCTCCTGAATTGCTTATGCTCTGCTGGGTTGTATCTCTGATTGATATTGGGGTGGTTAAAGTTGCCCATGAGAACCGGGGCTTGTGAAGAAGCTTGATGATCTTGAAAGATCTCTTTCAATCTAAATTAGTCTGGGATTCTATGGTTCTGTGTTGAAATGTGTAATATTATTGCCAGGGCTTCGTGTTTCAGTTGAAGACAATTTCAGATTTTGCTCTTGCATTCTCTCTGTGGCTTTTCAGCAGGCCTTGGCCCTTCATTGTTATATATAGAGAGAGATATTTCTCCTTTATTTCTTGCTTACAGGCGGACTATAACATGCTACTGGTAATAGTAAACTACACATAATGTAGGGCTTTGCCAGAAATCATGAGACAGATTGAAAGAGATTTATTTACTTTTTTGCAACATGGGTTACTTTCATAAGTGCCTGACAGGGCTTTGTAAACTTGAGAGACTCTTCTGAGGTGAATAATATAACCAAGATCTCTCTCTGCATATCCCCAGTATAAGGTTAACAAGCAGAAAAGATCTCTCCTTTTTATTCTTTTAACTCAGTCTTCAAATTCTGAATTTATAACATAAACAGCTTTTACTGAGGTAGGTTTTGGCACTTCAGAAAGCAGGGCCAGAAACAGAGCTGAAAGGGGTGCATGGTAAGTGCTTAATTCCAAGTGGTTAAAAAACCACACGTGAGCAGCTTTCCACTTCTGGTTCCCCAGCCCAGATGAGCATAGAGGAATGTGGGTGGAACTTGCCCTTCTGCCAAGGGTATTACCTAAGCCCTATTTTGATGAGGACTTAAGTGGTGCACAGGCCTTGTGTTGAATGAGGTGAAATGGAAAATCACCAAAGCCTCTGTAGACTTTCCTTCAGAGCAAGGCCAAAGAGCAGCATGTGTTGATTTCCAGGACCAGGAGGCAGAAAATAAACTGCATCTCTGCACCCAAAGGAAAGAGATTGAGTGGTGATAGAATCCCTTTGTGCCCCCATGGTTGTCATGTTGATGGGACTAATGCACCTGCATCTTCCTTCTTGCAGCCCAACTGGCTTGGTGGACATGTCCCAAGAAAAGGAAACCTTTTTCTCAGCAGTTGTAGCCCAAAAAGGTATGTCTGCATTGTAATATAATTCTTAATGAATGCCAGAAACTGTTTTAATGCTACTTTGCAAAAGATTAAAGAAGAATGTCTGAAGGGGATAATGTGAGGATGGGAGGATTAGATTTTAATAAAATTAATGCCACCTATAAAGGAGGCCTGTTTGAGTGCCCATCTGGGCAAATCCAATTTAACTCTCAGAGAAGTAGTGTTAAATTTGCTCTATGCCTTTGGTTAAGAGAGCAGAAAACCTGTAAAATCCTTCTCCTGGAAGGTGGGTGAAAAGACTTGGAGGATTGAAGGTCTTGGAGGACACATGCCCCTGCTGAAAAAAGGATCTTAAACCCTGAAGGTTGAAACAAAACCATCCCAGGTAAACAAAGCCAGCAGGATGGCTGCTGGCACTGCTGACCTGTTACCCAGACACAGAAGAATGCAAACAGGGTGGGCATTCTACTACCCATCTCCTCCACAGAAGTAGCAAAAAAGTGGTGAAACCTGACTGCTTAAATGCCTTGTCAAAAACCTAATAGTTCTTGTTTCCACCACAGGAGAAAATGCTCTTGTCCTAAAAGACATTTGCACATGCATACAGGTATTAAAACCTTCTCCCAGGCTTTGGAATAGATGCTGAGCAGGAGAATCTCTCTCCTTCTCTTGCCGTGCACTCTCTTTTTTCACAACAGCACAAGGAAATGCCAGGGAAAGAGGTTAGTTTGCTGAAATTGAAGCTCTCAAGGCTGTGCCTTTGCATGTTCCTGCATGCTTGTGCATCCCAAGCACCTGTGGTCTCAGCCACCAGAGGCCTCTGGAGAGAAGTGCCCATTGGCCATCCCTTTTAGGGCTGTGTCCTACAGATCCCCTCCCACCTGCCCTGCAGGCACCCTCCTTGCCTTCCCACCATGCAGGCTGCACTCACACATAGTCTAGGTTAGGACTAACTAGTCCTCTTTTTGGCTGGGAGTGGAAAACCTCAGTCTGACCCAGGGTTTTCAGCTTTGTATGTTTCAGCTGCTAGTGCAGTTCTTCAAGGCTGATGAATTAAGTCTGGCTGCCCAAAGGCTCAGCATGCCTAAGGATCAGGACCCTCAAGTCTGACTATTTGCCAAAGGCATTAGGAGCTGATTCTTGAAGGATTTGCCATTGAAAAGCCCACAAGTCATTAACCCAGCCCAGCTCATCAGGAGATCTAACCTATGTGTCTCACTTTGGAAAAGCCAGAGAGCAAATGGTGTCCACAGATCAGGAAGGTGGACACCTCCATGTAGGTGACTATGTTGTGTTAAAGATCTTGATGACTGTTACCTTGTCAGGAAGTGGTAACCAATAAGTGTAACCTCTAGAAAATACACACACATAATGTATGCTAAAGCCTGCAACAGAACATTTGTGCTACTGACAGAAAACCCTCTTCCAGGAGTGTGCCAATACATCATCTCTCTCCAGCACATGAGACATTAGCTCTGTGCAGTGAGGGAAATGAATTTTGCAAGACATAAATCTCTGTGACACAAGTAGGTAACTGTGGCTTGATAGCCTCATGGCTGCTGTTGTGTTGTCCATCAGAACTGAGATCAGCTTTGATGTTAGAAGAAAAAAATTGCCATGCAGGAAAAACATCTCATCTCCAACACCTTCATTTGGAGTCACATCTGAGAAGGTGAAAAACTGACATAAATAAACCAGTCCAAGGCAAGCAGAGATGTTAACCTGTCAGAATAGAATCAGAAATGTTTTGGTTGGGAAAGAGTTTTAAGATCATTGAGTCCAATGGTTACCTAACTCTTCCAGGGCTGCTGCTAAACCATGTCCCTCAGCACCACATTTCTGCATCTCAGCAGGATTCAACTGCCTCTCTGGGGGGCCTGTTGCAGTGTTTGAGAACCCTCTCAGTGAAGAAGTTTCTTCCAATGTCCAATCTAAACCTCTCCTAGTGCAACATGAAGCCATTTCCTCTTGTCCTATTGCTTGTTACAAGAGAGGAGAGACCAACCCCCACTTCATCTCAACCTCCTTTCAGGTAGCTGTAGAAAGAAAAAATGTCTCCCCTCAGCCTCCTTTTCTCCAGGCTGAACAGCACCAGTGCCCTCAGTCACTCCCCATGAGACCTGGCCTCCAGATCCTCTATCAGCTTTGTTGCCCTTCTTTGGACATATAGCAGCACCTCAATGTCTTGAAGTGAGTGCAAGTGCTCTTCCTGTCATTGGCTATATACAGTTTCTCTTTAGAGATAATACTTGTCTAGGGATATTGCATGCAAAAGAAGTAAACTTCCTATAGTCTTGACTACCAAAATGTTCCTCTTATAATTAAAAATACCTAATTCTGACTATCTAACAATTAGCAGAACTGTTTAAGTTAAACACACATCCTTCAGAAATTAGGTCCAGTGATAGACCTGTTTACATCAAAATGGATTAGGAGGTGAAGGATCAGGTCCAGAGTCATGAGCCTCCATCACTGAATTCTTCTGATAGTCTTTTACAAGTCGTACATTCATTCTTCCAAGAGCTGTAGATAGCTTTATGTGTCTTCATTCTTGCTGTTGTGGCTGTGGACCACGTATGACACACAATTCATTTGCCCCAGCTTTTCCTGCAGCTTTTCTCTCCAGCTCTTTAGCTAAATGTTAGCATCTGAGCAGAAGAACAGCTTCCCAACCATGTGGATTTGGTAATAAGATTGATGAGATACTTTGAGACCAATTAGTGGGGAAGACTGATAATAGATGCATTTATGAAAGGCTGTTACTTGAACCTCACCTTCCATATGAAAGGAGGGCTCTTACTCTAGCAAGCAAAATTGAGTTGGTTGTTAATAATTCAGGGGTGGCTACTGAAGGAAATACGGAGCTCATGTGAGTGATTATTATTAGGAGAGACTGGAAACGCAGAATTCAGATGGGATACGTGCAGCTTGCTGCTTCTGCTAAAGCATTACTGTTGCAAGCAGAAGTCTCCCAGATTTACAGTGGTGCTTCTTTGCCTATGGCTATATAATTTGGTCTGCAATATCATAAGCTCTGACAAAGTAAGCAGAGTCTGGCTAGGATAGAACTGCTCCGAGAGTGACAAGAAACTATGCTTCAGCTTTGCTTTCAGTACTTTCACCTTTTCTCTCACTGCAGCAACAGCACTGTAGTGCAGGTGATGCCAAACAAAGAATTCCCAATTATGTAGTATTTTTGTTAATAAGATTGAGATTTTTCATGGCAAACATAGGCCTTCAGCAGGCAGATGGGATTCTGCTAATACAGTTGGTTCTGTAGAAAGGAGGAGATGATGTCTTTGTACCTCTTGGTGAGGAGAGAGCAGATGATGCAGCCCTGCAAAAAACCAAAGATGTACAGTTCTGCATTCAGGGCTGTGGGGTGTAAAACCAAGCAAGGACCTCAAGAGAGAGGTCAAGAGACCTCTGAATGAAAGCTAACAGAACCAGTGGATAAATGCTTGAGGCAGAAATCCGAGTGAGGAGAGGAACACAGCAGCCAGTCATACCTGGGGTCCGTTTGTCTTTGCCAGCACTGCAAACACTTTCATTTCACAGTCACGAGACAACAGTACTGTGCCCTGTAGCAAATTCAAAGCCATGGATATGTCTGCATACAGGTTCTAGCCAGCAGTGTGTCATCCTTTAAGAGTGTGACCCACCAATCATTTTCAGTATACATTTAAACGCTCAGGTTACTTAAGCCCACACCAATTATTCTGGAACGTTCTCAAATTCAGCCCAAGCCTCACTAGAAGTTGGGTCCTCTGTTTAGAAAATGTAATGGATTTTAACACTGATTCAGTCCAACCAGGAGTAAGCCCCAGGTGCTGCCTGGTCACACATGAAGGACACTACAAGTCAAAGAGGACAATGTGTTCTAAATTACAAGCCAAAAAAATCCAAACCCACAGTGCTCTGCCCCCAGCTGTTTTCTCTTGCCAGAGCACAGGGAGTGGATATTTTCCCACAGTTGTGTGTCAGTGAGCTTTCCTGTAAGGTATGTTGAATGCAGGATGTGACTTGGAGTTGGTAGAGAAAGCTACACTCTCTGAGAAGAGATTCATATGCTTAAGTAGGTCAAATTCCACCAAAGTATCAGCCTTACTGTATTTAAAGGGGGCCTACAGGAGAGCTGGAGAGGGACTTTTTGCAAAGGCATTTTCTGACAGGATGAGGGGTAGTGGCTTCAAACTGGAGGAAGCTCAATTTAGATTAGACATTAGGAAGAAATTCTTCCACATGAGGGTGGTGAAGTACTGGTTGTCCAGAGAAGTTGTGGAGGCTCCAAGCCTGGAAGTGTTGGGTGCCAGGAAGTGCCAGACTGGATGGGGCCTTGAGCAGCATGGTATAGTAGGAAGTGGCTCTGCCCATGGTGAAGGATTGGAACCAGATAATCTTTAAGGTCCCTTCCAACTCAAACCAGTCTGTAATTCTGTGATTTATCATCTTCAGTCCTTTTTACTTCTAAAACCTTTCCTACCCTCCAACAGATCAACACCTGCTCCTAGCTTGATGTCATCTGCAAACTTAATGATGCTGGACTCAATCTCTTGGTCCAGATCATCAATAAAGATAGTGAACAGGCCTGGGCCCAGCACTGATGCCTGGGGGACACTGCTCTCAACCTGCTAGCTGTGCTTCTTCTGATGCAATCCAGGATGCAATTGGCCTTCTGGGCTGCAAGGGCTCATTGTTGGTTCATATCCAGTTTCTTGTTCACCTGTACCCCAAAGTCCTTTTCTGCAGGGCTGCTCTCCATCTCACCATCCTTCAGCCTGTGGCTGAGTGCTCAACTTTATGACAGCTTTTGTGCCTGATGATGAAAAACACCTGGCTAATATATGACTTTCTGAAGCAACCTTTGATAGATCATCCTTTTACTTCCTTTCTTCCATTCAAGATGATACTTCAAGAGCTTTGCTCACAAAAGCTAAAACACACATTGGCTGCTGCAAGTGCATAGGGCACTTTTTGTCTTGTGCTAGTTTGAAGCAAGCTAGAATGTTTTGGTAACAGAACTAGATAACAGGCAGTGAAATGAAAAACAATTGTGTCTACTTCTCTCACAGTCACGCTGAGAACTCTGGGAAGAAGAAGAAAACATTCTCCATTTTGTCTCTCACTCTTGCTTTTGCCTTAGACCTGGTCACATCTCATTAACCCTGCTCCTACTAACCTTGCTCCCTAACCTCTTGGCTGCACCTCTCTTCTTCCTGAGAACTGGGGTAAGGTTGAGAGGGGCCGGGGGGAGGTGTTGGGGTGGTTTGAGAGCCCCTCCTGGGGACTCAGGTTTCTGGGAGGGGAGTTGTGCTTTTGTATTGTTTATCCTTTGTATATTTCTGTATATAATTGTATATAACTGTATATATTGTAAATAGCTGCTTGTAAATTCTGCTAGCTGTAAATAAATTGCTTCATCTATATTCCCAGAGGCCGTCTGAGTTAGCTGGGGCAAATACAAAGTGTGGGAGGGGTGGGGTAACCCCCAAACCATCACATTTTTAATTGGCTTTCCCAACGTGAGGCTAGATATTTCAGTGAGTGGAAATTAGCTCTGGGAATTAAGATGAAGCTAATCAAGCAGCTATTGTACTTGGTGGGGATTGCTGTGTGGCCTGTTTTCTGGTTTTTTGTGTACAACTGGATCAAAGATCAAATTGGTTATTTCTTACTTCATGTAGTTTTTAAGAAGGCTAAAGTTAAGCTTTCAAACATGTTCTGGAGCTGGGGTGATTTTATTCTTGGTTATGCTGGTTTTAGTGTCACTGAGAATATTACTAGTGATATTACAAGAGTTTTTGTCAATAATGTTACAATCAATCGAGAGTCTGCTTTATCTACTGCTCTCATGAGGGTCATCCAGCCCCAAACTGAAATGCCAAATCCATGCAAGGATTTCTACTCGAAACAGAGCATGGCAGGGATGCTGGGCATTATACTGGCTCTTGTAGTTTTAAATTTCATATTAATTTTGGCATTATGTGTGAAAAATTCAAAACCAGCTTCTGCAAGAGCTAGGAAAATTTCTGTGTCTCAGAAGCAGTCTCTTTCACAGCAAAACAAGGGAACACAGTTGTCGGCTTCCCCCTTGCCAGCCTCTGCCCCTCCTTCTCCAAGTGCTGGGAACACGGCCAATGTTCCCGCCACTAACGTAAACAATGATAGCAAAAACAAAAATAATGGTCAGAGTTTAGCAGGAGCCTCAGGAGCACAGACAGGTACCCAAAATCAGAATGTTCCCAGCAAAAATGATAACACCTCAGGGTTGGCAGGCATCCCAGGAGGACAGGCAAATAATCCCACTAATGCTAATGCTAATGCTGGTAACGCTAGCCCAGTCAGTCCAAATCCTAATGACACCAGCTCAGCCAATTCGAACCCCCAGCCAGCAGACCAGAACCAAAATCCTCCTGTTAAAAGCAAGGCAGATTTGAACTCACAAGTTCCAAGTCAGACCTCAAATAATTCAAATGCTCCAGGTCAGACTCCTAAAGATTCAAATCCTCCAGCAGACACATCCAAGTCTGTTGCTGCTCAGGCCCTTCTGGCACCTGCTAAGGCAAAAGCTAAGACAAAGAGTGGTTCGCAGGAGGATGTAAGACAGGGGACATCTGGTGATCAGCAGCAAGAAGAGGAAGAGGAGGCAGTTAGTCTGCGAGACCTTGTAGATGTGCTGAGACAACAATACTCAAGTGAGAGGAGTGCTGTGAGGTTAGCTGCCAGGAGAGAGGATGGTTCCAATGAGTTTAGGAATGCTATGAGGAAGATTGTGTTAGGCCCGGCACCACCAGAACAACAGGAAGAGGAGGAGGAAGATGACATCCAAGGCTCCAAGGATCCACTCAGAGAGGTCAGGGAAGTTAGGAAGGAATACACAAGAGAATCAGGTGAGCCAATCCTAAGCTGGCTAGTGAGATGCCGTGGCATTGGTGCTAATGCCCTGCAGGTAGGAGACAAGTCTGCCAAGCAGCTGGGACCACTCACTAAGGAGAGTGGAGTGGACAAACACCTAGCAAGTCCTCTTGGTAGGGTTAGCTTGTGGACACGCCTTTTGTTGGCTGTGGCTATGAGATATCCTTCCCGAGATGATTTGCCATGGGCTGCCAAGAAGTGGAACACTGTTGAGCAGGGAATTAAGCTTCTGAAGGAGTTTGCTGTGAAGGAAGTGCTTTATGGAGATCATGGCACTCATGAGCCTGATGATATTCCTTTGGGAACAGGTCTCATGAAGAAGCTGATTAAGCTTGCTCCTTCATCCTATGCTAACATCTTGGCCAGTAAGTTCCTATCAAGGAGTGATAATGGAAGGTCTTTCACTGTTGGTGAATTTACTGACCAGCTCAGGCAGATTGAGGATAGCTTGTCCCATTCTGGTATAATCTGTGCCATAAAGACTATGACTACAGAGATTAAGAATACCATGAAAGAACTGAAGGAGGACCTTACAACCTCAATTTCCAATCTGGTAAAGGATACCATTCCTGCATCATCTGAATGGGTGCATGTTTCTGCAATCAGGAACAGACGCCCACCTCCTGCAAGGCAATTCCAGCCTAGGAGGAGACAAATTCCACCTAGACAGCAGCAATCACGTGCGTCACTGTGGATACTTCTGCGTGACACATACGGTGAGAACATGAACAAGTGGGATGGTAAACCCACTTCAGCTCTTTCAAAGAGAGTCAAGGATCTGCAGAGTGGCAGAAACAGAGGCAGCAATGCCAGAAAAGTAGCTGTCACTTCTTCAGCTCCCGAGAGCAACTGCAATTGTTCCAACAGTTGCAGTTCCTCTCACAACAACACCAATCACTGTGTACACCCTACATGCCATGTTCAGCATTAGGGGTGCCCTGCCTCCAGCCAGGAGGAGGAAAGGGATAGTGGAGAGAACCGAATCTATTGGAATGTATTCATTAGGTGGCCTGGCAGTTCAAGAGTTCGGAAATACAGGGCTTTAGTTGACACAGGTGCTCAGTGTACTTTATTGCCATCAAACTGTAAAGGGACAGAGTCCATTTCTATCTTTGGAATCACTGGTGGATCTCAAGAGTTAACTAAGGTACAGGCTGAGATCAGTTTAACTGGTAAAGAGTGGAAGAAACATACTATTGTAACTGGTCCTGATGCGCCTCGCATTCTGGGAATTGACTTTTTGAGACAAGGTTGTTTCAAAGATCCTAAGGGTCACAAATGGGCTTTTGGAATAGCATCTGTAGAGATTGAGGATGATAAATTGAAACTGTCTATTAGACCTGAACTTTCTGATGAATCTGCAGTTGTGGGACATCATGACATAGAGGACCTGGAAGTGCCAATTGCAACTCAAACTGTTCATCATAGGCAGTACAGAACTAACCGTGACTCTTTGTTGCCCATTCATCAGCTGATTCGTCAACTGGAGAATCAGGCTGTCATCGAGAAAGCTCATTCACCTTTCAACAGTCCCATCTGGCCTGTGCGCAAACCTACGGGCGACTGGAGACTGACAGTTGACTTTCGTGCCCTCAACGAGGTGACGCCACCCATGAGTGCAGCTGTGCCGGACATGCTGGAACTCCAGTACGAGCTGGAATCGAAGGAGGCTAAATGGTATGCAACCATAGACATTGCTAATGCTTTCTTCTCTATTCCCATAGCAAAGGAGTGTAGGCCTCAGTTTGCATTCACCTGGAGAGGAATCCAGTATCAGTTCAATCGTTTGCCTCAGGGGTGGAAACACAGCTCAACCATCTGTCACTCAGTCATCCACAATGCACTGGAGAAAGGTAAAGCTCCAGAGCACATCCAGTACATCGACGACATCATTGTGTGGGGCCAAACTGCTAAGGAAGTCTTCGAGAAAGGTAACAAAATCATTGACATTCTGTTGCAAGCAGGTTTTGCCATTAAAAGAGACAAGGTCAAAGGACCTGCCAGAGAAATTCAGTTTCTGGGAGTGCGGTGGCAAGATGGTCGCCGTTACATTCCTCAGGATGTGATCAACAAAGTCTCTACCATGGCAGTTCCCACCAGTAAGAAGGACACACTTTCTTTTCTTGGTGTGGTGGGATTTTGGAGACTACACATTCCTGGTTTCAGTCAGATTGTCAAACCTCTGCATGATGTGACTCGTAAGAGAAACAATTTCGAGTGGGGACCTGAACAACAAGCAGCCTTTGATCAGATCAAGCGAGAAGTAGTCCATGCAGTGGGCTTGGGTCCTGTGAGATCTGGTCCGGACATTAAGAACATTCTGTACACGGCTGCCAGTGAAAATGGTCCAACTTGGAGTCTTTGGCAGAGAGCTCCAAATGAGACACGTGGTCGTCCACTTGGTTTCTGGGGACGTTGTTACAGAGGTTCAGAGACAAATTACACTGCAACTGAGAAAGAGATTCTAGCAGCCTATGAGGGAGTGAAAGCAGCTTCTGAAGTGATTGGAACTGAGTCACAATTGCTTTTAGCTCCTAGACTGCCAGTTCTTAACTGGATGTTCAAGGGCAAAGGTTCATCACCACATCATGCCACAGATGCAACCTGGTCTAAATGGATGGCTTTGATAACCCAGCGAGCACGAATGGGTAATCTTGACCGACCTGGTCTGGTGGAGGTGATCACCAACTGGCCGGAAGGCACAGACTGTTCCAAACCTCCAGAGGAGAAAATAACTCGTGCTGAGGAAGCTCCTCCCTATGGTGATCTCTCTGATCAGGAAAAGAACTATGCTTTGTTCACAGACGGTTCCTGTCGTCTTGTTGGGAACAAGCGAATATGGAAGTCAGCGGTTTGGAGTCCAACCAGGAGAGTTACCGAAACGAAAGATGGCGAAGGAGAATCCAGTCAGTTCGCTGAGGTAAAAGCTGTTCAACTCGCTCTTGATGTGGCTGAACGTGAGAATTGGCCTATCCTTTACCTCTACACCGACTCGTGGATGGTAGCCAATGCTCTATGGGGTTGGCTGAAGGACTGGAAGAAGAATGGTTGGCAGAGGAAAGGAAAGCCTATTTGGTGTGCTGATCTATGGCAGGACATTGATGCACGGCTGGAGAAAATTCCAGTGAAGGTGCGGCACGTAGACGCACACATGCCCAAGAGCAGAGCAACTGAGGAACATCAACATAACCAGAAGGCAGATCAAGCTGCTAAGATTGCCCAAGTTGATACCAACTCTGATCTTGACATTGACCTTGATTGGAAACACCGAGGTGAGCTGTTCTTAGCTCGGTGGGCCCATGACTCATCTGGACATCAAGGCAGAGATGGAACATACCGATGGGCTCGTGATAGGTCAATTGACTTGTCCATGGACGCTATCACCCAAGTCATCTATGACTGTGACATTTGTGCTGCTATTAAGCAGGCTAAGCGAATCAAGCCCTTATGGTATGGTGAGAGATGGTCAAAGTACAAGTATGGTGAAGCCTGGCAGATTGACTACATCACTTTACCTCGATCTCGTTCTGGTAAGCAGTATGTGCTGACGATGGTAGAAGCCAGCACTGGATGGTTGGAAACCTATCCAGTTCCACATGCTACTGCACGTAACACTATTGTTGGTTTGGAGAGACAAATCTTGTGGAGACATGGAACTCCAGAGAGAATTGAGTCAGACAATGGTACTCATTTCAAGAACAATCTTGTGAAAAACTGGGCCAAAGAGCATGGTATTGAATGGATCTATCACATACCCTACTATGCACCAGCTTCAGGGAAGATTGAACGCTACAATGGTTTGCTGAAAACCACCCTAAAAGCCATGGGGGGTGGAACTCTGAAAAACTGGGACAAACATTTAGCACAAGCTACTTGGTTGGTAAATAGTAGAGGTTCAGTAAATAGAGCAGGACCTGCACAATCAGATTTGGTCCAAACAGTAGACGGTGATAAAGTTCCTGTTGTACATGAGAAAAATCTGTTAGGGAAAACTGTTTGGGTATTTTCTCCTTCGGGCGAAGGGAAACCTGTCCGAGGGGTGGTATCTGCTGAAGGTCCTGGTCATACATACTGGGTAATGCAGGAGAATGGTGAAATCCAGTGTATTCCACAGAGAAATTTAACCTTAGCTGAGAGAGTTTAAATTCAAGCTGTTAAGAGTTTTCTGTTCTAGGTAACATCGGCGCCCAACACTGAGAGAATCTACAATACGTGAGCACGAACCCAACATCATCTGGGAGTCCCTGTTCTGAGCTTTTGAATCACCTACATCTGATTGAAGTGTGAACTGAACTTGTATATATTGTTTTAGTGTAAATATTGGTTTAGATTAGATTGGATAATTCTCAGCGATACTCTGAGCGAAGTAGACAAGGGGTGGATTGTGCTAGTTTGAAGCAAGCTAGAATGTTTTGGTAACAGAACTAGATAACAGGCAGTGAAATGAAAAACAATTGTGTCTACTTCTCTCACAGTCACGCTGAGAAC
The DNA here is from genome assembly GCF_015220805.1 of Pogoniulus pusillus. Classification (NCBI taxonomy): domain Eukaryota; kingdom Metazoa; phylum Chordata; class Aves; order Piciformes; family Lybiidae; genus Pogoniulus; species Pogoniulus pusillus. The sequence continues at coordinate 18,476,272 of NC_087284.1, forward strand.
TCTGGGAAGAAGAAGAAAACATTCTCCATTTTGTCTCTCACTCTTGCTTTTGCCTTAGACCTGGTCACATCTCATTAACCCTGCTCCTACTAACCTTGCTCCCTAACCTCTTGGCTGCACCTCTCTTCTTCCTGAGAACTGGGGTAAGGTTGAGAGGGGCCGGGGGGAGGTGTTGGGGTGGTTTGAGAGCCCCTCCTGGGGACTCAGGTTTCTGGGAGGGGAGTTGTGCTTTTGTATTGTTTATCCTTTGTATATTTCTGTATATAATTGTATATAACTGTATATATTGTAAATAGCTGCTTGTAAATTCTGCTAGCTGTAAATAAATTGCTTCATCTATATTCCCAGAGGCCGTCTGAGTTAGCTGGGGCAAATACAAAGTGTGGGAGGGGTGGGGTAACCCCCAAACCATCACATCTGCATACAGGTTCTAGCCAGCAGTGTGTCATCCTTTAAGAGTGTGACCCACCAATCATTTTCAGTATACATTTAAACGCTCAGGTTACTTAAGCCCACACCAATTATTCTGGAACGTTCTCAAATTCAGCCCAAGCCTCACTAGAAGTTGGGTCCTCTGTTTAGAAAATGTAATGGATTTTAACACTGATTCAGTCCAACCAGGAGTAAGCCCCAGGTGCTGCCTGGTCACACATGAAGGACACTACAAGTCAAAGAGGACAATGTGTTCTAAATTACAAGCCAAAAAAATCCAAACCCACAGTGCTCTGCCCCCAGCTGTTTTCTCTTGCCAGAGCACAGGGAGTGGATATTTTCCCACAGTTGTGTGTCAGTGAGCTTTCCTGTAAGGTATGTTGAATGCAGGATGTGACTTGGAGTTGGTAGAGAAAGCTACACTCTCTGAGAAGAGATTCATATGCTTAAGTAGGTCAAATTCCACCAAAGTATCAGCCTTACTGTATTTAAAGGGGGCCTACAGGAGAGCTGGAGAGGGACTTTTTGCAAAGGCATTTTCTGACAGGATGAGGGGTAGTGGCTTCAAACTGGAGGAAGCTCAATTTAGATTAGACATTAGGAAGAAATTCTTCCACATGAGGGTGGTGAAGTACTGGTTGTCCAGAGAAGTTGTGGAGGCTCCAAGCCTGGAAGTGTTGGGTGCCAGGAAGTGCCAGACTGGATGGGGCCTTGAGCAGCATGGTATAGTAGGAAGTGGCTCTGCCCATGGTGAAGGATTGGAACCAGATAATCTTTAAGGTCCCTTCCAACTCAAACCAGTCTGTAATTCTGTGATTTATCATCTTCAGTCCTTTTTACTTCTAAAACCTTTCCTACCCTCCAACAGATCAACACCTGCTCCTAGCTTGATGTCATCTGCAAACTTAATGATGCTGGACTCAATCTCTTGGTCCAGATCATCAATAAAGATAGTGAACAGGCCTGGGCCCAGCACTGATGCCTGGGGGACACTGCTCTCAACCTGCTAGCTGTGCTTCTTCTGATGCAATCCAGGATGCAATTGGCCTTCTGGGCTGCAAGGGCTCATTGTTGGTTCATATCCAGTTTCTTGTTCACCTGTACCCCAAAGTCCTTTTCTGCAGGGCTGCTCTCCATCTCACCATCCTTCAGCCTGTGGCTGAGTGCTCAACTTTATGACAGCTTTTGTGCCTGATGATGAAAAACACCTGGCTAATATATGACTTTCTGAAGCAACCTTTGATAGATCATCCTTTTACTTCCTTTCTTCCATTCAAGATGATACTTCAAGAGCTTTGCTCACAAAAGCTAAAACACACATTGGCTGCTGCAAGTGCATAGGGCACTTTTTGTCTTGTTTTGGTCACAGTGCTATTTTCTTGTCATTCTGTAGATCAATGAGGTTGCTATAGCAAACCAAAAGAATCTCCAGAAGCAGGTGCTGATTAAGAAGTTGCATGATGGCAATGTGAGCAATACTGGAGCTGGGATTCTTTAGCCTGGAGAAGAGGAGGTTCAGGGGATACCTTATTGCTGTCTACAACTACCTGAGGGGTGGTTGTGGCCAGGAGGAGGTTGCTCTCTTCTCTCAGGTGGCCAGCACCAGAACAAGAGGACACAGCCTCAAGCTATGCCAGGGGAAATTTAGGCTGGAGGTGAGGAGAAAGTTCTTCCCTGAGAGAGTCATTGGACACTGGAATGGGCTGCCCGGGGAGGTGGTGGAGTCGCCGTCCCTGGAGCTGTTCAAGGCAGGATTGGACGTGGCACTTGGTGCCATGATCTAGCCTTGAGCTCTGTGGTAAAGGGTTGGACTTGATGATCTATGAGGTCTCTTCCAACCTTGGTGATACTGTGATACTGTGATATGTCATAAGGCACAGATTTGTAACTGTTCACTTGGGCTAGTGGAATGTATTTGTAAACTGCAGTTTGAAGTGTCTAGACTGACTGTCAAAGGAATGAATTTTGGAGGTAATCTGAATGTCTGTGCTATTAATAGGAGATGTCCTCAGGTCTGTATCATTAGGTCTTACATTTTCTTGTGTTGTTTTGGGCATAGCAATTAGACTGCAAACCCATGCAGTTCATCAGATTTTGGTCCTGCCAAAACTTCTGCTCAGGGAAACAAACCAAAAGGTATCTTTGCTTTTGAATTTCATGCTGATGAAATTATTCTAAGCATTGGCTCTGCAGGAGGGATGGTGGAAACACCCCATCTGATGAAACAGCAGCTTCCCTCAGCATCTTTTGCAGAGCATGCCTAGGCAGGCCTTTCTAACTGTTCCACCTCCTAAACAATAAGTGGAATGAAGAGAACTACAGAACTGAGTGAACATCAGAGCTATGTTGCCCTGCTTACATCATCAGCTATAAACCCTGAAAAGTGTACAGTGTGGATACTCAACTCTTCTACTCTAGGAGTCCACACTACTTGCTGATGTAGACATAGTGTTAGTACTTTACCTCTTACATGCATCTTCTTATCTCCTACTTCCTTAAATTGCCAGTTCCATGTCCTCTGCTTCTGGCTCTGCATGACTGAGGCAAAGAAACACCTGCTATACTTGAAAAGGTGTTCTCTCGTCTCCCTTTAGCCTTGGTTTTGTTTTAGAACTCAATCTCTGTATTAGAATATTTTGAAGACAGTTAAAAACATCTGAATCCCACATGAGTGAGATAGATTTTGGAAAGAGGGGTGGGGGGAAAGCCAGGATATGAAAAGATAGGAAAATATTAAAGCAAAATAGTTTTAACTGATGGAGGTAATTCAAGGTAGCACTTTGGGAAGCCAGATGTCACTAGTTTTTAGAAGATACAGAAATCTAGACAGATAAGTAGCCTAAATATAAACCACAGAGCTACTGGGGAAGTCATGCACTAAAGGGATGAGGAATACTTTGATTTAATCACTCCACAGCAGACTGAGCCTCTTTCCAGTGTGCTCTCCTCTGCTGCAAGCTGATTGTGTACCAAGAACAATATCAGAGAGGAGGGCTTTCAGGTTCAGCTCTTTTTCCACAATTTCTGGCCTCCTGACAAGTATAAATTGCAGACTTTTTCAGTGACTGGAGGAATATTGTGTAAGGAACTGTGCCCTGATCATTTATCTACTATTTATTTAACTTTTAATACTGTCACCTCTGAGAATCAAAACAAATTGGTATACCTCAGAGTCTAGGAAATGGATTTTTAATCAGATACCCAGAGAACAAATCCAGATGATGGATGTGAAGGTGATTTCAGCATTCTGCATGACTCCTAGCCAATGATTTTTGTACTGTATTTTAAACCATGACTTCAGCTAAAGAACAGCCAGTTGACTGTGAAAGGAGAAACTCTTCACTGAAAGGGTTCTCAAACATTGGAAACACAGGCTCCCCAGGGAGGTGGTTTGATCCCCATCCCTGGAGGTATTTAAAAGTTGAAGAGATGTGGTGCTGAGGGATGTGGTTTCACACCAGACTTGGTAGAGTTTGGTAGTGATTGGACTTGATCTTAAAGGTCTTTTCCAACAAAAATGATTCTGTGATTCTATAAAAGCAGGGAAGGACAAATAAACACTACAAATTAACCTTGAAGGAAGAAAGAAAGGAATACAAAATGAATCAGAAGCCTGCAGGTGCTTGCATGAGATGACACTACTGAAGAATGGACAGTAAATTAGTGAAAGGGTCACAGTGTGAAGAGCAGTACCATGAGAGAGCTACTATGGAAGAGACAATAGTATGAACATTCATGCCCAGAGAAGGGCAACAAGGCTGGTGCAGGGCTGGAGCATAAGCCCTATGAGGAGGAGCTGAGGGTACTGAGATCGTACAGCCTGGAGAAGAGGAGGCTCAGGGAAGACCTCATTGCTGTCTACAACTACCTGAAAGAAGGTTGTAGCCAGGCGTGAGTTGGTTTCTTCTGCCAGGCAGCAAGCAACAGAACAAGGGGACACAGTCTCAAGTTGTGCTGGGGGAAGTGTAGGCTGGATGTTAGGAGGAAGTTGTTGCCAGAGAGAGTGATTGGCATTGGAATGGGCTGCCCAGGGAGGTGGTGGAGTCACCGTCCCTGGAGGTGTTCAAGAAAAGCCTGGATGAAGCGTTTAGTGCTAGTGGGTTTAGGCACTAGTGGTCTAGTTGATTGGATAGGGCTGAGTGATAGGTGGGACTGGATGATCTTGGAGGTCTCTTCCAACCTGGTCAGTTCTATTATTCTATGATTCTTGATTCAGAACCCTTAACTGTTGCTCAGTATTTTAATGTTTATACCTTTTTTTTATTCCTTAACTTTTAATTCCACCACCTGGAAAGGCAAGGATCTTACCACTCTCAGACTATACTCGGACCTAAAGAAAAGAAACTTCTCTGTGACTGGACAAATTTGTCTACTTGTAAAGGCAGAGCAACCCTAATGATTTCATTGGTATCATTGCTGTATGACACCAGCATGAGTGAGATGGTATTTCATGGCACCACATATCTGTACCAACAAAAATTACTTTAAAGGCTTTTTGGATAAAATCTTTACATAAGAGTCTTAAAGGGATATTTCTCTTTACAGCTGGCATTTGAGTGTTCTTTCTTTCCAGTATAAGCTGTGTATTTCCCCACAAGCTGGCTGGGAATATTTATTTTCCAGAGAAGCATATGGCCTGGCTTTGTGAATGATAAACCTCATGGGATAGCTCCTTCCTGGTTAAAAGGTTCTCAGAATATTAATCCTGAGAATCTGTATGCAAGGGAGAGAGAAGGGAACTATCAACTGGATTTCCATCAATTTCTTGGGGTTTCTATCTTCTACCTGCTTGAAGTGAGTCAGAAAGCAAGAGACATTGGCCATTTGAAAACTGGAACTGTTTCAAGGTGTCACAATCATAGAATCATAGAATCAAACAGGTTGGAAGAGACCTCCAAGATCATCCAGTCCAACCTAGCACCCAGCCCTATCCAGTCATCTAGACCATGGCACTAAGTGCCTCATCCAGGCTTTTCTTGAAGACCTACAGGGATGGTGCCTCCACCACCTCCCTGGGCAGCCCATTCCAATGGGAAATCACTCTGGCAACAACTTCCTCCTAACATCCAGCCTAGACCTACCCCGGCACAACTTGAGACTGTGTCCCCTTGTTCTGTTGAATTCATCCAAATGAACTCTAGATAGGTCTACTTAAACATTTCTGAACCTCAGATAGATTTGAACTAACCTGTCTTCTTTATTGTTAAAAGCTGAATTTAATGCTGAACATTTTACTTTGGTACCATTAGAGAGACCTGCTGGTCAAAATAAAGAGCAAGAGGGAACTGCAGAAACAGAAAGAAGAACAGCTTGTTTTAATTTTCTCATGATTAGATCCTATACCTATCTCTTGAGTTTATAGTCTAAGGCTCCATTTCAGCAAATCCAGGTCTTCTATACCTGTGTATCAAGTTCCAACAACATCAAGGAAGTTTAACAAGAGGAATAGAGAGGATATAGTTCAAGGCTTGTAGCAGTGACATCACCTGGTTACTCTATCCAAGCTTTTAGAGAATGTCATAACTCAACAGTTGTGGTTCAAAAACAAACCCTAAACAACATTGACTCAATTTCTGTGGTTTTTATGAAAGAGGCAAATCTTAAAATAGGGATTCAGATGAGCAGAATCAGTCACTGTGGTTTTTCCAGCTACAGTAAATTGTTCATGATTGGCAATTAATGCATTTGATGTCCTTCCTTGATAAGCAGGGGGAAAAAGTGTTATCTGCCTCCTTCATCACTGCAGCCATAATTAAGACACAAGCTACCTGCTGTCCTCAAAGAAAAAGAAGAAAAAGGGGGAAAAAAAAAGAAGAAAAAAATAGGGGGAGAGGGAGGGGGAAGAGTAAAGTGTGAGGGTCTGATGATTTATTTGACTATAAATACAAGCTAATTGCATTGGCCTTGCCTTCCTAGTGGCCAGGCGGCGCCAGACTCCCAGCCGGAGGGCAGGTACATTCCAGGTAACATTCCCTCCTGCTGTGCATTCTGTCCCTTCACTAGGAAGGAAGTGTAGAATTAGCAAAAAGGCCGAAAAAGACACCATCGTTAGACAACCAGCCTCTTCACATTCCAGAAACGCCAGAGAGAGTGTCACACACAGGTAACTGCAGTTTCACACCCGCACTCCACAGGAGATCAAGTGTTTGGCCTGTCAGTCTTCAGAAGGGCCTTTTAAATCCCGTGGTCCACCAGCAAGTCAGTGGAAAGATGACTGCCAGAGCAGTCTGTCCTAACAACATCGAGATGTCACTACAGCTTCTGACCCAAAGTGAACTTGATTTGTACAATGTAGATCTTGTTTAACAAAACCAACTTTTTAGGGATTACAAACTTTGCTAACAGTGATAATGTTGATAATGACATCACATGTTGGGATATCTGCAGGGAATTTAAGTCAGCCTTGCACAGCACTCTCATTGAAGGAATTTGTACTGAAAATAAAGACTCAAAGACATATAAAGTAGATTACAAGCATGATGAAAGAACATAGTTCTAAATGGTGAGCTGACACCCTAGTGTGAAAGTTACTTTTGCTTGCATCAAGGAGCTCCTGTGAGCCCTGTGATGGACAATATTTTTGATAAAGATCTGAAGGAAATATGAAATCTTTCTTGTAAATGTTGCAGAAGATGCAGGCTACTGCAGCATGTCACCTACTTGGCCAGACTCCTCATCTGCTTCCTCTCTTCATAGAATCATAGGATCAACCAGGTTGGAAGAGACCTCCAAGATCATCCAGTCCAACCTAGCACCCAGCCCTAGCCACTCAACTAGACCATGGCACTAAGTGCCTCATCAAGGCTTTTCTTGAACACCTCCAGGGATGGAGACTCCACCACTTCCCTAGGCAGCCTATTCCAATGCCAATCACTCTCTCTGTGAAGAACTTCCTCCCAACATCCAGCCTATACTTTCCCTAGCACAACATGGTAGCACATGTGCAAAGGTCTGCCAACAGTGTCTCTTCTGCTACAGGTGTATTTTCTTCCTTGCAGTTTTGCTGTGCTCAAAGGAGGCAACTTTGCTTCTCCAGTTCAACAAACTCTATGTTCTAGTTACCTTCTTTTTATCTGTATTTGCTTAAGAAACCTTTCTTCAGTTTTCTTTTACTCATTTCCCTGCAACAGAAGTTGGTGGTTTCATCCAAGAGAAACTGACATACTATGAGGTGCTCTTCCCTTCATTTTGGCTAGTCTGTTCTTTTTCCAACCACATCTTCTTCAATCTGAGGGTTCTACTTTGCTGGCCTTCTATGACCCTGTTGCTGACTCCTTGCAGATTAGGATGCATTCATATCCCTTCATATTATCCCTCTGCTTTTCTCATCACTTCTCCATCTTCCTGATCTTTCCTTTCACAAGAAAGACTATGTTTTATTTCCTCCCATTAAAAAAAGAAATCCAATCTTTCCCTTTCTGCCCACTGTCTTACTTTAGACTGCAGTCTCATGCTCCAGTTCTATCCTCTTTTCAGTTCAGTTGAGCTTCCAAGACCTTTCTGTTCACCTTTTCATTCAACCAAATCTACAGGCACTATTACTACAATGACCTATGTCTGCTTAAGGTTCAAAACTAGAACCCTCACTTGCTTCTTGCCCTTAGCACAGTGGCAATACTCTCTTTTGAATTCCTTTCCTCCCTTAGCTCTAGTCACTTCAGCAACTTTGTCCTTTTGGGATTCTCTTATCAACTGCTCTGTTAACCTATACTTTCAATGACCCTCCACCTTCATAGATGATTGCATGGAGCTCTGACTTTGGCTCCTTTCTTTTCCTTCTGTCTGTGTCTCAGCAGTCTTATCCACAAGCACAAGTTTAACTGTCATCTCCAGGTGAAGATAAATATTTGTATTCCAGCTTCATCCATGCCTCTCAGCTTCAGCATCTTCTGATACTTATCAGCTTCAATGCACCATAACCAAAGCATGTCGCACAATCCTGTTGTTTCTAGCCAGTCCTTACAATTCCCCTCATTTAGCAGTGCTGTGAATAATGTGATCACTGGGCTCATTGGACAGACTGGTGATGCAGGCAGCTAGTCAAATCCAAAAATCAGATCAAGTTTCCATCTTGCATAGTATTTCTGAAGCCTGTAGATAGCTACAAAGTCTTAACTCTCTTCCAAATTCTCCTCATCTTTGCCTTTAAACACTACAGCCTTTTTCTGCTGCTCATTAACAGAAATAATGTTCATACTACCTCTGCAAAGACCATTTTCTAGACTTCCTTTCCTCTTGACTCTCTCCACTGGCTCCTTTTTGTTGAAGAATGCCTTGCAGACATATTTCCACCTTTCAAGCCATTTAATTCATTCTCAGTCTGCCAGCTCTTGTCTGCAGCTGACAATTATTCCAACTCTTTCTTCCATATCTGCTAAATAAAATTACCTATGTAATTTTTCTTGATTTTTCTTTTATTGCTTCATAGATTTGAGAGGATATCCAAGCACATGACCACCTCTGCCCAAGTGCAAGAGCCCACTCAGAAGTTACTGCCACAATCAAATCAGATTCAATTTGGGGAAGCTAAAATAATTTATTGCAAATCAAAAGTCAGTATAGGATAATGAGAAATAAATCCAAATCTTAAAACACCTTCCCCAAACCTTTCCTTTCTTCCTGAGTTCAACTTCACTCCTGAATTCTCTGCCTGCTCCAGTGTGGCATCCCACCAGCAGGAGACAGTCCTCCATGAACTTCTCCAGTGTGAGTCCTTCCTACAGGTTGCAGTTCTTCATGAACTGCTCCAGCTTGGGTCCCCCATGGAGTCACAAGTCCTGCCAGCAAATCTGCTCCAGCATGGGCTTCTTTGGAGGTGCATGGAGAGATCTGTAGAGAATATGAAAGTTGTATGAAGTAAAATTGTCTACTGAGAAGTTGAACAGAACAAACAGTTTAGTAGATCTTAACCTTTCTGCTTGTCAGCATCTCATTAAAATCTTCTGCCACTGGTTGTATGCTTTAGAAAGTTGTCTCCACCCCCCTGCCTTGCTTTCAGTGTTGAGTGATTGATTTAGCTTGTCAGGGGCTAACAAAACTTAATGTTTCTCCTGTTGCTGTGATGTGGATTAGCTTCTCTCAAATTTCTGCCTTTCATAATGAAACCCTAACACTTACGCAAGGCTTACGAGCAACCTCACCTAATTCTGCAAGATCAGCTTTTATAATGAGCTACTCATATTGGACTTTAGTCATAAAAAGAAAGAGAATTTATATGGCATAATTAATCTGACCTCTTTTAGGTATCTGCCTTGTATCATATCTGGGACTGTCCTTTTCTCTCTCATTGATTATAAAAGAATTCTAGACAAAAAGCTGAAAGATAGACACCATTGACATCTACTTCTGGTCAGACCAATCCTACCTCTGGTTCCACTTGTATTTTACAGAGATATAAGTGATGAAACTCAAATATCTCAGTCTAACATATTAGGTACAAGCACAATTTATTAGTATGGTGGAGCCTTTGTAGATTTCTATTCTATAATGTTTTATATATATATGTATATATAAAATAATGCACCCTTTGGGAGGGTGCCTAACCCACAACCAGCTCTTGAAGGTCAAACTGGAATCATCTCCATAATTTGATGTCCTTACAAAAGCTCTCTTTAAAGAATGCTGAATTAGTGGGAGAGGACTGAGAACGGTGAGGACTAAAAGGGATAAGGATTTGGGTTGTTTGTCTTAGAGAACATACTTGTGAAAGCAGCAAGGTTTCTGGGTATGGATACTTTTATGCTATTTTTACATTTTAAAATGACAAACATGACCACAGCTGGAATAATATTCTGGTGTGACATCCACAAAGGGATTAGAAGAGAAAGCGTTAAGTAGCAATAGACTGCTGCTTTTCTGATCTCTCTGAGGGTGGGACTCAGCTCAATTATATTAATCATATAAAAGCCAAACTCTGCCTGTCTGCATGAGCTGCCTCTATAGCCAACAGAGAGACTGGTACTTCCTGGCATTGAAATGTAGAATAAATGTCTGAAGGACATCAGCTGAGCCTTTTTTGAAGTTCTTAACACTATCCTCCAATTGTAGGGAAGATCTATATGCCTAGCTCAGAGTAAATAATTAACTTTGGGATGTCTAGAGTGAGGGGAAATTAAGCCAGATCACATTTTATCTTATTCCTGTAGTAACTGCTACTTGTAATAGCTATCAGTTAAGGACAAATACGGTGGAAATCTTGGAATCATAGAATCAAGCAGGTTGGAAGAGATCTTCAAGATCATCCAGTCCAACCTAGCACCCAGCCCTAGCCAGTCAACTAAACCATGGCACTAAGTGCCTCATCCAGGCTTTTCTTGAACACCTCCAGGGACGGTGACTCCACCACCTCCCTGGGCAGCCCATTCCAATGGCAAATCACTCCCTCTGTGAAGAACTTCCTCCTAACATCCAGCCTATACTTCTTGTGGCAGTATTTCAGAGATCAAACGACAACAGCCAGATGGATGTTAGGGAGCTCTTTGTAGGCTTTTCTATTCAATGTGCTTACTGTAGAAAATGTAACCAAAATGTAACCCGTAAAATACCTTGAGTCAGTTTGCACAAGACAGAAGATGGAGAGCATCATCATGGTTCCTGGGTCTTAAATCCTATTTTCAGAAGAAAAAAAAGACCTTTGAGAGTTTTTTAAGCATTCCTTCCTAGCTTTATGTAGAGATCTAAAATATTAGGGACTAACAAGATAAATGCTTTTGCCATCCATTTAATGCATTTTTAATAAGTAACATTCCCTTGATTTGTTAGTTAGAGCTTTCTCAAAGGAGTCTTACTCTAAAAGGTTGCCAGTTTAGTTGCAACATGGTATTAAAGGATATTAAATGTCTGATAAGGAAGGTTCCTCAAAACACACTTACCTTTGATCCGGTGCACTGTTAGAGCAGTGATCTAACAGTTGGAACAGGGGGGTGGAAGAACTATTTGCAGCTCTGACGTTGGCTCTCTGTGACTTTGCACAAGTCACAATTCTGCAAAGTCAGAGAAAATGACTAAGCTGAGGGGGAGGGGGGGAGGCTCCTCTCTGCTTCCAAAAGCAGAGTCTCCACTCTCTCTGGAAAGCGATGAAAAGACTTAGAATAGATTTCAGCCCCCACAATGATTCTCGTTTTCAGGAAAATTGTGTTCCCCCTAATTAAAGATTGAAATGGTACAAACCAATTTTCTCGAGCAGCACTACTGGAACAACACACCCATAATCCATTAGGGTTTTCTTACAGCTGCTTTTCTGCTCATCTCTATAATTGTTTGTGATGTCAGTGCTTTAGCTTCTATAACTGGCAATAGAAGTCAACATGTTCCAGTGGATGGAGCATAATTCTCTGAAGGATGCACAGAAAATGTTGTTATGTGTAGGATAATTGTATACTTACTCATTGACAGAGAATTTGTTTCAACAATGAGCTTTTCCTGCTGACTGCAGGACTGATTCTCCGGGTGGGATTCTTACATCTGCACAGAACCCCATTGATGCAAGTGGGGTTTCATATGTTATCAAGAATCAACCCACTGGACAAACATGCAAAATCAGAGCTTTAATGCAGTCATTTTTAAAGCTCTGTGACCTCCAGCAGGCTGCTGAATGAGTAGGTCATAAGAATCAAGCACTGTTTAATCTACTTACTGCCAAGTTCTTACCCTGCTCCTCTCCTACCCACACACACCTCCACATGCACACACCCTCCCCAGTGAATAGAACATTGACAGCTACCATGAATATCTTGCTAATTAATTCTAGAACCAATCCAGATTGGACTGGTTAGGAACTGCCCAAACTAGTAGGTGTTCAAGAGCCATGTGGAGTGATTATGGTTAGGATCTCCCTAGCACTTTGCTTTTGTGTGTTTTTTTTTTTCTCTACCTTCTGAGTTCTGATTTCCCCTCCCCCTCTGGAGAAGGGAAAGAAAGAAAAGTAAATTGTATTTTTTGCTTAGCTAAACCAGGAGCCAAAGGAGCTACATAAATGGGTCACTTTCAGTGACATGTAAAAAGAGTTCTAGCCCCATTTGACATTTCATGTGTCGCTGTTAAATGAAAGCAAATGGATATTACTGTAATGTCTTTGTTCACCTATGGAGAAAAAAGAAGACCTGAGATTTTATTTGTGATTCAAATGTGGGACAAATAGAGGAGGCTGGGAAATAGGAGGAAACAGAGTAGAAACAGAAGTCAGAGAATATATCTGAAAGGTTACACCTCTAGTTCTGTAGTAGGTCTTCACTTTGTCAGAGCAAATTTGAACACATGGGCACAAGCTCACCAGTCATGGCTTAACTTCAAACCTTTCTTCTCCTTCTCTACTTTTTGTCCTCTTCTTTGTCTTTTCTTCTTCTTCTTTTATTTTAATGATGACATCATGCCTATAACTTAAGGACCTATGCTTCCTCGGTGCTTCTAGGGCTGTGACTGCATTGAATCACATCCTCTTGACTGCGTCATGTAGCTGTGAAAGGCCACAGAGGTCAGGCAGTGCAGTGCAACTTCTTACACTGTTTGCAAAGGCCTCTCTGTGCTAGATCAGTATTCTAATACTATCTATTTTTTGCATAAGAATAAGGAAGTTTTCCATTAAAGTACAAGTTGCCCATAGTGTGGAATCTGTGGGAGACTTGCATAAGGACCTAAGAGACACAGGCACCTACATGAAGGGATACAGAGCTGACTCAGTAAGTATGGCAGCTGTCTGTGATACATACCTGATACTCGTGTGTATGTTGGCGACCATCCTACGCATATGCCTTAACTCCTGCTTTGTCCTACCAGATGTGTCATCACTGGGAAATTTGCAGAGGACTGCTGACTAAAACAATTCTGTTCCAAAATAGTCCTGGTTTACTGCAAGCACAGATCATACCATGTCAGGCTTTTTTTCCAAGTCTCTTTGACTAATTGAGATAAGAGAAATAAACGTGGCTTAGAAGTTGTGGCCCTTAAATACCAGAACAGAAGCATGATAGGGTTCAGAAACAAACAGATAACTGCTCTGTTGAAGTTGTGGGTGGTATAGAGAACGTAGCTGTCTTTGTGCTTGGCTATAGTCACAGATTTTTTCAGGAGAGAATGTAAATGTAATTGTTCCACACAAGTCATGTGGCTGGTCTGGAGACTGCATGTGTTATGATGCTGCTGTGAGAAAATTGCTAGCCAAGGGCAAAAGGCTAATCGTTAGCACTGATGTTTGCACTCATCTGATCAGAGATGGGGACAGGCAAAAAGAGCCATTCATCCCACTCAGCCCAATAGGACTCATACTTACAGAGCCATCTGTATGCTCCAGCCAGGTTGTGTGCTCATGCATGTTCCCTTCTCAAACACACATTTCTTCATAGTCTGCTGAGCAAAAGAATGATTTTCCCTCATTGTTTCTTGATCCATCTGATCCGCAGTAGTTCTGGATACAAAAACTCTCAGAGTCTCTCACCTGTATATTTAGAGACAGAAGCATGTCACCACTTCTGCAGTGGAAGTCAACTGTGGAGAGGTGTGATATACTTCAAAAGTGTTGCTGATATTCAGGGATATCTCTAGATATGAGGTAGCCTCATGGGAATAGACTGAGGAACTGAAGGAGAGTCATTCAGATGGTACTGAATCCTGCAAAGCCCAAGCACACCTCTGTAGAGACAATTTTCTTCATAACTGAGATCACAGAATCACAGATTTAACCAGGTTGGAAAAGACTTCTAAGATCATTGAGTCCAACCTATCACCTAACCCTTCTAATTAACTAAACTATGACACTAAGTGCCTCATCCAGTCTCCTTTTAAACACCTCCAGGGATGGTGACTCCACCACCTCCCTGGGCAGCCCATTCCAATGCCAATCACTCTTTCTGTGAAGAACTTCTTCCTAACATCCAGCTTAAACCTGCCCTGGTTCAGCTTGAGTCTGTGTCCTTCTGTTCTGTCACTGGATGCCTGCCAGAAGAGACAAACTCACACCTGGCTACAACCTCCTTTCAGGTAGTTGTAGAGAACAATAAGGTCTTCCTGGAGCCTCCTCTTCTGCAGGCTGAACAACCCCAGCTCCCTCAGCCTCTCCTCACAGGGCTGTGCTCCAGCCCCCTCTCCAGCCTTGTTGCCCTTCTCTGGACAATTCAAGCACCTCAACATCTTTCTTAAATTGAAGAACCCAGAACTGGACACAGTACTCAAGATGTGGCCTAACCAGTGCTGAGTACAGGGGCAGAGGACTTCCCTGGTCCCACTGGCCACACTATTCCTGATACAGGCCAGGATGCCACTGGCCTTGTTGGACACCTGGGCACACTGCTGGCTCATGTTCAGACAGCTGCCAACCAGTACCCCCAGGTCCCTCTCTGCCTGACTGCTCTGTCCCTAGCCTGTAGTGCATGGGGTTGATGTGGCCAAAGTGCAGAACCTTACACTTGGACTTGTTAAAACTCATGGCATTGGACTGTGCCCACCTGTGCAGCCTGTCCAGGTCCCTCTAACAGATCCACACATGCTCCCAACTTGGTGTCATCTGCAAACTTACTGATGCTGGACTGAATCCCCTCATCCAGACCATCACTGAAGATATTAAGCAGGACTAGGCTCAGCACTGATCCTTGGGGCACACCGCTAGTGACTGGCCACCAGCTGGATGTGGCACCACTCACCACTGTTCTCTGGGTCCAGCCATCCAGGCAGTTCTTAACGCAGCACAGTGTGCCCCTGTCCAAGCCACGAGCTGCCAGCTTTGCCAGGAGTTTGCCATGGCAGATGGTGTCAAAGGCCTTGCAGAAGTCCAAGTAGACTACATCCACAGCCTCCCCCACATCCACCAGGTGGATCACCTGGTCATAAAAAGAGATCAGGTTGGTCAACAGGACCATCCATGCTGGCTGGGTCTGATCCCCTGTCCATCCTGTAGGTGCCCTGTGATTGCACTCAAGATGATCTGTTCCATAATCTTGCATGGCACTGAGGTCAGGCTGAGACAGGTCTGTAATTTCCCGGGTCCTCCTTCCGACCCTTCTGAGTTTACCAGACCAGGTGCAGTAAAGGTTGCCCCATGGTCAAAGAACCCAAACTTCTGCTTCAGGCACTAGCCCTTGAGCCACCAGCCATAATGCTGGTGTTCCTGTACCTTTCAGCATCCATCCTTGCCACAATTGGGAATGAGCAGAACACCACCTGTGCTCCTACACCATCAGTCAGTTGACCCAGAGCTTGGAATTCCCTTTTAATTACCATGGTGCCCTTTATGTCAGTTTCATCACTGCCAGCCTGGACAAACAGCAGCAGGTAATAATCAGAGTGACAAATTATTTAGGCAGCCTCCTTGTGATATCCTGTACCCAGGTCCAAGGGAGACAATATACAGGGCCCTCAGCTCCCTTCAGAAGGGAATCACCAAGTACTATTACCCTTCTTTTCTTTTTGTTACCAGAGCTTGTACTCTTCTTTCTCCTCCTGCTTCTCCCCATCCCTGGAAGGGCTTGCTTAACCATGCTGCCTTCCCCTTTATTGTGGCCACCATACATTTGCTGGGCTGAGCATAACTTTATATACTTTATATTGGCATTGGAGTTAGTTTTGGTGTTTTGTTAAATCTATTTCCATTTCAACCTGCAGATCTCACTACCCTCACTGTAAAGAATTTCTTCCTAATATCCAGTCTAAATCTACCCTCCTCAAGCCTAAATCCATTCCCTCTCAATCTACCACTACAAGCCCTTGCAAAAAGTCCTTTCACAGCTTTCTTGGGAAGGGACAGAATTCTGGTGTCTCCAGGCAATGAACTGTTTTCTTCTGTGAGAAAATGTTGAGGCATTTCACAGTATCACAGTATCATCAGGGTTGGAAGAGACCTCACAGATCATCAAGTCCAACCCTTTACCACAGAGCTCAAGGCTAGACCATGGCACCAAGTGCCACGTCCAATCCTGCCTTGAACAGCTCCAGGGACGGCGACTCCACCACCTCCCCGGGCAGCCCATTCCAGTGCCCAATGACTCTCTCAGTGAAGAACTTTCTCCTCACCTCCAGCCTAAATCTCCCCTGGCACAGCCTGAGGCTGTGTCCTCTTGTTCTGGTGCTGGCCACCTGAGAGAAGAGAGCAACCTCCTCCTGGCTACAACCACCCCTCAGGTAGTTGTAGACATCAATAAGATCTCCCCTGAGCCTCCTCTTCTCCAGGCTAACCAATACCAGCTCCCTCAGCCTCTCCTCGTAGGGCTGTGCTCAAGGCCTCTCCCCAGCCTTGTCACCCTTCTCTGGACACGCTCAAGCATCTCAATGTCCCTCCTAAACTGGGGGGCCCAGAACTGAACACAGTACTCAAGGTGTGGTCTAGCTCTCCTCGGGAAACAGCTGATTTTATTTTTGAGTCTGCTTGAAATTTCATCTTGATAGTCCAAGTTTTTGGACACAATTGATAGACTTTGAAGGAGGGGAGGTGGACATCAGCCAAGGAGGGCAGGTTTTATCGACTCAGAAGATGTAACACAAACATTTCTGTTCATTTCTATTGACTGCTCTCACTGCATCTCCTGTTGGTATGCATGAACCACTCCATATTTACTCCAAAGAGGCAAAAGTCCCTTTCTTAAATATTAGCCATTTAAAGTAAAGAATCTAGGACTCCTCCAGAGAGTTCTCTTACTTCAGCGATCAAGAGATGTTTGCTTAATGGCCCAAGAGTGACAGTGATCTTTCCTGTACTCTCCCCTAGGCTTTAGCACACGAACTTTTTCCATCGTCTCAAAACCAGCCAAAAGTGGTTTTTATCCTCCCCTGCCCTGGGCTGCTCATTTCTGCTTTCGTACAGGGGTCCACTGCCCACTTCAGCTGTGCTCATACAGCTCTCTGTGAGGCTGTTACAATCTGGAGCAGTAACTTAGCCTGAGGTTTAAAAAAAAAATGTTGTTTTGGTTTTTATTTCCCTAATTCCAGTTTCTGAGAACAAGCAGAGCTGAAATATGAAATGGAGATCTGAGCAGTGGGCCTTGAATTTCTGAAGTGACGTTGTGCTGGCACATACATCTGAACCTTGAGGGTTATACATTTCACCTTTGCTCGGTTAGATGCGTGTCTATAGCCTTCTTCACTCTCAGCTCCAGTTACTACAGCTTTGTTTAAGAGCAGCAATGGAATAGCTGTGTACGTTAGACTGTCTGAAAGCTGACTGACATCATGCAAGTAACAGCAATACGGCAGATGTACGAATGAAACTCATGTTGTGACATCCAGCTTTCATTGGGCCAATTGTCTTTTCACTGGGCCAGCTTCCCAGGAGCTGCTCAGATGGAAAAGTTGTCATATCCAGAAGGTTTCTTCAGATGTCTGATTCAAATGCTGATGTCTCAGGTGGCCTCAACCACCGACTCAAACCATTTGCTAGCTATCAGGAAGCATTCATATAACGTCCCGCATGTTAGTCACAGTTACACATCCTCCTAACAAGGTTTCACTGAAAAGAAGGGAAGCTGATTGCCACAAAACTGAACTACTGATGTTCAACCTAAATGGTGTTTCTTTACATGATTCCTGAATGGGAGCTGAGCCTATGCTTAAAATCCCCTAATAGTGTCTTTAAATATGGAGGGACCAAGCAGTACCAGGTTGAAGTTAGTGCTGGTGAAACACAGACAGCAAAGGAGCAGTAACCTTGCCAAATTTAATTATTTGCCCCAAATTACTGGATTTACAGATGGTTAGTTAGTTCTATTCTAATACAGTGGAAATGAGGCTCACTTTTTTTTTTCTCTATTTTGTTTTAGAAGAGACTTCCCTGAGAAGCCCCAACTAAAGCAGACCTTCTGGAAAAGGGTAAGTCTAATTTTGGATCTAGATGCATTGAAGTTTTTCAAAGTAACAGGCAAGTGAAAACAAACTCAAAATCATAGAATCATAGAATCAAGCAGGTTGGAAGAGACCTCCAAGCTCATCCAGTCCAACCTAGCACCCAGCCCTAGCCAATCAACTAGACCATGGCACTAAGTGCTTCATGCAGTCTTTTCTTGAACGCCTCCAGGGATGGAGACTCCACCACCTCCCTGGGCAGCCCATTCCAATGGCAAATCACTGCAAGCAACTTCTGAGGCTGTGTATAACAAAAATTACTTTAAAATACTTACTGGAGATGAGAATTAAGCTATAGAATCATAGACTAGTTTGGGTTGGAGTAGACCTTTAAAGATCATCTGGTCCACCCCGTGCAGTAAGTGGGGACATCTACAACTAGAGGAGGTTTCTCAGAGCCCCAGACAACCTGGTCTGGATTGGTTCCAGGGGTGGATCTTCTACCACTTCTCTGGGCAACCTAAGTCAGTGTCTCACCATCCTCCGTATAAAAAAAACCCTCTTTTATCAAGTCTAAATATCCTCTCTTTTAGTTTCAAACCATCACCCCTTGTTCTCTCACAGCAGGCCCTGCTAAAAAGGCTGTCCCCAGCTTTCTTACAGGCTCCTTTAAGTACTGAAAGGCCACAAGAAGGTCTCTTCAGAGCCACCTTCTCTCTGGGGTGGCCAACACCAACTCTCTCAGCCCGTCCTCACAGCAGAGGGGTTCCAGATCATTCTTGTAGTTTTCCTATAGATCCACTCCAATAGGTCCATGTTTCCTCCTGTGCCAAGAACTCCAGAATTATGTAGAAATAAATTCTTTCCTGAGCAAGAGGAGTATTGAGGATATCTGCTTTTCCACTGGCTTCAGACATTTATCTCTAAATACCTACACCAGAGTGACATGACTTTCCCTCAGCAGCAACACAATGAGATTAGCTACCTTGCTGCTGATTTCCACTGCATTTGAGGGAATCCTGAGATCTCTACACTTTTGTTAAACACATTTGAATTATTTAACAGGTTCATAGGTCATTAGAGAGACTCTAAGGAAAGATATCATGTAAGCTATAATTTATCAGGCCACCAAATGCAAGCAAGCCTACATTTCCAAAACAAGGAATTGCTTTATAAAACAGCTCCTTATGGTGCATTGCTCTACAACTGGTAAAACTGATGCAAAGGCCATTCTCACCTGTGCAGACAAATGCTTGGGATAGAGTCAGGTAACAAGATTCAAGTTGACAAACTCTTAAGAAGTCAGGATGCTTCTTAAGAGACCAGATAAAACACAGTGACTGACACTCTATGTGTTCTCAGCTATGCAAATGTAAATAAAAAAGGTTGGCATGTAGCTCTTAAAATAGATATAAAGCTGTTGTGACAAACAGTTATACAATGCTTCCAAAGTCAAATCACTATTCAGTTAGTTATATATAAAATAACCATTTATTAGTGATAATGGAATGTCTCCCTCTCATCATTATAGTGACAAATGTTAGATGACTACAAAGCAGCTTTCTAAACCTCAGTGGAGAAAATACATTGCATATTCTCCTCATGCTTGCTCTGGGGGATCTAATAAATAGATTAGCACTGAAGTGATGCCTTCAATGCATTTATTTCAAATGTTGTGATCCTCCTCAAAATACTAGAATTATTTTATTATGATGTTAAGATGTATTTCTAGTGTGGATGAGGGACTTAAAATTTGGCAGCAAAATGGCTTCTGTGTCAGAGATGAGCCTTGTGTAATCTCCTTGATGAACTGCCCAGTGATAAGCCTTTTATGAGACTCACCCGTTGCACATGCTCAGCAGCACAGAGCCACCATTTGCCAGCTACAGCCTCCTAAGAGTCTTTCTGCACTAAGGTGCTGAGCTGGACAAGCCCAGCAGGCAGGAGCAGGCATCAGAGCTGGAAACAAGAAGACTGCTCTGTGGTCTCTGCCAAGTCAGTGCCAGAGAAAGAGCCTGAAGGAAACGCCCAAAGAAATGAAAAGCAGTCTGTCTGAAGTGCCAAAATGTAACTAAAGCTTGGGCTGGAGGATTTTAGATAGACTTTAGGGTCAGGCAACTGGTTGTTGTTACTGGGAAATTGAGAGAAGGAAATTGGCTTTGGGAAAGGGAGATTTGGACGAAGATGGCCAGGGGATGGGAAGGCTGAGACAGAGTGGAAAGAGGAGGGACATCCTGACACTAACTAAATGAAGAAACTGGAGTAAGAAGTCTGGATTGGAGGAATGAAATAGGAGATGGGAACTGGCAAGAATGGCATGGAGGGAGTTGAAAAGCTTGGAAATGGGACTGGGAGAAGAGATCGTGATTGTGATTATGATCATAGTTGTGTGTGTGTGTGTGTGTTCAAAGAGAATTAAACAGAACAGTGAGAGGAGAGCAAGGGCAGCCAGGCAATTTTCCACCATGCTGCCCATTGCAGGAAACTGGTTGTGAACCACAGCCAAAAACTTGGAATGGGAGGGGCTGGAACTGCAAGGAGAATCCTGCAGCTGAAGGCATATACAGAAAGAATGACAGAGAGACTATACTAAGATTATAAAGACAAGAAAGAGGACCAGCATGGCAGATTGGAGTGGATGGAGACAGTAAACATCCAGCTGTGGTGAACAAAGCTACCTCTGAGAGCACACCCTGGCAACACAGACCTGAGCCCCAGTGTCTTGACTGTTAATGGTGTACTGTCAGCAAGTGCTCATGGAACTCACTAATGTTTGCGTATCTCAGTATGAGCTCTTCAGTTGGTTTAAGTCCATGCTGCCACTGGAAAGGCTGGACATGTTCTCTCCTGCCTCTGGCTACCCTTGCCTTGCTTCAGCACTGAGGGGCATATGCCCACAGTTAGGGCTGATGCAGCTCAGATTTAATCAGAGACTGGATGCTGTTCTGCAGGGGTAGCTTTCAGTAGGATCAGCAAGCTGCTCTGCTTTGCTGTGCTGCCACGTGCTTACGCATGCCAAGCAAAGTTAAACTGGTGGCCTCTCGAGCAGAGGCAGATGGGGATGCAATGAACAGGTCTGCTCCCCATTTTTTTTCTAGTTCTACTTACAACAACCCTGAAATGATGCACTTGTTACCCTCTGTTGGTGGACCATATGGAGGTGGATAGCTTACTAATACTGACTGTTACTCACTAATTGAAGTAATAGGAACCAACTTTCTGTAACTAAAGTATTTTAGAGAGGCTGAGAAAATTAGAGAGACACAAGTGGGGTTTTATGTATATCAGGCCAACTGAAGGAAATGTAGCTGAAAGACTGCAATGAAAGGCACTTTTACAGTTCACAGGATCACAGAATCACAGGATGTTAGGGGTTGGAAGTGACTTCTGGAGATCACTGAGTCCAATTTCCCTGCCAGAGCAGGACCATAGAATCTAGTGCAGGTCACACAGGAATGCATCCAGACAGGCCGTGAAAGTCTCCAGGGAAGGAGACTCCACAACCTCTCTGGGGAGTTCTCCTGCTATAAAACTCTAACCAAACCAAAGATTCTACAGTATTCCCTTGAGGTTGCTTATTGGCACCTGCAAATCAAAAAGAACTCTTTGCACTGTATTAATTATATCTCTATACCACTGTGAGTAATACAATAGTTGTTTCCTTTTCACTCTGAGGGAGAAGTCAGCACTAGGCAGATTATTTAAATAGCCATCCTATTAATTACCTAAAATTTCACATGTAGAGCTCTCATTGCTCTGCTTAGGATTTGCTTGAACTTTAGAAATGTTAATAAGTTTTTAATGCTTGACAAGGGAATATATGTGAGGCTCAAAAAGGTGTCCACAAGTCACAGAATGACTCTGCCTTTATAGAAAGTGGACTTTGGTTTGGTAATTAAGTTCACAATCAACAAACTCAGAGAGGAGACATTTCCTTTGTACAGGTGTATCCACTTGGAGATTGTGTGCTTGAACAAAGTGGTCTGGCTGGAGTAAGCTGGCAGCTCTGTTTGCAGAATTGATTTCTGAGAATTATCAGGCTGGTAGCATTGGTAGGTTAGAGCTGGTTTCACCAGGGGGACTGCTAGGTGATGGCAGTACTATCACAGTGGGCACAGCCTGGCTCAGACCAAAATGTTGAACGAGCTAGTGGCACAAATCAGTTGGTCCTAACATAAGTGATTGTCTTTAGCTTAGAACAGACAAGAGGCTCTTCTCCTTTTGGTATCACTGAAGCCAAGCAGATTGATGCATAGGATGACTTCTTTTTGCACTGGTGAGGTGGATCACATGTATGATGGAATCATTTTAAGCTGTTTGTAGATGTTTTTTTCCCCATAGTGGTATCATGGACACGAGGGGAATCTCTACTACATGTTTCTCAAGTCACTATACAGCAAAAGTATAAGGGAAAAAACAGTGTGAAAGGACTCTTAGTAACAAATGTCTTTTGCCAGTTAGATTTCAAAGGGACTTTTAAGCAATGAATTCTTTGGTTTGGTTTCTAAAAAGAAAGGTATGTCTCAGAATCCCAGTGTGGCAGGGGTTGGAAAGGACTTCATCTAGTCCAGCTCGCCCACTAAAGCAGGTCACCCACACGAGGCTGCCCAGGATCACAATATCCAAGTGGGTTTGGAATCTCTCCAGGAAAGGGGACTGCACAACCTCTTTGGGCAGCCTGATCCACTGCTCCTTCATCCTCACAGCAAAGAAGTTTTAACCTTGTGTTTAGGTGAAAATTCCTTCATTCCAGTTTGTGTTCATTGGCTTTGTCCTGCCACTGGGGACCACTGACAAGAGTCTGGTCGCATCCTCTTCCCCCCACCTTTTAGCTACTGATAAGCATTGAAAAGATCCTCTCTCAGTCTAATCTTCTCCAGGTCAAATAGCCCCAGGTCCCTCAGCCTTTCATTCTCAGAGAGAATTCTCTCTAGGAGTTCCCTGTCTCTCTTGAACTAGGGAGCCCAGAATTGAACACAGTATTCCAAATGTGGCCTCACCAGGTCCTTTTCTGCTGGTCAACTTTCCAGCCACTCAAGCCTGTAGAGTTGCATGGGGTTGTTGTGCACCAGGTGCAGCACCCAGCATGTTGCCTTGCTACAACTGATCTCAGCCCATCTATCCATCCTGTCTAGATCCCTTTGCAGAGAATTCCTACTTTCAAGCAGCACATTCTCACCCGATTTAGTGCACCTGCAAACTTGCTGATGGTGCACTCAATCTTCTCATCCAGATCATTGATAAAGACTTTAAACATGACTGGCCCCAAAACTGATCCCTGGGGAACACCCCTTATGACCAGCCACCACCTGGATTTAACTCCATTTGCCATCACCCTTTGGGCTTGGCCATCCAGCCAGTTCTTAACCCAGTGAAGCGTCCTCCCATCCCAGCCACTTGCAGCCAGTTTTTCCAGGAGGATGCTGTGGGAAAGTGTCAAAAGGCTTTACTAAAGTCCAGATAAACCATGTCCATAGTCTTCCCTTCATCCACTAAGCAGCTCACCTTGTAGAAGATCAGATTGGTCAAGCAGGACTTGCCCTTCATGAACCCATCCTGACTGGGCTTGATCACCTGGTTGCCCTGAGCACACTGTGTAATGACACCCAAGATGACCTCTCTCATGATCTTCCCAGCACTCAAGTCAGACTGACAAGACCTCCTTCTGGCCCTTCTTGTAGATGGGCATCATATTTGCCAACCTTCTGTCAGCTGGGACCTCTCCACTTAGCCAGGACTGCTGGTAAATGATGGAAAGAGGCTTGGTGAACACTTGCAACAGCTCCCTCAGTACTCTGAGGTGTATGACATTCAGCCCCACAGAGTCAGGTACGTCTAAGTGGTGCAGCAGGTCACTAACCAGCTCCTCTTGGATTATGGGTGTTCATTCTCTTCCACATCCCTATCTTTCAGCTCAGGGGACTGGGTATCCAGTGCACAACTGACCTTACTACTAAAGAATGAGACAAAGATGGTATTGAGTACCTCAGCCTTTTCCTCATTCTTGACCACTATGTTCCCCTCTAAATCCAACAAAGGACAGAGATTCTGCTTAGACCTTCTTTTGTTGCTAATAAATTTGTAGAAGGATTTCTTGTTCTCTTTAGCATCTGAAGTCACATTACTTTCCAGTTGGGCTTTGGCCCTTCTGATTTTCTCCCTGTATAGCCTCATGACAATCTCATAGTCCTCCCAAGTGGCCTGCCCCTTCTTCAACCATAGACTCTCTTTTTCCCCTAAGCAGCAATCAGATCTCTCTACTCAGCTGGGCCAGCCTTCTTCCCTGCCAATGTGCCTTCCAGCAAATAGGGACAGCCTGTTCATGTGTGTCCTTAAGACATCCCCCTTGAGCATCACTCAGCCTTCCTGGGCTCTTTGGCCCTTCAGGCCTGCCTTCCAAGGGATTCTGTCAGTCTGTCTGTGAAACAGGTCAAAGTCTGCCCACAAGAAGTCCAAAGTGGCAAGATCCATTTGCTTGTTCCTGGTGCATGTAGGAGAAGAGAGATGAGAACAGATTTAAGCAAACAAAGCCACCATGAATCGAGATGACAGGATTTGTTTCACAAATGACAGGAACTCAGCATTAGTTCCAAAGAAGACAAGGTGACTAAAAAAAGGGGGGAAATCAACACCCAACAAATGACAAGGCTCATTATTAAGCACAGTTGCTGATCTTGTAGATTTTGCCCATTGGCTGAATACTCAGAAATCAATTGTGTCATTGATTAATTAACAACATAAATTTCTTACCAACCTTGACCTTAATGGACACTTAACAGGCAGAACCTCACATTCCCCAGAGGAACAGTGTTGTTTTTCTTCTTTTCAGGCATGGGTTTGTTTTTTGTAATAATACCCATGTTGGGATTTCCTGGTTTTACTTTCCCCCAAAACATTTGTAATCCCCTAACAAGATGTATCTAGAAGCAAGCTGGAACCAGCAGGAATTTAGTCTACATGTTGAAGACTCTTTATAGTGGAGGGAAAAATCTGTGTATATGCATAGGTGCTTGCTCTAAGGTTTATGTTCTGATGAAAACAAAAATTCTTCTCTTTGTGTCCTAAAATGTGAAACAAACCCTTACCTTGTGAGCTCCTAACAGATGTGCCAACACTGATTTAAGTATTTCTTGGCATGAGGGATAGCACAAGACATCATTATTAATTGCCACCTTCAGAAATGTCTCCTGTTCTCCTATCTATCCCCTGTCCCTCCCCTGAGATTTGACATTAGCTGCCAGGTTTGAAAATTCTCCTCAACCAATTGGATAGAAAAGAAACACACTTCCCTTGTTCACTGCTACATTTTCATCACCAGGAATGTAATTTTATTTCATGCTACTGAGAAAGAGCCCAAGATGAAAGCTAGTAGATATTCTTGTGGAACAGAATAAATCAAGTGGAGAACTTAATTCTGAAAACCAGCTATTTTCACTAGCTGTTGTATTGTTTCATCTCTGTTGAGGACATACATACTGCTGTCCTTCTCTTTGGCTCATGTGCTATTTCCATTATAGCACCAAACACAAACTTGAAGTGACCTTAAACTATCAGGTCAACATGAAAGCATTGTGACCACTTCTCTTTCATTCATGTGCCTCTGTTTAGTTTATTTTTGCCAGATATTGCTTTCCTCTTACACAATCTAATAGGAATGTGACTGTGACAAATGTGGGTTTCTCTTGCTGTATTTGGATCTGTCCTTAATATGATATTTCTATATGATATATATGGCACTGGACATGTGTCTTTCAGGTCTTGAAGTGCATCACCATGCTTGGCCAGGTGACAGACACATACACCTGTGATACCCTTGTCTCTGGATGAGACTATTTCATAACTTCAATATTCTGTCTTTTAAACTCATTCTTGTGAGGCAAGTTATTTGAGCTCAGATACCCTTTCTGAGTAGATGATGTCAGTTGTCAGAGGTTGCCTGTCCTTGGGGGTGGCAGGAGAATTGTCAGAAGTCATTTGATGACTATCACCGTGACTGTGTTATTTCTGCATATTCCTATGAAGTAGATTAGTTCCAGCTGGATCTTAACCAATGTTGAACTAAATATGTGCTCAGGCTCTTTGGTGTTTCTGAACCCCCCTTTTCTCTCATGTTTTACTCCAACTGCTCAATAAAGATACCTTCATTTAAGGGAGCTGTTTGTCAATATCAAAAGAGAAACAGGTGCCTCAAACCAGTCAGATCCGCAGGGTGATAGGCACTGGAGTATACATGATAGCGCTTGTCTCCTGACTGAGAAGAAAAGCAGGATTGCACAGGAACACAGGGCCAAGATCAGACAAGCCAGAGAGAAGCCAGAGGTGAAGTCACTGCTGTAGCACTGAAATCAGCACATCACGACTCTGGTAAAAAACAATACCTGAGCAGACCTCCTGTCTGCTCTTACACTTCAAACTCTGTGCAAAACAAACCCCCAAACATTCAGGAGTTTGTTACCCCTTGACTACATATAGATGTCCAAGCAACATTGTGTGTGCTGACTCTTACAAGTGGCTTTATAAAACTTTGGTCCTTTGAAGCTGATGAGAGTTTCATCACCTAACCAATGAAGTACATCCATAAAGCACAAACCTCTGGTTTTTTTCTTATCATATGCAACTTACTGATGATTTTCTTGGAGAATTTGCAAGAACAACTAGTACAAAGAATAGGATTTGAAGCAGGCTCTGAGCCCTTGGCTTCTCCTATCTCATGATGAAGCAGGGAAGTTTCTTTTGTGATGCCATCTCCAGTTTCCTTGACATGTTCCACATCAGAGATCCTCTGAACAGAGCCAGGGAGATGAACAGTCACTGTTCTTTGCTCTGGACCTAGGTAGTTTTAATAGAAATAGAACTGATTTCTGATACATTTTGGATGGTTGACAGGGTTTTTTTCCCTTACTTTTCCAATGAGCTTTGAGTAATAGGCTATTCCCTGAGAAGTGCCAGTGTTCCAGCCTTTGTAGGGGTAGAAAACCATTTATTGTACTTCAAAACTGCTCCCATATACAGAAACAATATTCAGTAGCTCTAACATCTTTTGAAGCTGTTACTTTTAAGTCTTCATGTTGCCTGACTCTTGAACTATTGATATCAAGCTATTAGGTTCAAAAGACACAGCCAACAATCACCATGCTGGGTTTTCAAACTTTCATAAATATCCTTCAGATACTCCCTCAGTCCCATCAGCATCTTCATAGCCTCCAGTGGACTCTTTCCAGTAGTTCCCTGTCTCTCTTGAACTTAGGAGCCCAGAACTGGGCACAATACTGCACATTATTATCTTTGCTGAGTTTAAACCACCTGCATTACAGCTTTGCATTATAAGCCTCCTGAGGAATTCTTCAAAAGAATATTTCACCTGAAAAGATTCAGTTTGTGGTTGGTTGGTTTCTTCCCCAGAACAATGTTCAGGAAAAATACATGCTTCTCTGAATAGCTTTTGTAGTTTCTCATTATTGGTATGTGGCAACAATACAACTTGACAGCTGATTGACTTCTTGAGGATGTATTCATTGGAGTAGCCTCTTATCTCCTTTGCTCACTTCTTCTCTTTCCCGCTCAGAGTGATCTAAGAGTAAGATTAAAAAAGGTATATGTAGAGAACTTTCAACAGCAAGATTTCCTTCCAAACTACAGCAATGATCATTCTGGGGATTGCAGTGAATCAGTGTGACATAAATACATCAGTATGGTTGGTTGTTTGTTCAGATGGATTAGGCATGACTTTAGACCACTCTCATTCTTCATTGTTTTGCTGAAGAAAATCTGATAGAAACATATCCTTGCTAAAACCCCACCTCCTTGCGTGAGAACAATAACCACAGTTCAAGAAGACATAGAGGCTTCACAGCAAAACTTGGTAGTGTTTAGTAATGATTTACCCTTGTCTGTTGACAGCAAAACCCAAATAATGATACCAAAAGATCACCAGCCAGAAGCTGGTAAATTTAACAGAGCAAATCCAGTGGAATTCACCCTATCCTAATACGAGTGAACTTCTGGAACAAAGCCTTTTGTTCCAGTGCCGCCAGCCTAAACAACAAGACTATTGATTGCATGTGCCAGCCTTTGTTAGTGGGGGCTACCTGAAAAGATGAAAATGGCATGAATCTGCAATTTCAGAGCCATTCTCAGCTGCAAAACATCCATCTCTAAACGGACTCAAGAGGAGCATTCATGTTGACTTAAGGGTATATGTTAAAGGATCATGCTGTCATGGTTTATCCCTAGGAAATGAATTTATTTCCAATGGCAGTGCTGAGTTAAGTCTCAAGAAGCCACAGCAGAGTTTTGATCTTTCATATCACCACAATTATTGTCATTAATTCATCTAGTGAACAGCAGTCAAATCAGTGAGCCCTACAGACAGCTTATCGCAGAATCATAGAATCATGGAGTCATAGAATGATTTGGGTTGGAAGGGACCTTCAAGGTCATCTAGTTCCAACACTCCTGCCACAGGCAGAGGCATCTTCCATTAGATCAGATTGTTCAGAGCCCTGTGCAACCTGGCCTTGAAATCTTCCAGGCCTCATTGATCAACCATCATTAGTTCATTTTGAGGGTTTTGTCTTTCCAACAAGGGAAAATAAGGCCTCTAATTGTTGTGGCTTTGTGTTGAGGAACCTGTAGTAAACCTGGCTGCTAAATCACATGCAACTATTCTGAGTAGCTTCCCTCCACTGCAGGGTTATTTCTGTTTCAAAGGCTTGCAATGCTCTGAAGATGAAATATCAGTTTATCAGCAACTGCAGTAGGCAGGGAGGGGAGAAGCCAGGCTTCAGTCAGGTGAGACTCTACAGCTACTGCCACTGTAGCCAGGGTGCAGTTTTTCAGTGATAATTAAAAGTTGCATTTAAGAGACTGATTGCCACAAACTCTAACCACAGTTTTACTCATGAGCTTCCAATCTGAGCTAGGTAACACTAGTGTTGCACAGAGAAGCTCTCTGCTACCCAAGAAGAAACAAGTTGGCAAACAGATCTATGCTGCTCCAACTTGGTTTCTTTGAAAAATTACATTTTTAAGGCAATTAGGTGAGAAAGAGTAAGTGTATGTGGCTAAAAACATACAGGCACTGTGTTGCAGAGGGGAAATTAATTGACGCCAGATGATATTTTCCAAACTGAATCTTGTTTATTAATTTGGCTATTCTGAACTTTCACCACCCCTGACCTGACCACTCAGTTTAATAATATTTTGGTTCTTCCATGGTCATGGAAACATTCTCTGGATGATATCTAGAGCTAGCAATAACCAGCAAAATATTTAAACATTATTTGATCTGGAAGAGAAGCTTCCCGCGGTCAATATGCCACTTGCCCAGCAGCTGGGCTCAAGCTCTTTCTGCTCTATGGCAGAAGGCAGTAGAGAATCACAAAGAGGCATTAAAGCATTTACTCACAGATCATTACTATTAGCCTTGTGGGGGCCAGCCACAGTCCAGACAGTGCCCAAATGCTCTCAGGGGATTCTTGTTGGACGTTGAGGCTTGAATCTTCCTGGCTTCTGGGGACAGGACGCAGACAATCTCTGCCCTTGTCTCCTGGCTTCTTCTGGATGATCTGTGTATATGTGCAGGGATTCTAAGCAGGACCCTCAGGTGCAGAGGCAGATGTGGTGCAGTTTCAGCACAATGTCACGCTGGCCACACAGGCTGATTGTGTGCAGGCATCCAGGGTCTGCTGCTGGTAACTGGCGGCAGTGGAGTTTAGCAGGCAGCAATAAGGCAGTGTGCAAGAGCAGCAGGGCTGGACACAGCAGAGAGAGCAGGCACAGAGCAGGGGAGCAAAGCAGGGAAGCAAAAGGAGGTTGTTCACCTGCCTATCTCCTTTTATCAATGTAGGCCGAGATTAATTGCCCTTTGGACACAAAACCAGCCAATCAGGATGGCAGTTAGCCAAACCAGACCATATTAGGCAAAGCCACAGGCTCTCCTTTCCCTCATTTGGGAAAAGCATGGGCCCTGCACTAGGCAGGCACAAGCTAAGTGTGTGCACCTTACACCACGGGACCCTGGGCAGGCCAGACTCAGTGGCTCCAGGTACTTTGTGTCTGTTTCCCATGCTTGCCTCTCTGGTGGAGCAGAAAAAGATGCCTAGGCAAGGCAGGACATGTATAAGCCTATTTTGGGCCTGTCAGGCCTACCACAACACACTGCTCCTGTGAGATGGAAGAGTCCAGCATGTGTTACCATCCCTGCTGTAGCCACCTGAGTTTTCTTGAAGCTTCTATTGCACATCAGCACCTGCAGATCCTAATATAAGACTAAACTCAATTGCTTCCTTGATTAGCTATAGAACAAAGTTACTAATAAAATGTGAACTCTTGTAGTGCTTCTCCGCTGGGTTACCCCCAGTGTATCTTGGAGCTAATAAATTCTTTAAACATAGGTGTTTGGGTGTTTTTTCCCCCACATTTTGGTGAGATATGCTCCCTGGTACTAGGAATAACCCAGTTTCCAGAATAACAACCACAGAATTGTAGAGTGGTGTGGGTTGGAAGGGACCTTAAAGATCATCTAGTTTCAACCCTCTTGCCATTAGCAGGGACAACTCCTACTAGACCAGATTGCTCAAGGCTTCATCCAGTCTGGCTTTGAACTTCTTCAGGGAGAAGGCATCCACAACATCCTTGGACAACCTGTTCTAGCACCTCCCCACCCTTACTGTAAAGAATTTATTTCTACTACCTAGTCTAAACCATGTGAAATAAAGTCTGACAGCAGAGAAGAGTGGCATCAAAACCAAGCGAAGAATTCCTCCGTCCTTTTGGTCCCCCCAAAAAAACCCATTTTTATGACACTATGACTAAAGCACCAGTTTCCTCAGAGGCCATTTTACACGTTCCAAGTCAATATTCACTATTACAATTCAATATAACTAAAAGGTAGAGTGAATCCTATGTTGGAAAGCTGTCCCTTGGACACTTGCATGTTGCTGAGGTACTCTGTCTGCTCCCATAGGAATCTGCCCATTGACTTCAGATAAAGAACTTCAGGGAAAGATAAGGAAACCAAATGAAAGGCTTTCAGATCATTTCTTCTTCCACTTTGTCACACTAATTCTAAGCCATGTACTGATGTGAACATGCTTCCCCAAGAAGGAACTGTTCATAAACCACCTCCAGTAAAAGACATTCTTTTTCTCGCTAAAGATTACTTACCTTTTTCTCTCCTTCCTTTACAGAAGAAAACATTATTTTTGTTCAGACTATATTGAATCCACAGTCAGATCTACACTCCAGTGATGAACCAAACAGGCATTTTGTTTTCCCTTCCCAGTTCTGAAAGGCAGCTTGTTAAAGGTTTTTCAAGCACGAAGGCACAAAGGCTAACTGACTAGAATAATATTCTTAGATATGAGCAAAACTTCTGGTAAGAGGTACTGGTAGAATGAGGCTGTGCTGCAGTGGACAGGATAAACCTACTTTATGATAACTATAGAAAGTCTAAGTTTAATCTACTCTATAGAAAACTTCATTTGGACAAAGAGAAATCAAGCACTGGATCCCACCCCATATCTACATCTATATTCCCAGTCCTGAGGGGAAGCTGCATGGCTTTTTGAATTCCAAGAAGCAGGCATAGATCAGACCTAAGCAGATTATTTTCTTCATCATCTTCTTCAGAAGATACATTGCAGTTCTATCAACGGGAGGAAAGAAAGGATGGCAACCCATTAACATTCTGCTACCCTGCTGAGACATCACAACAGTATTTGATGCTCTGACATCACCACATTAAAGTAAAATTACTCTTCTGGTCACAGAAAACTACAGAATTCAGCCTTGAAACTGAACAAAAAATAACTTTGAGCCAAAACCTAAACTGTTAGGTCATAAAGTTTCAGTGCTGAATTCATAAAAATGCATTTCTATTGCTCTAGAAGGCAGCTTTCCTCTGCATATCTCAGTTTTTCCTTTAGCAGTTAAGATAGTTACAGTTTTTATCTTTCTTATCTCAATGGGAAAAAGGAATTAGAAAGGTTTTAGTCTTTCTCCAATCATGAGAAGGAATACCCCATTCTTCCTCAATATCTACAAATGTCCCTATTGCAGAAAACAGATAACATCTTGACACCCTGGCTAACATTCCCTTCACTTGCCAGCACTGGTTATGGGATTTTTGAAAGACTTGATGGTCTTGTTGAGAAAAAAAACTTCTAGAGATTGTTAAACTCTGGGAGAGTCAACTTGGAAACACCATACTCATAACCAGAAGAAGAAAAAAATGTCCTATGTGAGCTAGATTGGAATACATACCTTAGATAAAAATCTGTAGGCTCTCTGTATTCTCTATAAACCCACAGAATTTCAGCTCTCTTCTCCATGTGCTTACTCACTCTAAAACTGTATTTAGTCATAAGAAGGCAAGTTAAGGAGAGGCAAGCAGAGAATGGCTGTCTTTCAGACATGGTACCAACACTTAGATCAGTTCTCAACCTACTATTCCTTTAACTTATGATACATTGTGTCAAAAATCAAAGAGGAGGTTGCTCAAATTAATTTTCAGGAAGTGCATTCATTGTAATGATCATCATGTTTGTGCAGAATCCCAGCAGGTGGGCGTTGGAAGCCACCTCTGGGCATCGTCTAGTCCAATCCACAGCAGGCTGTCCAAGATCTCAATGTCCAGGCAGGTTTGGAACCTCTCCAGAGAATGAGACTCCACAACCTCTCTGGGCAGCTTGCTGCAGGGCTCTGGCACCCTCACAGGAAAGATTTTTTTCCTTCTGTTAAGATAGAACCTCCTGTGTTCCAGTTTGTGACCACTGTCCCTTGTTCTGGGCACCACTGAAAAGAGACTGGCCCCAGAGACAATGAGAATGAGAAAACTCTCACAGCTGAGCAGCCATTTAAAGTAACCTGTAAGGATAACATTATCCTTCAGCTTTACTCTATGCTCCCATTCCAAACCAACTCCTACACTTAGTATTTGGTTTCCTTAGTTGTGCTATAATCCAGTTCTTATCCAAGGCAAGAGAAGCCATGTTCCAGTGGTAAGACAGTGCTGCTTTCAACAGAGCTGAGGAGTTCCAGGAAGCAGTTAAATCTCTGTCTGTGATGTGGATGTAAATATCTCAACTTTGCTGGTGATCAATGGCATGAGTTGAAAGAGTAAGTGATGTGATTACAGAAGATAGTTTTCATTTTAGATTTCTGTTTTGGGGCTTTTAAATGTAAACTTTTTTAAAGTTAGGTAATACTTGTGCCCCTTCACTGCCTATGTGTGTTCTTCGATCAGCTCTTCACATTGCATCTCCCATGGAGCTTCTACCTCATTCAGGGCACAGAGCATCTTCTAGGAATAGATCAGGGATGCATAGGAGACATTTACTGTGGACATAAAGAACCATTACCCTCATGTCTGCCATCCCTGAGTGCATGGCTCCCATGATTAGGGCTGTCTGTGCCTCTGTGTACTAGTGGATGTTGTAGTACTGAAGATTCCAGTTTCACATGTGGTAGAACTAGGGTAGGTCATGGTGAAAGAGACAAGAGAATGCAGGAAGGGGAAAGCAAATCCTCAACAGAAAATACCCATTCTTCTCTATGAGATTATCCTTTAGTTCTGCTTCTCTTGCAAACCTTCTATTTGATACAGTGTCCTGTAAAACATAGCAGTCATTAGTTTCCATGTCTGTCTTTGGAAACTCAGTTCAAGATGTCGAGTAGTCAGCTGGGCTTAAAGAATCTACTATTTAAACCTTAACAAATAACTATATTATCTGAGATATTTAAACCCAAGCCTCTTTAACTGAACAGCAGAAACCAGTGGGCATCTCTGACAATGTGCACTTTATTTCACATCTCAGCTTCACATGGGCGGAGGATGGATAACAATACCAACTCATTTCATGGGCAGATTGTGAAGAAAAATTAATGGTCACTAAAAAAAGTATATATTACATTAAGTCTGTCACTGAAGTCCACATGGAAACAGGGGAGTATCTGCAAGTGGTTTTTAACAGCAAGATTTTGGGGAAAGAAGCTCCGTTCCTATCCGTAAAGAGCTAGATGTGATGATGTCCATGAAAGTTACCAAGAACCTATTGCTATAAATATTACCACTCTTTAGTTATTTCAAACTGGTTATTTACTGCCTTAATCTGACCTAGAAGTCAATGTTTTGTAGATCGACAAAGGACAAAGTAATGTCTTAGTTTGGAAAGTCAGGAGTCTCTCTCTTCTAGACTTCCACGTAAAGAGCCTTATCCAATTGCTGTTCCTTCAGGTGATGCCATTTGCCTCAGTGTGTCACAGAATTAATCCCTTATTTCTGCCTGAAATGACCTCTCTAGAAACTGCCAATACCACAAAATGGGAGATAGCTCTGTGTTGGCAGTACAGATAAAAATTGCAAGAAATGCTTATTTTACAGCATTTTTATTTCTTTGTTTTAATTGAATCATCTCAGACCACTTAGAAGACAAGAGTCTGAGGTGGAGACAAAGAAGACTTGGGGAAAGCAAGAAGGACC
The DNA here is from genome assembly GCF_015220805.1 of Pogoniulus pusillus. Taxonomy (NCBI): domain Eukaryota; kingdom Metazoa; phylum Chordata; class Aves; order Piciformes; family Lybiidae; genus Pogoniulus; species Pogoniulus pusillus. The sequence continues at coordinate 18,510,947 of NC_087284.1, forward strand.
AAAATGACAGAGTGTATCAGAGTGCAAGGATGGGGTGCATCCCAAGTGTTAAAATGATGATAGAACAGGACCAAAAAGGGAAAGAAAACGTCCTAAGTGCAGAGGGAGAGGATGTATTTCCTATCTAATCCATCAACACAGTTTGGCCAGGTTGAGAGTCTTAAATGATCAAGTTGTCTTGGATCAAGAAAGCATGGATCATAGACACCTGAGTAGGATTAACCTCACCTTTCTATAGGCAGTGGCAGAACAGGTGCCATGCTGCCAATCAATAAACATCCAGGCAACAAAGTAAATCATGTTTTTTGCACCCAAACATGAAGAAAGCATTCTTTGCTCTGAGGGTGAGGGAGCCCTGCATCAGGCTGCCCAGAGAGGCTGTGGAGTCTCCTCTGGAGAGATTTCAAACTCACCTGCACATTGTGATCCTGGGCAACCTACTGTGGTTGACACTGCTTTAGAAGAGGAGCTGGATTAGATGATGCCCAGAGGTCCCTTCTAATTACCACAATGCTGAGATTTTGTGGTTCTGTAACTTAAGACTTCAATTCACCTCACCAGAGCTAGATACTTACTTCAGGATGAGATGTAGCATGCTGTGAACTCCATTGGCTGTCATGGTATCTCAGTCTGGACGTTGGGAAGAAGATACAGTTCTTTTTGAACGTTCCTGTGAGTGAAATAAAGATGCAAACAAGGTCATGTATCAAGACAAGGTTAAAGACAGAAAGAATGGAGCAAACAAAACAGTGAAAGGAAGAAAAGGGAAAGAGAGAATGGAGGAGAGAGCAGAAGAGATAGTTACCACCCCATAGTCCTTTTTTGGTGTTGTCAGGGAGAGACATTCCTATGCTGTTGCTGTCAACCTAGAGATGTCCTGGGTGATGTTCCCCCTGTAAGGTGGCATAGCCCAGGGCTTTTGTTATGTTGCTTTCACACGCCCTTGTCACATTTCAGGGGGTCTTTCCTGCGTGCTTGCAGTGGTCAGGCCCCTCTTTGTCATCCAACTGTCCACCACACCCCCTGGGCAGCTGTTGTCTCGGTGAGGTGAGATGACACATCAGGCGGGTTGTTGAAGGTGATCTTTATTGAGACACTCCTCAGTTCTTAATGTAATCATCACATCATTAGGTGACTTACATGTTCTCTTAGGTGTGTTTGAGCTTTTTGTTGACTGTGAAAACATAGCATGGGATAGTTTGATCAGATATTAATGCTAACTGCCCAGACAATCACATTCAGCCTTATCAACTCAGACACTAAAAGGCAGATCATCACCTTAATGTAAACCATCTCAAGTTATTGATAGTCACTTCATTACCAAGAGTTGTGTGAGCATATCTGCATATTGAATACAGCAGTGAACCCTTTGTTAGAGCAGATCCTGGAGATGGTGACCTGTTCCTATCTCATTTAGCTCTCTGCTACTTTCAGTGCTGTAAACTTTACACCACCATAACTATTTCTTTCCACTGCAGTAACTATGTAACTGGAGAGGGACTTTTTACAAAGACATGGATTTTACAAAGACATGAAATGTCAGGAAGAGGGGTAATGGCTTCAAAATGGAAAAAGCTCAGTTTAGATTAGACATTACAAACAAATTCTTCCCCATGAAGGTGGTGAGGCTCTGAAACGGGTTGCCCAGAAAAGCTGTGGAGGCTCCAAGGCTGAAAGTGATCAAAGCCAAGCTGGATGGGGCCTTCAGCAACCTGGTCTAGTGGGAGAAATCTCTGCTCATGGCAAGGGTATTTAAACTAGACAAACTTAAAGGTCCCTTCCAACCCAAATTATGCTATGATGCTATGACTCTATTTCCAGTTCAGCTGTTCCACCATCTACAGAGACTTTTATTGGCATTACACTGGCACACAGAGAGGCCAAAAGGGAGTTGACCTTTGAAGTGAACTTGACTCCATCATCTGTACCTTGCCCATAGATTAGGACACTTTTCACCCTGCTAAACAGAAGAGCAGCTGGTTTCCTGCCTTTACTGGAACTGCCACCATAGGCAGTTGTCCACTTCTGACTGGAAGCACTGCATACACACGGTGAAGCTTCCTGCCTGTCTGACACGGTGATTCTTTTCAAAGCTGAATTAACCAGAAATACTGCTGCCACTGCCAGAATTTACCAGACTTTCCACTCTTCCTAAGCTGCTCCATGACTTTATTCAGTGCAACTTCTCTAGTAGGAACATTTATACACAATGTTACAAGAGGCACTGAGGAAGCTTGCAGGAAAATCAGTTTCAAGAACCAAAACATTGCTAAAATTGGACATATCCTGCCTCAGTGAGGAATGAAAAATGCCTAAGAACTAAGAAGGAAATGGTGATCTAAGCAGTTCACCAGCTTCTAGAAAATTTGATTATTTTAATTGGTTTTTTTTTCTTTGGAAAACAAGATGAGAGCAAGCTGTCATGGAACTGAGCATAGCAAAGTCCAGCTGCAAAACCTGGGCACCACCTGCTACCTCACTGCTGCCTGAACCATGGCAATTTTGAATATAATGGTTGATTTTCCTGAAAAGTCTTAGAAAGCAACAAGAGGTTAGAAGGCAAAGCAGAATTAATGGCACTGCAATTAATGAACATGTGTAGCACAAATTCTTTAATTGAAGATGAAATGTGAAGTGTGGTGAAAACATTAAAAAATAGTAAAAACTCTGAGCTTTTGTTGTTTCCTCAAAATACTAAAAACAGAGCAGTACTGGTGCACTATGTTTCTTTGTAGTCACCCAGAAGATCAAAGCACCTAAGATACGGTTTATCAGGACCACCTCCAGCACAGATGAAGGTGTCCTGTTCTTAGGCCTTGCAAGCAAAGTAGTATCTTCAGTGACCACTGTTTTCACCTCTTTGCTAAAACATATAGCCTGAAGATGAGCCAGCAGTGTGCCCAGGTAGCCAAGAGAGCCAATGGCATCCTGGCCTGGATCAGGAACAATGTGGCCAGTAGGACAAGGGAGGTTATTCTTCCCCTGTACTCAACACTGGTCAGGCCACACCTTGAGTACTGTGTCCAGTTCTGGGCCCCTCAATTCAAGAGAGATGTTGAGGTGCAGGAATGTGTCCAGAGAAGGGCAACAAAGCTGGTGAAAGGCCTGGAACACAAACCCTGTGAGGAGAGGCTGAGGGAGCTGGGGGTGTTTAGCCTGGAGAAGAGGAGGCTCAGGGCTGACTTCATTGCTGTCTACAACTACCTGAAGAAAAGCTGCAGCCAGGTGGGGGTTGGTCTCTTCTCCCAGGCAACCAGCAACAGAACAAGGGGACACAGCCTCAAGTTGTGCCAGGGGGAGTATAGGCTGGATGTTAGGAGGAAGTTCTTCCCAGAGAGAGTGATTGGCATTGGAATGGGCTGCCCAGGGAGGTAGCGGAGTCACCGTCCCTGGAGGTGTTCAAGAACAGCCTGGCTGAGGCACTTAGTGCCATGGCCTAGTTGACTGGCTAGGACTGGGTGCTAGGTTGGACTGGATGATCTTGGAGGTCTCTTCCAACCTGGCTGATTCTATGATTCTATGAACACCAGTGACTTGAAAGGGCTTGTCCTTCAGAGGGTGGCTACAACAATGATAGCATGACAAGTATGTTTCAGACTGTATTTTAGGAATTGTGATGAAATCTTCATCTTCAGAAGACATTCAGAGAGTTCCTAGATCTCAATCATCTCCATTTCATATCTCGGCCTATCTTTCAGTCAATGACCCTGTTACTGTCACTGAATAACCACTTTTTTCCCCATTTACCTCGTCAAGATCTCAAGAAGCAGTTTATATACAGGCCAGTTCTAACTTTTAGAAATCAGCAAAGTATGGAAAACACGAAAGTTGTTAGATGTTTCTTCTGCATAAACGGTGTCCACCTAGCACTTCAGTACCAGGATTTCAGTTAGACAGAAACTAACTGTTACCTGGGACACATGAGCAGGTTAACCAAGACTGAGAAAGAAATCTCCATCTCTTTCTACATAAATCATCCAAAGCCCACAAACAGATCAACATTTTCTGAACGGGTACCTGCTCGACAATTGTCCAAAATGTATTTATTAATGGAGAACATTGAGGAGTTTCATGGCATTCCAAAAATGTTTTGTGAAAGACTTTGGAAAAATAATGAGTAATTTGATTAAAAAATGCCTAGTAATGGCCTCCTGTCCTGACGCTGCTTTTGTCCCACCTTTCAGCCATTTTGAGACCAGAAATGCCATTTTGACAGAGTTAACTCATCACATCTACCTTTGCACAACAATAACTTCAGTTCATCGAGTTAATGGTTTACTACACAGCACCTTGCACAATTTCCTGCAAAGCATTCCCAGATGACATAGGAGGTGGTAAGAACAAGCTGTGTGGTATTACTAGTACTGAACTCACAACAACAGACTTTGTGTTGACCCATCATATCAGGACAGCTTTGGGGGGCCTTCCCCATTTTGCACATGGTCAGTTGGAAGATGTAAGCCACATATATGCTGTTCTCAACAATCACTGAATCATACAATCCCAGGTAGATGTCGGAAGCGACCTCTGGAGATCATCATCTAGTCCAATTCCCCTGCTAAAGCAGGGACATCCTGAGCAGGTTGCCTAAGATCACAATATCCAGGTAGGTTTGGAGTCTCTTCAGAGAAGGAAACTCCACAACCTTGGTGCTCTGTCACTCTCAAGAAGTTTTTCTTATGTTTAGGTAGAACTTCCTATGTTCTAGGTTGTGCCTGTTACCCATTCTCCTGTCATAGGCACCACCAAAAAGAGTCTGGTCCCACCCTCTTGCCCCTCAACCTTTAACTATTGATAAGCATTGAGAAGATCCCTTCAGGTTGCTCTTCTCCAAGCCAAACAGCCCCAGGTCTCTCAGCCATTCTTCATCAGAGAGATGCTCCAGTTTGCTCAGCTTCTTTGTAGCCTGGGAAGCCTACAACTGGAGACAGTACTGCAGATGTGATTGGTGGCTCATGGTGAACTTCTTGTTCACCACAACTCCCAGGTCCTTCCCTCTTGAGCTGCTCTCCAGCAGGTCAATCCCTCACCTGTACTAGTGCAGGGAGTTATTCCTCCACAGGCGCAGGACCCCTGGCTCTTGTTCTTCTCATAAGTCATCTGGGGGTGCTTCAGAGGAAATTGTGCAAAGCATGATAGAGTAAACCATAAACTTGGTGAATTAAATGCATCATTGTACAAAGGTAGAAGAGATGAGTTACTCCTTCAAGAGCAAGTTCCACAAAATGGCGTTTCTGATTTGAAAAGGACTGAAGGGTGGAACAAAACCAAGGTATACCTGCCCTTGTTGAACTTTGTGAGGTTCCTCTCCACCTAACTTCCCAGCCTGCCCAGGTTGTCAGGCATTGAGGGCTGCTTGGTTCCCATATGGCTCTGGATCCATTTGGACATGGGTTCTGCACACTCTGATGGCAAAACCATTCAACAGCCAGCTTTGGAGAAATGCATACAGATGCAGTCACCATCCCTGGAGGCATTCAAAACACTTGGCACTTTTGAGACGTGGTATAGTGGGGCATGGTGGTGTTGAGTTGATAGTTGGATTTGATGACCTTAAAGGTCTTTACCAACCAAACCGATTCTGTGATTCCACCACGACTCTAAGCATTAGGCTGTGATGGTGGTAGAAGGCCAGTGGGTCCGGAGCTGCCCAGGACCATGGGGGCGCGGCTCTGCGGTCCGGCGAGGCGCAGAGACCACGGCTCCACAACCGCGAGGGACTCAGCTAACCCTCGATGTCTCCTCCCGTCCAAGCCCGCCTTCCCCCGCCCCCGGCCTCACTTCTCTACCCTTGCCTCTCCAAACTCCGACGCCCACCCTCTCTGCTCCCCCAGGCGCGTCCCCGCCGGGCTCAGCTGAGCAGACAATGGGAGATCAAAGGCGGACTGGGGCGGGAGGAGGAGGATGGTGCCGGGGGCGGCAGGAGCGGTTGTTGCGTGTGGCGCCGACTCTCTGCGCTCGATTAGTGTTCCTGGGGAGGGAGCGAGCGAGGGCACGGCGGGGCGGGGGGTGCGGGGCCCGGGCCGCCGCCGTGCGCGCGTGTGTGAGCGCCTGAGCGCGCCTGCTGGCGTGAGCGCGCCTGGGGGCGCGGGAGCGGGCGCGGGGCCGCGCCTGTGTGCGTGCGAGGGGCGCGGGAGCGAGCGGGGAGCCAGCGAGTTGCGCAGCTGCCGTGCGCGCAGCCCCGCCGCCGCCACCAGCAGCACCTCAGTGGCATTTAGCGATCGGAGCTGGTAGTTGCGCTGGAGAGAGACGCGCAGGGAGGAGGAGGAAGAAGAAGAAGAAGAAGAAGAAGAGGTGGAGGAGGAGGAGGAGAAGAGGAGGACGAGGAGGGGGAGGGAGAGGGAGAAAGAGAAGGAGAAGAAGAAGACGACGACGACGACGACGAAGACGAAGAAGAAGACGAGGAGGAGGGAGAAGAGGAGGAGGAGGAGGCCACACGGACACCAACTGAAACAAAGTCTTTCCAAACCAGCACCCAACTCTACCTTGTGAGGATCCCCAGCATGGCTTCCGAGGAACTCTACGAGGTAACAGCCCCCCGAGCGCCGGCCCTGCCCCCCGGCCCCGTCGGCCACCCCACCCCGCTCGCCTTTTTGTTGCTCTCGGGAGAGCCGGCGGGCTTGTCACCCACACTTGCTGCGGCTGCCCCTGCCCGCTGGGCCCAGCGCCTGCCTGTGTGTCTGTGTGTCCGCCCCCCGCCGCCCAGCCTGGCCCCCCGCCCCCCCTTTCCCTCCCCAGTTTTGCTGGAGGAGGACGGAAATGTGACTGAAAGGAGGAGACGGCAAAGTGTTACCCGTGGCCTGCGCTTCCCCCCCCCTCCACGTTCACACCACACTTTGACTCCAGAAGGAGAAGTGTGGGGGGTGCCGAATGGTGGGGAGCAGCGCTGACAGCCGCCACTTGCTCCGGGAGTGAGCAGGGTGAAGTGTGTGTGCAAAAATGTGTGCAAAGCAGAGTTAGTGCATGTGTCCGGGCAGGGGGGGCAGGGCAGGGAGGCTTTCCTCCTGCATTGTACCCAAGTCCTGGGCTACCATCCTGTGCCTTGGCCATGCAGCAAGCCGCCGTGATGCAAAATATTGAAATTTAAACTCCTGGGTTCTTCGTGCTTCAGCGACACGGTTAAGGTTGTGAGGAGAGCCAAAACAGATTCAAAGTTAAGGCTCTGACACACCATCCTTCACTTGCCGCTCGGGAGGTGGTCAGCGTGGGTGCTGATGGGAGGGGACGGGTTTTGGGGTGAAGAAGAGAGCAAGGTAACAGCCCAACTTTGGATTTCCTGTCTTGTGTGTGGAGATTTCACATCCTTGCCCTTAACTGAAGAGCATAATGGTTCTCTTGGATTTAACTTCCTTGTTTTCATTTTTACAAGAAGTCATCCCTGGGAGTGAAAAGTCGTTGTTGTTTTAGAGCCATTCTTGTCTTCTGGGTAAAGAAGTGGCCACCTGAACAAAAAATTGGTTTTATTCATAGTTAATGTGCATGCAGGCACTGCTCTATAAAAAATATCCAGAGGCTGAAAGGCTGAGGTCAAAGGGAGACAGGCAGCCTTCAGGACACTGACAGAAGAAGATGCTTTACTGTACTGTTGGTGCATGTGTATCTCCCCTTAATGGAGTTACATCTGTGCTGCCATGGGTGAACAGACCTGGAGAAGCCAGGGCAGGGTGCCCTGGATGGGCAGGTTGTGACTGCGAATCGGAGGTGCTGAACTGATAGCCTAGAAGATTCCCAAGAGACAAAAGTCATGATTGGTTGCTTTGGCAAGTTTCCCTATCTTCATAACATGGCTTAAGCAAATCTTGAAGGGATCATCCCTGAAAGCAGGAGGGAAATTTAGGGAATGCTCTGCATGTGAATGGCTTGCCAAAGACTTGCTTTGACTTTGGGAAAAGTTGTGTTGGGTTTGTGGAGTTGCCCCCAGAGGCTGGGCTATGACTGATACTTGCTCTTTGTCGTTGTGTTTGATCAAAAGATGAATAATGGGATGTTGGTTTTGGTAGGCACAAAAATGACCAGAAAGAATCTGTTTGCTTGGCAGTTGACTGAGGTTAAGAGTGGCCATTGCTTCTTACTGCTTTTGGTTGTCATAGATAGTGTTTGAAGTGTTGAGTTGTGTGAAAGGCTAAGTGATCTGTTGAGCGTGGCTGTCTTCACTGGGCAGGCAGCTTGTCGCGTCTGTTGGGTGGAAGCTTCTGCCACAAAACACCTGAAGTGATGAACTCCTTTATTTGTCTTAAGTTTGTTTGAGATGCTGGAATTGTTAATGCTCTTGGACTCATATGTGGTCAGACTGCCTCATTTGTGATTCTCTTTCTAAATTGCTGTTCATTTTTTATGACTTTTGTCTTGGAGTGAATTTTAGAGTCATGCTTGGAAAATCATAAAATCATATACAGTGTAAATACAGTGAGCATTACTTTGGCAAGTATATAACTGTTGACCTGAAATGTTGGATATTGGGTAATTTGAAGCCTTTTCTGAACTTGAGTTTACTTCATGTTCATGAACACTTTCTTTGCAGTTCATGGCATATGATATTCTTTGAATATTGTGATTGAAATCCAGTGTGAAATCTAGTGAGTGCTATTGTTTTGCCTCTTTTTTATCTTCTCACTCTTGATCTTGTGTCTTGATTGAAAAAAAGTGTGCAATCTACTTGTGATTGTTAGACAGTAAAAATGAGAGCTGCTCCTGCTGGTTTGTGTTAATAGTTCTTCCAAAAGGCAAACAGGAGATCCTCTTAGAAACAGTAAAAATGAAGGTAAGTTCCCTTTGGTTTCCTAAAGAAAACAGACTCTTCATGGATTCAGTTGTTGCCTGTGGGATGATTACTATTTTCACTCTGGATATCACCTCTGAAGAGAGCCAGCTGAACTGTAGGTCAGGGATTTGGAATTTGATGATCAAAACCTTGATAGCCACTGAGGGGCTGTAAGGATGACAATGTTGGGCTGAAGTATATATCCTGTGTGTCATTTCTTCCTGTGCATTTCTGAGATTGTGGTAAAGACTACTTGCTTTTTGGAGGAGATGTAAAGAAAATATGAAACTTCTGTTGAAAAGCCTTGAAGAGGCTTTTTTTTTTAAGCTGGAATGTGAAACAAGTGGTAATGGTGCCGAGGATGTGAGGTGAATAACACTGGTTTTCTTTTGGCAATTTTGATTCTTCATGTGATGACAAGGAAGAGCTGATGTACAAGACAGGTAAAGGAAAACCTGAGAAATGGTGTTGCTGGAGGAGAGTCCCCAAGCTTTGTTTCAATAGACATTAACATTTGCCTCATCTTTCTTCACCTGTGCTGTCTATGTTGCTGTGGCTTTGGGAAAGTCCTTTGTACAGCTGCTTCGAGAAATGGCGGAGCTGCTTTCTTTTACACTGCAAGAGTGCTTTATGGACTGGTCTCCACCCATTGGAAGATTGTTGCTCATCATCTTAACTGGAATAATTAGGAGTATCTACCTCACTGAGAAGATTAATTTGGAAGCAAACTTTTGCTCTCTCTGCAGTCAGATCATCCAATCTCTACTGGCAGGCCCTTGCAGCAGTGTCTGAGATTGAAGTAATCCTGAATGGTGATTGGCATGACAAGTGTAATGAAATGTGGAAGTGATCCTGTGACAGTACTGCCCAAGACAGTGTGTTAGCCACCAGATCATAACTACCACTTAGTAGGCAAATACTAAAATTCAAAAGTCTTTCTTATAAAATTTAATACCTTTTTTGTACTAAGTGTGCTTAAAAGACTTTGAAGTTCTCTGTTGGAGCTCGTGTCTAATGAAACACCCAGGGGTTTCCTTTTAGAGTTACTGGTTTTTACCAAGCAGCAGAACAGTTCCTGTGGACTTTACAAGTGCATCTTGTGCATCCATGTCTTTCCTTCACTCTCTATTTCTTGGAATCATGGAATTGTTTTGGTTGGAACTTGAAGATCATTGAATCCAACCATTATCTAACTCTAACAAATCTGGTGCTGAACCATGTCTTTCAGCACCACATCTCTGGTTTTTTTTTTTTTTTTTTAAGCACCTGCAGGGATGGAGATTCAGCTACCTCCCTGGGGACTCTGTTCCAGTTGAATAGTCACCTTGACATTGCTCATAAACCTTGCATTTTAAGGTGTCTTAATTGATGTCCATTAAAATCTTGCAGGTTAATGTGTATAAATTCCTGTAGTCTAAAATTTCACATTTTGAAATATTTTCTAGAATGGAAAATGTCTTTAGTTTTTTATTTCTTCAAGTGTCCTGCAAAATACCTGTGTGTAGCTTCATACTGGAAGAAGCTCAACCTACATTAGACATCAGGAAGAAATTCTTCCCCATGAGCATAGTAGTGCATTGGAACAGGTTGTGCAGAGAAGTTGGGGAGACTCCAAGCCTATAAGTGTTCAAAGCCAGGATGGCTGGGGCCTTGAGCAACCTGGTCTAGTAGGAGGTGTCCCTGACCATGGCGTGGGGTTGGAACTAGGTGACCTTGAAGGTGCCTTCCAGCCCAAACCATTCTGTGTTTTTTTCTGCATCCTGATGCCTCCTGATTCTCAAGATGATACTTCAGTTCTGATGATGATTCAGTATTTTTGGTTTTATTTTTAGAACTAAAGCCTTTGACATTAAATTATACAGACACAGTGAAATTACAAACTGAAACAAATTTCAGGAGCAACTGGCTGAAGCTCTGTGGCCTTGCACTAGGCTATATGTCAAGTTTAATCACCTAATAAGCAAGATCCAGAGACACATATTCCGTGAAAATTTAAGCTTTGTGTGTACAGCAGTGGCCACAAGTCAAAAGCAAGTGATCCTGTGGGCTGTTCCTCAGCTCCTGTGCTGGTTGTTTAAATGACAGAGTATAAAAAACTGAAAGAGAAATGCTGTCATTTTGTTGAGAACTTGATACTACGTGGGAATTACCCACTTAAACCCAGAGCTTGTCTCGCAGCCCTGGTAACGCAGCAGCCATCAGATCTTCATCATGTTTGCTGTGCCTTTACTGGAAAGTTTAGACATTGGCTTGGTTTAAGTTAATCAGAAGGATAAATCCATTCCCTGTAGTCCACAGCTTGGTGTTTATCATGATTTCTTACTGCTCTTTGATGAAAAATTGCTAATTAATAACAAATTAGAATTGCCTATTTGGGCAAGAACTGTTTTACCTCCATTGAATTGTGTTGGTTTTATTCAGCCTCTCTTGCAGGACATCTAAACTATCTTGGGATCTGTCTTTTGCTTCTTTCTGATGTGCTGATTTCTGAGTTGATGGTTGAACATCAGTGACACTTGTTCATAAAGGGGGTCTTACACTCTTGAGCTCTAATGACTGAGTCTTTCCCATTTCACTGTGACAAGAGGCACAGCTGTTATTGCTTATTTCAGAAAGGTAGAAGACTGACTTGCTTGGCTAACCCTAGCCAACTAAATGAGACTCAGCATTTACATCAGATCTGCTTGTGTTGCTTCCACCCCTTAGGAACTGTACATCTGTCTTAAAATAGAGTTGGGGATTAGCTCTTCATCCCCCTCTGAATGTTTCACTTCTTGAAACCAGAGCGTGAAGGCAAGAGCACCGCAGGAATGCAGTCACCATGTTTAGTACAAGAAACTTGACTTTCGTCCATGTCTCTTGCCACACTGCTTTTCACCAGTCTGAGGTCTCTTCTACCAGAGCTGTAGACAGAACTGAAGAGAGCTGGTGGCCCATTTTTGGTTGTTGCAGCAGAGGAAATGCCTGAGCCCATGGGGTTCCTCCCTGCCCTGGTCAGTAGGTGCTGCTTCTGTGGCATGGCTCTTGTGTTGCTCCCAGGTTTCAAATACTCCTAGCCAAAGGAGTGAAATTCAGCTTGAGTCCCCTCTTAGGATCTCAGACAGTGCTCAGATAAGGGGATGGTTTGGCAGTGTTCAGGCACAAAACTCTTCTGTACATATGTGTAAAGGGCAGGAGGCAAGAGGATGGGGGTCGACTCTTTTCAGTAGCACCCAGCAACAGGACAAGGGGCAATAGGCATAAACTGGATCCCAGGAGGTTCCATCTGAACATGAGAAAAAAAATTCTTTGCTGTGAGAGTGCCAGAGCCCAGGACCTGGCTTCCCAGGGAGGTTGTGGAGTGTCCTCTGGAGAGATCCCAACCTTCCCGAACATTGTGATCCTGAGCAAGCTGCTGTGGGTGATCCTGCCTTAGTAGAGGTGTTGGACTAGGTGATCTCCAGAGGTCACTTCCAACCTCCAGCATGCTTGGATTCTGTGTATATGTCAGAGATATATTAAGAAAATGGATATATATTTTTTTTTTTTCTGTGTAGTGTACTTTAAGTTGTCCATGTCTGTCAGGAAAAAAAAAGGATACACGGGAGAGGAAGGGGAAGAGATGCCCCATCCACAGAGCATGTGAGTCTCTGATAATTCTTATCTTCCTAGTCTCTCAGAGCAGACTGTTGCATTTCTTGAGTTTCTTGGTCAATCCAAGATTGGCTAACACGGTGCTGCTCACGTTTGGAGTTACGAAATAATTACTTCCAATTCACAAGACTACTGTCGCAGAAGGTTGCTCCCACTGTGCTGACATCCAATACCTCTGGAATGTGGATAAATTATTGCACACAAGGGACTTAATGAGATACACCACAGCCTCTTGTTCCTCAGGGAGTTTGGTACAGATGCAAGAGTGTCAGTGGTGCTGTGTCCCTCTGACTTCTCATTAGGTACAGCTTCATTTCTTCTTTTGGAAGCATCTGTTGCAAGCGTGAGCTTCATTGGCTATATTTGCAAGGTGAAAAGGGATGCACAAGTTAATAAAACTTTCTCTGTTCCTTTGAGATTTTGAATGCCATGTGATAAGCATATTTGTCAATAAACAGGGGTTGGTCTTTGAGCAAAACATAATAGTTTTCATATTAAATATACCATCTGCTTTCTCTGACAATACACAATACCTTCAACAGTGGCATTCTGTATTTTCCTTATCAAGTGTAGTCTTTTCAGCCCTACTATGTAAGAGTTGTTACTTCTTTAATTTTTTATAGACTTTTAATTTTTACAAGAATTTTGTGTTCTTTGTAATAACTTCTTTGAACTTCTCTCCATATTACTGAGAGGAAAAGAAAACTGGCATGTTACCAGTTCAGTGCTCTATAAAGACAAGAATATTTACTGCTTTTATAAACATCCTCAGAAGATTTACATATGTCCCCCTAATGGTGACCTGCTGCAGATCTTTGTCAGGTATTCTAAGAATATGTAGGAAAATATAGAATGGATATAGATACCCCCACATTTTAGCCATAGATTTGCACTTTTAAATTATTTTGCATCCTCTTTATGAGCACAGAATGCAAAATCAAGGAACTCTGGTATTTATTTGGTTTATTGACTAATGAAACTAAAGTTAACTCCTGGTGATGGTTTTGTTGTGATTCTGCAGTGAAATCACACTGCACAAAGTAAACTAGTGCAACTCTGATCAGATCTTCTTGGCCATGTTGTGCCTGATGGTGTGTTTGTTTCAGTTTTTTTGTGGGAAAGGATAAGATGTGTGATTTTAGTGGCCTAACCACATTTGTAGCTCTGCCTTCCCAAGAACTCTGCCCCCACAGTGTCTGAAAGTTTCACAGTTTTTAAGTAAACTATTACATTAAGTCTGAATCTTTGTTGATTATCATTGTGGTATCTGAAAAATCAAACCACAGGGGATTTTGAAATGTCCTGGATGGCCAGGGAAGGATGGTGATACAATTTGTTTTCTCAGTGTTTTTGTTTTGTTGGCTTTTTTAAAGTAGCCTTGTAATTTTCATCTTGCAAAGACATTTAAATGTCTCTAAGAGCATCTTCACTTCATGTAAATCATTAATCTAGGGACATTCATTTGATTTAGGAAATAATACAAAAAGTTGTTTTACTTGTAAGAGATCACAGTTTAAAGTCAGTTATGGGAATCTTAGAATCAGCCAAGTTGGAAGAGACCTCCAAGATCATCCAGTCCAACCTAGCACCCAGCCCTATCCAGTCAACTAGACCATGGCACTAAGTGCCTCAGCCAGGCTTTTCTTGAGCGCCTCCAGGGATGGTGACTCCAGCACCTCCCTGGGCAGCCCATTCCAATGGGAAATCACTCCCTTTGAAGAAATTCCTCCTAACATCCAGCCTATAGTATCCAGCCTATATTGCTGGTGGACGAGAAGCTCAACATGAGCAAGCAGTTTGCACTTGCAGCCCGGAGGGCCAACCAGATCCTGGGCTGCACCAGGAGAAGTGTGGCCAGCAGGTCAAGGGAGGTGATTCTCCCCCTCTTCTCCACTCTGGTGAGACTCCTCCTGGAGTACTTCATCAAGTTCTGGAGCACCTATTATAAGAGGGGTGTGGACGTGCTGGAGTGTGTCCAGAGAAGGGCCACAAGGATGCTCAGAGGGCTGGAGCACCTTTCCTGTGAGGACAGACTGAAAGAGTTGGGGCTGTTCAGTCTGGAGGAGGCTCTGAGGTGACCTTCTTGTGGCCTTCCAATATCTGAAGGGGGCCTACAAAAATATGGGGAGGGACTTTTCAGAATATCAAGGAGTGACAGAAGTGAGGGGAATGGAGTGAAGCTGGATATGGGTAGGTTCAGCCTGGATGTGAAGAGGAAGTTGTTCAGCATGAGAGTGATGAGAGCCTGGAATGGGTTGCCCAGGGAGGTGGTTGAGGCCCCGTCTCTGGAGGTGTTTAAGGCCAGGCTGGATGGGGCCCTGGGCAGCCTGATATAGGGTAGGGTGTTCCTGGCCATAGCAGGGGGGTTGGAACTGGCTGATCCTTGTGGTCTTTTCCAACCCTGACTGATTCTGTGATTCTATACCTCCCTCAGCACAACTTGAGACTGTGTCCCCTTGTGCTGTTGCTGGTTGCCCAGGAGAAGATACCAACCCCCATCTGGTTACAGCCTCCCTTCAGGTAGTTGTAGACAGCAATGAGATTGCCCCTGAGCTTCCTCCTCTCCAGGCTAAACAACCCCAGCTCCCTCAGCCTCTCTTCACAGGGCTGTGATCCAGGCCACTCACCAGCTTCGTTGCCCTTCTCCGGACATGTTCCAGTATCTCAATATCTCTCTTGAATTGTGGGTCCCCGAGATGGACACAGCACTCAAGGTGTGGCCTGAACAGTGCTGAGTACAGAGGAAGAATAACTTCCCTTGTCCTGCTGGCCACACTGTTTCTGATACAGACCAGGATGCCATTGGCTCTCTTGGCCACCTGGGCACACTGCTGGCTCATGTTCAGCTACTATCTACCAGTACCCCCTGGTAGATATATTATGTCAGAACAGAGTAGAGTAGAATAGAATAGAATAGAATAGAATAGAATAGAATAGAATAGAATAGAATAGAATAGAATAGAATAGAATAGAATACTGAAGGCATGCAGCTTAACACCAAAAGAATTCCCTGGCACCATGTGTACTGAAAGTTGTATTTGGTGGATATTCGGAAGTCTTTCCACAAATGCAGTTTTTCACTTAAAGATTGTCTGTATATTGGTAACTTTTTTGTTAACCATAACTATGTAGATGTATGAAGGGTACAAACAATTCCTAGTGACTTTGGGATAGTTCCCAACGTAGCTGCATTATGATTTAGCCAGTTGCTAAATCAGGCTTGTTTGTTGTTTCGATTTCAGCACCTGATTTCCCCCAGTTCTGTGTATAAAATATAGCTTGTGCTAGCACAGTGTGACTCTTCCATCATATTTTAGCAGCTAGGTCACTTACAAGGTTAAATCTAACAGACCCGGGATTGTGTCTATAAGAAATAATGAGAATGTAAGACTATATGTACTGACACCAAAGATCCATCCAGATCAGCGTCCTGATTCCCATCACAGGTCTGCAATGTCTCATTGTGGAGAAAATAAATTGGGGCTGTGGCACAGCAGTAAACCCTGGCAGCTCTTGTGGCTAGTTTTGTGGGGACCAAGGCATGTTTCAGCCTCAGTTATTGAATGCTGGCAAAAGGACCTCAGCTCTTCACGTACTCAGAGCCCATCTTACATGATCAAACAACAGAAACAGCAGGTCTTGGATGAAATCTGAAGTCACCAGCAGTGCGTGTTCTAGATATCTGCAAAGTCTTTAGTGGAGACCTAAGGTCTGTATCCCAAAGTAAGGTCTAGTGAACTGCTTTGTGCTAGTAGTCTCCTGATATAGAAAATGTAGGGAGATGAATATAGCCAGAGAATAAAACAGATTGTAAAAGTATTAATAATACTAATAATTCTTGGAATTAATCTCATGGTTTGAAATTGACACTTTTCTGACCCTAACTCTAGACTGTACTGGACTACAAGCTTTCTCATATTAGGGAGACTGATGAGCAGGTTTGTATTAAAGAGAATGAGTTATTTTCTGTGTTCGTGCTTGACCACACACTAACTCTGTACTGCATCTTTTAACTGGCTCTTTGTGTTTTCAAGGCTGGCACGTTTTTTTCTGGCTTGTTTGGGTCACAGATAAGGACCAAACTTCATCTTTGATTACCAGTGCTTTCTAAGAACAAAGAGACAGAAAGAAAGTAAATGCAACAATGTTTACAGTGAACTTTTGTTCTTAGCATACTTTTTGGTGGACTTAGATCATAAACAGTTATTCACAATAGATGTGTCCCAAGCCACTCGACAGCTAGTTGAGTGAGTGCTTCCAGATAAACAATTTCTAATGCTTCCTGAACGTGATGGCTGTAGAGCTTCTTCCCCTGAAGACCAAGGTGTCTGTGGGAACATCTCACCACCATTTTTTGCAGCTGAAGGACTAAACAGATGTCTAAACATTCCCAAGGGCTGTGGAAGTCCTAAATGAGTGTAGTTTTACACAAGTCAATCAGTTTTTATTTATGATGTACTAAAGTCAGAAGTTTCACAGTTATATTTAAAATGACAGTGCACCTCAGGTTGTTCATAGTCTGTGTACATGGCTAGAAAAGGTTAAAGCTCAACTTAAAAATTGGTTTTAAGTTTTTCTTTCCTTTGGTTCATATGCTTAGTGTTGTTTACGTCATGGTTCGGTTGTAGAGAGGGTGTGTGTTCAGTGGGAGAGTAAAGGACTCCTGATCTCTGTTTCATTTTATTTTGGGAAGAACACCCGTAAGACAACGTCATACAGAAGTCTTGGATGAGTTTGTTATCATATGACTTTGGAGAGGTATGACTTCCAGAGAGCTAACCTTAGAGAAAACTGTCTCTTTACCCAGGCCATCAAGGAATGATGATCAGTAACAACACAGATTTTCTTCCCCAGAGGCCGATTTGGATTCTGTTTTCACTCCTGTTAGAGACATCTCTCTTCTATCAGGACAGATCACTAATTGTGTTGTTTTTCCTCTCTCCCACACTGTACTCGTCACACCTCCTGAGATTTGTGCTTATTCATTTATATTGCCTAAGAATAAAATATTAGGTTCTGAATGAGAAGATGGAAATGACTGTACTTAAGGATGCTACTTTGAGATGTAGCATTGTAGGAGTGCTAAAACATGGAAGGCAGAGCATCAAGCAGCTGTTGATTCCACAGCTCATGTCCCTGACTACAGAACCTCAATGGATCTGAGAGATTGGTACTTCACACATCTTTAAAAGCACTCAAAGAAGGGATCTTTCTGAATTTTTTCATCAGCAATGTGATAACTATGCAAATCGTGCCCTTTTCTATTTAGTGAAGCAGGAGGGCTGTTTGTCCTTTATTGAAGTTTGGAAAAATGCTTTTGAGATAAGTCATTACAACACCTTATCTTTAAAACCAGTTTTTTAAACAGGGATCCTTTTCCGTTTTAAGTTCAGGTTTCCCTGAAAATGATACAAAAGAGAATAGGCATATAGAATGAGAATGTGTTTTGGAGGTTCTTTCTGCTACCATTATTAGTGGCAAAATGGGTTTGGAGGTTTTTTATTTCTTCTGCCTGACATGATAGAATAAGCACTAGGACACTCTGTGGTTCCTGACCCT